>NC_089981.1:79792721-80095751 GCF_036417845.1 Apteryx mantelli | reverse complement strand
TAGTGAGCTCAATCAGTTCAGCAAGGGCTGGGCAAACCACCAGAGTCACAAAGAGAAAAGCAGAAGCACTCACCTGGGAGCAGGGGAAAAAGAGGCTGGGAGACTGGAGGGACAAGGACTTCCCTCTCTCATTGGTGGTGACCATTAGTCTGGCTTGGCTATGTTATCCAAATGTCTCAGTGAAAGTACAGCTTCTCAGGTAACTTGCTGGTAGCACAACAGTCAGGATTCTCCATTAAATATACCAGTTCAGGGAAAGTGCTATGATCTTGGACTGTATTTTCATCTACTGAGGTGCCACACAAAAGTTATACTATGATTTTGTAATCCCTTCTCAGGCAAAACTCCCCTGGGTTGCCAATGGAGCTGTTGAAATACTGGAGCACTCTCCGGAAGAGGCTGAACCTGCCCCTCTCAAAGCGAATAGTTCAGTTATCCTTTTCCTTTTTGGCAGTGACACGGGCTCTTCAGATGCGAGCCTGTGATTGTGTGTCAGTGTCCTGATCCATTGGTGACCTCCACATGTTGAGAACCTTTTTTCACAAGAGTTATGTCTGTGCTTGGGTGGTTTGAAGGAAGCTGGGGACCTTCTTGGGTCTGTCTGCTGATATTGGTTGTGTGATATTTCTACAGTGAAGGGGGACTAGATGGAACTGGCCTTGCCTACCCATCTGGCAGCTAAACTGCACGTTATGCTCTGAGGCACAGAAAACTTGCTGATTCTACACCAGGAGAATAGGCTGAAGCTGAGAGCACTCAGGAGGTGAACAAGGAAAATAGTCATCAGACCTGGCTTTGAGGCCACACCAGCATTCCGGAAGTCAAGAAAGCCAACTGACTTCAATATGAAAATACAGACCTCTCTGTGCATAGGCTATGCAGGATCAGGCCCTAAGTAGCAAAGAAAACTACTGCACTCCCATCTTTGCCAATTAAGTGTCTTCTGCATCTAAATTGAAGTAAACTTCAATGTTAATTTTAAAATATTGCTGGCATTTATCACAGTAATTACTTTGGCCATGTAAAACTCCAGACACCATAAATAGTGTTGATACTATAGATTGAATGCTCCCAAGGTACATATTACTGATGCTACAAAACACACATGCAGACAAGGATATTCTTCTCCAAACTCAGCATTTGTTGGGCTCATGGAAAACTGCCTAAGTGCACAGTTGCCTCGTCAGATTTCTGAAAATGACTGATGTTCCTTGTCAAAAGCCATCCATCTCTATCAATGACTATATTTTGGAGAAGCAAAAGATGTATACCTGGGTAAACACATTCACAAGCTATAATAGGAAATAAATTCTTTATTGCTATTATATTTTTCAGTTAGTAACTTTTAAAGGTGGGAAATGTTTCTCTTAAGGATTTTGAATTTCCCTGGTCTTGGGTTTCCAAATACTCAATCTCTGAAAATCAGATCTCTTTGATCTCTTAAAGATATTTGTGGGTATACAACCCAAAAAAGAAGCATTCCAAATTCATAATCAGGGTAGAAAATGTTCATCTTAATCTACTGGTGTGGATTCTGCACTCAAAAAGGATGAAGGGTGTCTGTGTAGGTAGGAAAATACACAATCCTTATCAGATACCCTACTCCAGTATGGACAGACTTTTGCAGACAGATATAGAACAGTGGATAGGACAAGCATTTAGAAATACAAGAAATAAGCTGGAAACTCATAAAACAGCAAATTGCAAGGTACTTGAAACCAGGAATTACGCAATTGCCAAGGTTACATATGTGAAGTCTGATCATTAGTGCAATCAGTTGATGTCAATATTGTCAATAATACAATTGATTATAGATGTGCCTGACCGGGAAATATAGGTGGCGCTTCTGTGAACATTACTGAATGGCAATGTCTCAAAGAAGGTAACGGGAATTCTCTTCAGGTTTGTACTTAACCCTGCATGGTTTCTGCAGGCAGCCTGCCTCATCACCTGGCTGATGGTGCTGATGAAAGACTGTCTGGGCTTATGCTTTCTGCAGGTTTACCTGTTTACTGGAAGAGTCTGTATACAGCCTATATACAGCAGGAGGTGGCTGCATTGTTGGAAGCAATGATGTGCGCATATAGTGATGTGTATTGTACAAAATACACATTTATTACTCCATTGCACTTTATTAATAGGAGGAAAGGTACTAAAGAATAACTCAACCTCAACACGCAGAATGGAGATAAAGCTTTTTTATAGCATCTGAAAGCATGTGGACAAATTGTTGCATAGCTGGAACTTATTTGGCACTGGGAAAACTGTTTGCTGAACTGCCAATAAACTTGTAGAAGAGGAAATACTTATAAGAAGACATCCAGACAAGCACTGAGCTTCCTTCCCATGAAAATCAAGGTCAGATAGGGCACTTGAAATCATTGAGAGCACCTGACAACACGAGTCCAAGTTCTCACCGGGAGGGACTCAAAACAATGGTGGGAAATACAACGCATTTGTAAGGACTCGATAGCTTCCTACCACCCAGGGAACAGGAGCAGAGTGGCCTGCTCAGAATGTATTTCTTGAGCACAGCAGCTGGCGTAGCTTGGGCAGCTTTCCCAAAATTCAGCTTGTGTGGCCAGAACGGTGACCTCTGTCTGTAAGGCATAGCACTTGCTTGTGTTTAACCCAAAGGGAGATTTTGTTGTGTGTTGCCTTTCATCCAGGAAACGTAGCTACACGCTCTGGTAGCTAGTGGGTACTCAAGCTTCTATTACTGATCCTGTCATAGGCGCCCCTTCCTTGTTGTGGCATGGACATGTGTACCATGGCACAAACGTAGGCAGTTTCGACTATCCAACACCTAGGGAGAAAAGCCGTATGGCTAATCTGACTTAAAATGACACATGTTTTGCTATGGCAAATTGTATCTGATTTGCTCTTATATAGAAGCATTGGCTTAACATTAATTTTTGCATCCTGTGGCCACAGCGACATTGTCCTAAATATATTTACAAATATTGTTGCATAAAATGTTTATATATAAAGTAATCAGTGCTGGTAAGAGATCACATTCAGCTGGCATACCAGCAAGTTTATTGTTATACTTTCTTTGATTTTCACTGAAGCTACACTGGCTTTTTCCAGATGGGGAAATGACTTCAGAAAAATAAATAAATCTGTATATTTCTGTATGATTTGAGACCTTATTTTATTTTATACTGCATTTCACACAAGAGAAAGGAGGGCTTTTGTTTCCAATGGGAAATATATCAATATACATTTTGCTCTGTTTCTGTTCTCTGTTACTAAGAGTCTTCTGTGATCATCTTTTGCAGCCAGTATTTTGCTGGTTGTTTAAGAACTTGTGGTCATTATGGAAGATAAATGATGGTCCTTGGAGCCCATGGCTGAAGCACACATTAGTCACTAGTAAATGATGTATAAAAAATATTCAGCTTGCAAAAAGATAATGGTTCCTATTTGAAAATGCAGAAAAATGCACATATCTGGAGCACAAAAGTGTCTCATCAATATCTCTGTGGGTAGAAAACTAACCTGTCAAGAAGAAAATGTTGAAGAGATGGAGATATTTATGCACTCACAGCACTGATTGTAATAATGTAAAGGACTATTAAAGCAAACTTAAAATATTATATACTACAAGTACATCATTTAATTGTTTTTCCTTACAACCTAGGAATGCACTAAAAAAACTCAATAAGGAATTGCTTATTCTACATCTCTAACCTCCAGTAATCCTGCTTTCCCCCTTCCACTGCTATCCATAACTGTAATAGTCATACTTGTTTTGACCTTTCATTAATGGCAAAATCCTGAGCCCGCTCCAGTGCTGTAGCTCCGGACTGGGAGTCAGTGGGGAGGGAAGCCTGGAGGACAGACTCTGTCTTGGCGACTTTGGCATCTGTGAGGCTATAGCATGGTGACCACAGGGCTTCACTGCTCTCTGGCCCCCTCTCCCAAACCAGCCGAGCAATGGTGAACCATCAGCAGGATCACCACTTCTTAAACATTATATTGGCTCAGCTGTGCCTTTGAACAGTCATTTAAGTATCCATGTACAGCACAGGGAGACTTCACGTGAGGCTGGAAGTGCCAGAAGGAGGGAGGGCACACAGCAGTTAGCTGTTGCAGTAATGAGCTGTTCAGTGCACATGTATCCTGGAGGGTCTAAGTCCAAGGGACTTTGCTGCAGGCTGAAGTCTGTGGTGCAGCAAGGAATTAACTCTAGGCTTCTCATATCCCAGGGCAAAATCAAATTATCAGGCTATTTTTCATTTCTTTTTTCGTCACTAGTTACGTATTCTGCTGGAAAGGAAGGAAAGTGGCAAAAAGTGACACCCAGTGAATGTAAGGATGTCAGAGAAAGCTACTTGTATGTATTTCCCACCAACACATAGATGCAATACAAACTCCTTCACAGGAGGCTCTTCTGCACATGCAGTGCTCTCTGCCGCTCTCCATAGTTACTGAACAATCTGATAGATAAATATTCACCTCATTCACCTCTAGTTCTTCCCTGGCATTCTCTCCTTTGGAGGGGATGTCATGGCCCCACAGACTGAAACGTTATATACTGTCTCTTTTGCAGGAATTGCCTATAAGATACAAGAAGAAAAACTGTTCTGTAGATCAGGACATCAATAAATGACACGTCAGTCAGTCAAATTCTGCCCAGTTGCTCACAACAGGACCTTAGGTCTGCTGCTTCTCTCATCTGTGCTTGAACAGTCTGTTGAAGCTGTCCTGCTGTAGGAGAGCTGACCTTGGCTCTGAGTGCTTTTCTTCATCCTTTAGAGATGCCAAGGCTCATTTATGTTTTGAAATTTTGATGTTCACTCCCTTCTCCAACTTCTAAAATCTGTGAAAATAAGGAGACATTTTGCAGGAAGAGGAACCTTAAGAATTTGCCTGCCTTTTATTAAACCTTGCCAGTGTGGTCTGCACTTAAGGGAGATCGAAGGTGAGTTTAATTCCCTCAGCATAACAGAAAGCTGTTTGGTACTCTTACACTGCAAGAACAAATTGAACTTGCCCACAGTCTGACCTATTCAGCTCTTATATAATGAAAAGCAGTCAAATCCAGCATGTAGCAACTTTATTATCAAAAAAGAGAGAGAAATCTGTTTAGCAACACTTTATTTACTTCAAAAATAACCTTGAATTGTCAGCTGGAATGGAATACATTCCCTTTCTGTATCCACTTCACATTTCCTTTGCTTCCAAGGTTCAAATTCGAACAGTAACAAGGCAGTTTCTGCTGCTGTGTGAGGAACAATAGTATGTTGTTGAGTGCCTGATTAAGATATTTATAGGTGCACATTTAGAGCCAAAGAATGCACCATAGCATTACATTTTCTAGACACAAAGAGCAGTTACATGTTTTCAGCTAAAATGATTTTTATTTAAAATGAAGACACTCAACACCATAAAAAGTACAGAATCAAACTCGCCCAGAGGCAGCCCGCGGAGCATTTCTTTTATGAGCTCTGCTGCAGGAACAATGAGAACAAAATTGCCGCTTTTCCAGAGTGCAAGACGAGACCTTAAGAAGTCAGTCCCCTGCTAGCAAAGGTAGTCACCTCACAGCTGCCTATTAGAGCAGATTAGGAAAAGGTACTTGCTCTCATTCGAAAAGTTTCATTTGCAGCAGAGTGTAACCAGTGTCTCTGAAGTTTTCACTGAAAATGGGGAAGGTAAGAGAGATTCTGCCCCTGTTCATGTCTTGTCTCTTCCTCTCTCTCCCAGATGGGGGCTTTTACTGCCATGTTGCTGGGGAATCTGGGGCGGAAACCTGCTTCTGATGATGTCTTACTTTGCCTGAACACTCGTTAGTAGAAAGCTTTTTATATCTGTGCCCTGCATTCTGTGGATCAAGGAAGATGCAAAAATGGACAATAGAGGAACAATTAAAAAGAGTAGGACTCTTCAGCATGGAAAAAGGTGACTGAGACATAGAGAAGATGAGTGGCCTTATCTACACTTCTAATTACTTGGGTTACTTTATATGAAACAAAACAAAAGAACTAGGTGTGTCAGTTGGGAGATATTTTTAATTGAATAGATCACTGTGGTTGGATGAATGTGGTCTCTTTTGCAAGCAGTTGACTATGCAAATTAAAGAACTTATCCAACTTAAAGCCCAGCCAACAGAAATCATCACTGACATTGTTTTAAATGTTCCATATGTGAGGGTGAAGTGCAGTTATGTACTGTTATGGGGAAAATAAAAAAGCACAGTCAGGCAGGATGCAAAGAGAAAGAGAAGAGCAGCAAGTTTTTTTACATTTCTGTCTGTGGCCAATATGATTTTATAAGACAAATTATCTACTGCACATCTCTGCAAGTTGGCCATGAGCCACTGGGAGTCCTTTTAGTTTATATATTTGTAAACAAAAGGATTTGTTTTTTTGCCTTCCTTCCTCTTTCTTCCTCTCTAAGGAAGAGAAAAAGTGGCCTCTGAAAAGACTCTGAAAAGGTTTAGGAGACAGCACCTGTGATGTTGGAAGTCAGTCCATTTGTGGAGTTGACTTGATGACCAACGAAGCTTTCAGGAAAGAGATGCTCTACTGAGGTTCCTGGCAGTCACTGCTACGGCTTGTCTCTGCTGCATGTGCTTAGGAGAGAAGAAGGAATTCCCTTCTAAAGGAACAAGCTGCCCACCCTTCACAAAAATACACTGGCAAAAAGGCAGAGGTGATGAAAGTATGCAAATCATTTAACCTGTGTTCATTATCTGGAAATTAAAATTATAAGATTACAAGAGAGAGAGTAACTTTTGGAAAAGCACATCATGTAACAAATCAGAATTTGAGGCTAATTAAATCTAGCACCTTCCTTTGGAAACGGGTCATTTGTGAGTTTGCTGAAAGACTAAAACCAAGGCTAACTTAAGCTTTTGGTGGATGTTTGTAAACAGTAAGGGCCTCTGATGAATAGCCTCTATATTTGTTTTAAAACATCTCCAGGATTATGACTTAGAAATGGAAATGGAGAAAAGAGGCACGCTTTACTGAAATAACTAAAACCCTGAAGTCTAATTTGTCATTTCAATAAATTATATTAATTCAGCAACCTCTTGGAATTTAGCATGCTGGGGATTTGACAGGGTTTGGCCTCCAAATTAGATTCCATAGTAGAGAAGCTATCATTAGACTGAAGACCTTGAGTCACGTCAGCAAAACAGCACCCCCGGTAAAACATTTTTATTAATAACTTCTTCTGCAAAGTCAAACAAAGCATTATAATTGCAGTCTGACACGAGAAAGGAAGGCAGTACAAACAGCCTCTGCAGCACTTAGGCTATCCATTAAGTGCAATCCTGAATAGAGTGAGAGATTTTTACCATCCCAAATAATCCTTCTCCCAGTGGTCAGCAATGAACACAACAGCACCCAAATCCAGGGTATTTTCGTTTCATTCGTTTAGACAGCTTCTTACTCAATACCCTCAGCTTTCACGAATCCCATGCCTTCCTGCTTAATTATTGTCCCAGCGCTGAGCACCGGTTGTTCTTTAGAGCAGATAATTCCACCGCTATTTGGACATCTAACACCTCCCTTGCAATGCCTTAGTCTGCCAGTGCATTAGGGGAACTACTTATTTACAACCAGTTACTTCTCCTGATTTCTTTTTCAACGATACTGATAACCTTAAAGCCTGAGTCACTTTAGCAAAACAAGAGCAAGCTTGAGGCCACTTCAGTTCAAAGTTGCTCCTCTGGCGCAGGGGAGAAGAGGGAACAGATGGCAGCTCCTGGAAGAGAGAGCACCCTCCTCTGCTTGGAGAGAAAAGAAAGAGCGAAGCACACTCACGGTAATCCTAACTGGGAAGCACCAGCGAATATCCTCTGGGATGGAAGTATTTTAAGCTCCCTCCGTCTCAGAGACCTTTCCTGTTTCAAACAATGCTGGAGGTTTGCAGCAGTTCAAGGCACGTTGCTGGGAGCTGGCGTCTGCTGTGCGAGTGACAGCCAGGTCCGCGAGCGGCGCTGGCAGCCTCGCCTCCGTGCTAGGGAGAGGAGAGCGGGGGGCCTTGTCAGGCGACGATAAAATTTCCGTATGTTTTACCCACATGTACTTCCCTCACCCTTTGGGCACTGTGGGTCGGAGTTTGTTCTCAGTGATCGCAGTGTAAACCCCAAGTAGCTGCTTTGACATCAGGGTGTGTGTGTGCAGCTCTGGATTTACACTAATTTGAGAGATATTAGGGATTCTGACACCTTCTGCCAAAACTATTTGGGAGCTGCTGGGTCAGGAGGAGACAGGCATTAGCAGGCTCTAGGAATCGCTATTTATATATATATTTTAAACTGAAGGTCTACTCAGAACAACAGCTTTAAAAATAGCAATATGCCTTTGTGTTCCACTGGTTGCCATATGAGATGCTGTGTATTTCCAAGGATAAGTTGGGTTCTTTTCCTCCCTAACTGCCAGGACTAGAAATTCAATCTCAGGTCTGCGAGTGAACAACATCCTTGCCTTCTCACATATCATCACCAGTAATAAAAACCTGAAGATCAAAGTGTGCCCTCGGTGACACCTCTACAACCACTTTATCTGCATGCGATCAGCCCTTCTCAGGAGTCTCGCCAGCTCTGTCCTGGGTGCCTGAGGAAGGACTGAACCCAGATTGCTCTCTTTATTGTGTCTCCATGGACAGCAAAAGAAAAATAAAAGCAAAACAATTACATTTAAAAGGGAAGGGATGGGACTGTGATTACATGTAGTATTATATTAATGTTACACGATGTAATAATATTACACTGATATTATTAATCTGCTGAGAGGATGCTGATTTTCCCCTTTAAGGACAAGACGTGCGCTTGAAAGCACCTGACTGACAAATGTCAAGGTCTGATGTTACTGTTACTCTCTCTGACAAGTAACTTTTAGGTGGGGGGGAGTAGAGAAAGCTGAGTCCGAAGCTTCTGTTTTTTAAAGCCATGGCTTTAAACCCAAGGATTTTCTTCTAGCTCAGAGGCCATGGTAAACTCTCAAAGGTTTACACATGTCTGCAAAGAAAGAGCACTTTGTATAATGTGGAGAGTCCTTCACAAAAAGAAGATTTCTGGTTCTAAATAAAGGAATAGCACACCTCACTGTATAAACCCATCCCAGTAGGTGTGTAATGAGTCTGGCTCATCACAGGTAACTAAAATTGAGCTGCAGGAACTTTTTTTTTATACGGTGACCTACACTTTTGGAGTATCTCTACAAGCGGCCACTGATCTTGAATGACTCTATACCTGCTCACTGAGGTAGAATGGAGATGGATGCTTCACCAGCTGGTGAGAGGACTACATGGTTGTGATATCTTTGTCCTCCACCATCTAATCTATGTGGATAAACCCTGTCTCTGCAGGCTTCCCTTTCCTCCTGAGCTGAAGTTCCCCTGAGGGCCAGCCGGGCATACCTTGATCCCAGCTGCATTTGCTATGTGAAGGGTTGCAGCTTGCAGGGCCCCTGTGGCTCCGATCTGCTTGAACGAGCGTGCTCAGAGACCCATACAGCAAAATGCCACATGTTCGAAGGCACGCACGTGGTGTGCTGGCTCATCCTCCCAACCAACAGCCTGCTGGCACCAAAGCTGTACCCAGCCCTGCTGTGTAAATTTAACCTTGTTGGGGGCTAATGGACTGAAGAATTTGACATACCTTTTCCTTCTCTGTAGATGAGAGCCATATGGCTCTAGACTTTTGCAATGCTCCTCGATCTGAAGATGAATGGTCATTAACATATGTTCTTTGGAGTAATTAAAAATCTGATCATAAACATAGTCTAACTTGTTGCAGGTGAAATGTATTACAAGGGGACCCACCTCCAGCATGAGGGTCACAGGAGCAGGACCTTTGGAGAAGTGAAGGGAAAAGTAATTGAAAAACTATTTGTGGGGTGGCAAGCCCATTCCAAGCATGAGCAGTTTAACTCCTTTTTTCATATTCATGCAGGAAAGTTTTGATTAGATACAGGGAAGTCCGTTTACACTTTGTCATTACAAAGAACCTGTGCAGGATTGATTTTGCTGGAGGCAACTACCTAAAATTAAAGTCAAGCCAGTACTAATGAGGCAATCATCTGTCTCTGGTCCCAAATGCATATAAAAGGGTAACAGTTTGCTGTTCAGCTACATGGTCTTAAAGGAATAGCATCAGAAAGGAGGGTGCAGGGAAGAAGAAATGAGACTTATTTTGCACCTTCACACAGAGCAAATCACATTAGCTTAAAGCTCTCTCAAGAAAGTTTGAATTAAGACATTTTAGGGTGTGCTTACAGGTGCCTTCATGTTTGGACAGGAACAGCTGCTGCAGCTCAGCTGATGTGAGGAAACTTGCTGAGCCAGAGGAACTCAGCTACATGTCTGAGCCCTAGGAAATTCTGGTTGCTGAGCTAAAGCTGAATTTGAGGGACATATGAGAATTTCCTCAAGAAATATATGAGGACTGGACATCCCTGGAGAAAGAAAAGCAATCCCAAGGCCCAAGGAAGATGTTTCATGCTTCTCTTACATGAGCTGTACTTCATGGACTCACTCTACCGGCAGCAGCATTATAAGAAAAGACACAATACTTCCTGAGAGAAGTTCAAGCATCACATCTGGGAAAGCTCTGCAAAAAGGGAAGGAGCTTGCTGTCTCCCAGCTCTGTTGAGGAAGAACTGACTGGGGTGAAATTGCCCACAGCGGGAGAGCTCTTTAGAGTGAGAAACCTTCAGAGACACTCCAAAATGAAAATTCATAAGAGCTCCCAACAGTGCAACCTTCTTTGGTGAATCAGTATGACTCGTTTTTTGGGTGCTTTCCTCTTCAAGAGTGTGCATATCTTCAGAGCTGCTGAGGCATCTTGCTAATTTTTAAGGTCTCCTTCACCTGGGATTAGAAATAGGTGTCTCTGAATTTGGGATGATAGCACAACTGTGTCTCTGTGCTCTGTGGCACCGCAAGGACTTTTATTCTGACCCCAGGTCCAAGCCTGGTGGGGATCATGCTAATCGAACCCTTGTTTAAAGTCTAGGCTGGGGGGAGATGAGGAGAAAACTGGCTTCAGAATGGCTAAGTTTCTACCAGGAGTTGCAAACATCGCAGGCGAGACCCCACCCTGTTCAGTCTTCCCTCTTCTGTGAACAAATACAGACTTCCTGAGTGATTTGTTTGTTTGCAAAATGGCTGACTTTCTATTTATCCTGACCATGTGTTCAACTCATCCATAAGAAGGATTTGATTAAAATGGAAGCAGAGCAGAAACAGTCCTTGTTTGTGGGCGTGCACAGTGTTTGCACTTGGTTAGCTTGCCTTTCGGTTGGGAAGGAAGGGATTTCCCCCATGGAATATTTTGACAGGATGTCTGCTCTATTTTCATCAGTTTAAGGGAAGGGAAATTTGATGCTCTGGCAAAAGAATCTAAAACTCCAATAATTAGTCAGATATTAACAATAGAATTGTTGAGAACTAGAGTTCCTTTTTGTCTAAGAAATTAAAAATGTTGCAGTTTTTGACGACTGGTTATTCTTATGTCATTTTTTTTATGTGGGGACATTTCAGCTTTCAAAGTTTTTTGTTTCCTTTTCTTTCATCATGAGACTCTATTAGCTATGGAAAACAAAAAGAACAACTGTTGGAAAATGTTTCTTCCCACCCGCGTCCAAATTGTCACTCGCTGATGTTGAACCAGCTGTGGCAACACTAAATGCCTCACTAGAGGAGCACACCAGCATGTTGCGACCACACTAACACGCAATGAGAAACTCCTCAGCCAGGATGTCCTTCTGGCTAGGAGGCAGTTTGCTAACTCAGCAGCATTGCTTGCACTCGGATGCATTGTACCTGACAGACCCCCTCTGCTTCAGAGAAATCTCTTCAAATTGAAGGCAGACTGAAGGCTGCTCTTTGGGGTTTTGCATTTGTTTTTCTGTTTGTTTGTTTTTTCCTTCTGTCCTGTAAGGCAGGGTTTCAAGACATGATAGTTCTCTACCCTCTCTTTGGAACTCTTCGGAAACCTTGCGGGGGTCACCGCTGGGAGATCACCTCTCCGAGGGCTGCTGGCTAGGCTGGGAGGGATCCTGTGGTCACAGGATGGAGCGCAACCTGTCAGTGTCACAAAAGGAGGAAGGATTTGACATTTAATCCTGCTGGCATGGATGACGTGCCCAATCTTAGCCAAGAATAGAAGTGGAGCTGGAAAGGGTAACCCAGGCCATATGGCAGTGCCAGGAGAAGGCAGCTTGCCTGCCTCAAGAGAGCAATAAAAGCAAATCCAAATTATTTGTGAGAGTCCTGGCCAGCTCGCCTGGGTCTATTTGTTCTTTTCCCCCAGTTGTATTTACTTTTAAATTGTGTTTTATATGGCTTCTCAGTGGCATGTAGATGTGTCCTATCCATTTAACCTGAAAAGAGATAAAACCAACCCATGCTGCTCAGTTTTGCCTTCCATCTTTAAGGAACAAGGTGCCAGAGAAATTTGAAGCCTGCATGAGGTGTTCCTTCAAATGTACTTTGTGTGGTGAACAGATCTGTTTGAATGTCCTCCTTCCTGTGACTTGCCTGTCTTCACTCACATGAGCCTCACTCCCCAAGGACTATAAAGGGATGTTCACATGAAAAAATCTAATTGCATGAATAAATTCCTGTAGAAACATGTTTTACTTGAGAAAATAAAGACAGAGACCATCTTTCATGTCATTTGTACAACATGAAGATCTTACTGTCCTGTTTCCATAGAAGGAATTGGTATTGTGCAAGTCACTGACACGCACTCCTGCAGGGTTCTTGGAAAGTAGGCCAAACCCCAGCACAACTAGGAATCATTTAAAATATTGTAAATAAATAGACACATGTATTAAAAAATATATATATATAACCATGTTTGTGAGGTTGATTCTCTTCCATACATCTGGAATTCTGTGATGTAACTCCATTGCTTTAGGATAGTTACGCCTGCATAAGTTTATTGCAGCAGGAATTTTAAAGGAGCTAACTGAATTCAATGATTGTCTCTGGCATTTAAAGGAAACTTGTAGCAAAGTCTTTCAAGGCTTCATTCAAAATCCCAGCTGCCAAGATTAAAAACCTAGAGATTAATGAATGTCAGGTCCTTGAACATAAAGCAACCTTGTCCTACTAGTAGAGATCTTGAAATTCTTGCAGCCAATAAAAAACACTGTAAAAAGAAAAAAAATCATTTTTTATATCAGAGCAGAAGTTTCAAGAATCTAAATTATGAAATTCCACCAAAGTTAGTGGCAAAACTGATGAAATCAAGTAGACAAGGATTTCACCTCAGGAAATACAATGTTGGGAAGTATGTAGAGAATTTTCAAGGGTTCAGGATGAGAATTTCCAGTCATTGTTCATGAATGCTTCAAAACAGATATTCCTTAAGTGATTAAAGGCTCTGCTTACTTACGACTGAAATTCTAGACAAGATATGTTTAATTAATGATACACTAACAGGAAAAAAAGAATGGAACAAAATATTAAAAATAAGTTAACATTAGCAAAAAAAAAAAAAATCCAACCCGAATGTGCTCATTTGAATTCAATGTTTGGTCTGATAGTGTTTGTTACTTGAATCTACTTTCTGTAGCAGAGGTTTTTTAAGAATGATCTCTCATCAGAAAAAAAAAAAGTATTTTCACAGAATCATGGAATAGTTGAGGTTGGAAGGGACCCCTGGTGATCATCTAATCCAGTCACCCAGCTCAAGCAGAGTCACCTAGGGCAGATTGTCCTGGAACCTCAACTCTCATGCATCAACTTCCAACAGAAGGAACTTGTGACAGCATCACCGGCTATAAAATTTCGTATCATGTAGTTTGTGTTGATTATTTAAACAAATATTCATTCACAGAAGATGAGCCACAACGAAGGACTAACTAGTGAAAATCTCACAAACCGTGGCTGCTCATTTAGGAGCATTCTGCAGAGGAAGGACTGCCCATGGAAGGTGTTTGTGAAGCATTTTTTTTTTTAAATGTCCTTACCAGAGAATTCCCCCAACATATTGGGGGGTCAAAGACAAACAGAATAAAAGGCAAATGTTAATATAAATCATTTAGTGCAAATACTTTGCTTAGTGAATGATGAAGCAGAATAACAAAACAGATTTAGATCTTCTGCCCTTCTAGGTCACAGTATATTGCTGCCTGCAGGTCCTTTCCCATTCTTCACCCATTCACATCTCCATAAAATGTCTTGAAGAGAAAGTGAGTAATAGCTCAAGTCCTGATGTCCAGGCACTGTCAGATGGGTGAAGAAAAAATGTGACAAACGTAAATGTAAAATCCGCACTGCTAGGGAAATAGTAGGGTATAATTTGCATAAATATTATTTGCAAAGAGCAATTAGCACTTCATTTACATTCAGTGAAGTAGCAATTTGCACATTTTCAGGAAACAATTTCTTTACCCATATGTGCAAATTTGGTACACTGCAATTGACACGCTAATAAAAAGATGTTAATAGACCTTTTTTTTTTTTTACTTTATATCACAGTGTACTGAAATATTGATTCACTCTCCTGAAATATTGATTTGGTGGGCTATTTGTAAAACAGAAAAATGCATATTTGAATTTTTAAAACTTTATTTTTTTCTTAAATATCAGAATTCATTTCAGATGTCTGCAGTCTTCATGCTCTTTAAGTGGTATTTTAATGGGTATTTTTGTCAGAGAAATATAATAAACATTATTAAAAGACATTAGCAAATTCAGTCTCTTAATCTGCAGTAACATAGAACATATTTGCATATCACAGTATAAAAATAATACAGTCCATTTTCTAGTGTCAATATAGCACTCAATTCTCCCTTAAATGTTAATAAAAATATTTCACATTTATATAACATTTTTTTTAGAATGAAGAAACTTCCTAACTGAGAGCCAAATTTTGTATTACTTTGGGTTACAGAGCATTTGTTAAAACAACAAGAATTTACATAGCAGCTTGCATGGAAAAAATAGCCACACATATAAAGGAAGTCTTCTACCCCATGAGTGAAGCTTACAGCACTTTGACTAACTTACAGGCATAGATCAAACTGCAACCACTCAATTCCCCCTAGGGGAGCTTAAACGGGGAAACCAAGGAAAGACCTTGCCAGAGGAAGCCAATGGGATTTCAGTCACAGTCATTTTCACCCAGACTGAAAACCCCAGGTTTTTAAAATTGAGTTGATTTCAATCATAAGCCATGTCCTTTGGATGTTCTACAGCACTCCCTTATTCCGGGGAGTTTTCAGGAGATGTCTTTTGCTGCGCCACCTGTGGAAACAGCAACAGGTGAAAAGCAGGCATGCTGTAGCTGTTGAGCAAAGAAAGTCTCTGCCTACCAGTCCCGATCTCCTTTCAGCTAGGTGAGCTGACCCCAGCTGGAGCGCCTTCTGAAAGTTTTCTTGCCAGCTTCGCTTAGATGATGCCCTTTGAGGTCAGTGCCCAGACACTGCAATAGTGGTCGTGAAGCATGAATGAGGCTGTGACTGGAATATCTTTTGTTTAGAAACTGTGAAAAATTGGTGGAAATGTTTGTTCCCCCTAACCAATTACTTGCCTAATGGATTCTTATTCCCCCTTTCTGCCAGGCCTGGGCCTCAGCACTGGTTATGTTCAAGAAGAGGTTTTGCTTACTGAAGGAGATCAAAGGAACAGCCTTATGGCTTGAAATATTGAAGAGTGGGATAAAACTATGAGACAGATGTTTCACTCACTGTACTGGGTGCTGCATAGCACACAATAAATGTCCCAAAGAGCTTATTGTCATTGCAGGCAAATCAAGGAAATGATGGTGGGTGGCAGGGGGAGACAGCAATAAATTGACTTGGCCAAGGTCACTCAGAAAACCAGTGGCAGAAAAAAGGAAGAATCCCTCCTTGCATATACATTGCTTGATAAAAGAGGGCCAGGGAGCAACCTTTGACCCTGAGACCAGTTGGCCCTGACTGGTTTGTGTCCATGGCACTCAGGCTGGGATGTACTAGCTGCGTCTGTACCACATAGCAGCCAGAAGCTGCCTGGTGATGGAGGGTGGGCCTCATATCAAAATGCCTTGCTACGGTTTCAGGGCCAAAAATCAGCCTCAAGGACCAAAGAATGACTGTGCAGTCATGCTGGTTGTCTTGCATTTGGCTGTCTTCAGATTGTAACAAGTTTCTTCGGATTAGCACTACACTGATGGACATTTCTGGTTGTCTTTGCTATTGTGTGTAATTTTTTGAATCTTGACATAGATGACAAGGGTATGTTGTCTGATTTTACTGCCAATGAACATTGATCTCTCCACACTGATGAACATGTTGATCTCTCTGTGGGGCTTGCTTTCTGCTTTGTGGAAGGTAGGATCCATGAGGTGAGTGGACCTTTGCAGCAGAATAAATTGATGTTAAAATGAATTTTTAGGCCTCCTTCAGCAGAGTCATTAATGGTTGCTCTGTTTGTTGAGTTTTCTCCACTATTCCCTTCCCTATTACCTTCATATTTTGCCATTTCTACTGTTAGATGTGTATTTGGAAGTTGGGTAGGGACAGGAGATCACACAGAACTTGGGTTGCACTGTAGTTGACAACTGTTGAAACAGTGGAGAGAAATGTTTTGAGAAAAATTATTGATTTTGGAGTATCATATTTTTCCACTCTCAAACTAAGGTCCCTAGAAGGGGGTGTTTTTGGAGATGGCTTACTTCCCCACTCTGAAGAGGGATATGTTTTAGGATATAGCAACACAGAAGGATACAGACAGACATGAATTCCCCTGCAAGGCATATAACTGCAATGTGTCCTAGTGAGCATGTCTTGCATCTCTTAGCAGGAAACTCTCACATGAACATATTAGATAAATGTGGCTTGGTTATGGAAAGCTCAGCGTACGGTCAGGGGTGAACAGGTCTGTCTGTTACTGACTACTGATACGCTGTTAGTGGGACATCCAAACATCACTATGCACTTCAGAAAATCTTTCCCATACTGTGAGTTTTAGTGAAAGGTATTATTTGTCAATTGTTGATCAATCACAAGGAGAATGAATACCAAACATGACAGGGAACAGGAGAGGAAAAAAAACCCAACCACCATACCCCTTTTTCATATGCTTATTAAAGTAATTGTTGCAATAATGAGCTTGTCTTTTCATCTCTGCCACAAGATAAGGTATCACTATGGTTGCACCCAGGAGTGTGACATTCAGATCTATTTTGATGTCTCATTATTGCTGCTGTTGTCTTTTTATTTTGTAAATCACAGATATATATTTCATCTCCTATGACAAGTATTCAAAGCTCTGCTTTGATCAATGCAAAATGCAAGTGTCCCTGACACAAGGTGGGCCTCTGTGTTTGAAACTACAAAGTAGGTAGCTCACATGTGAATCTCTGGTTTGCTAATCATTATCTTACTCTATTTTTATTTACCCATTCTTCTTTTTTCTGGTAGCAGCCTACAGAATCTTTGAGACCCTTAGTGATAAGGCTGCATGATACAGCTGCACATCAACTGCCCAGTGACTTCTGGAGACCTCAGGATTTATCTCAGCAGTGGGTGTTTATACATTTCACATGCTACCCTCCTTTTACAGAGCTTTAAATACCAACTCCACCACATCATTTTATGATTGATCCCCAGTACATTGTAAACAAATAACACTAATGAGAAAGGAAATAACTAGTTAAACCTGTAATGTTTCTGAAGTCCGAATGGAACTACATTTTGCAAGCTGCTCTTAACATTACAAGAGAGGCTAATGGTAGGAAAGTAGTAATGATATGAGACATTTGGGAGTCCTCTGACCTTCAGAAAGCCCATGGATTTATTGTTTGCAAAGCCAAATAGGTCTATCTGATTTTCTGTTGATTACCAATAACTAAATTCAGTCACAGCAAGTGATGCACACTGAAAATCCAGAACCAATGATGTATGGGATAAACTGGGGCCAGCCAGTGTGTGTTAGCTACCAAAATCCCCAAACAGCACTGGCAGATGCTTCTGGCTTGGACTGTAATGTGGAAATGAAGCTTTGCAAAACAACCTGGTTTATACAGTTTCACCACTGAGTTGAAAACTGCACCAAGACAGGAATATGATGACCTGGGGCTCTTTTTTTCTCCTTTCTCAGTGGCCTTGAGAGATGATGTACCAGGTCAGACCTCCAGCTGGCTGTAAATGGGCTAGCCCCAGTGCCTGCAGCTGAGGAGCTGAGCTGAGGAACGTTCAACTCCGTCTTACATATGAGCAATGTGACTAATGAGGCCACAATGTACTCTGGAGGGATTTGAGGGCCTTAGTCACCTCAGTTCCCTCTAAATCTTGTGTCTGACATTTTATATGGGCTGGCTTTCAGCTTTCACAGCTGCCTGTCCAGTGGGAACCTCATTGGTTGGACTTATTTTGGTTGATAGTGCGTGTCTTTAGGATGCAGAATGGAGGCTGTGACATGACTGGGGGTGGGGGGGAGAGCCCAGGAAGGTCTTGTATTTTAGCCTTAGTCTATGGGCAAAATGCAGTCCTGTCTCCATGCTTCTTGAACACGAGGGCACAGCCCTGGGCACTGATCCTGAGGACAGAGACCCTCCATATGTCCCAAAGAAGGTGCTTGCATCCTAAGTGGGGGATTCCTAAAGGAAGTCTGCCTGGGTGTCACCATCAAAGGTAAAGACTTGGACTGTGGTGGCAACATCAACCCCAACTACCATGGGGGCTGCAGGTAGGTGCCACATGCCCCCAGCCTCACCTTCTGCTCCCGTGGGGCCAGGCCGTGTCAACAGCCCCAGGCACGGTTGGAAGATGTGTTTGGTGGCTCAGAGAGGGCTCCCTTCCCAACCAGCCATTCCTCCTACATGCACACCTGGATGTCTGGGGGAGCTTTGCACACCACTTTGAAGTCTCTTGCATGGCCGTTGTGGTATGTGTACCACACTATGAAAATTACAGCCCTAAAGTAACATTTTAGAACCCTCCATAAGTATACCTCACTATTTCTTTGCCCTCCTCCTTTTTTTTTATTTCCTTTCTCTAGGATCAGTATAAACCCACTTTTCCCCACTACAGTTGCACTGTCCTGTCCACTGGATTTAGCAAAGCCTGTCTTTATGTTTTGGGTTCTTTTCTGCTCACTGCCTCATCAGAGGTAAATAGTTGCTGTGGAGATCCTCCTCTCTCCAGGAACTAAGGATCTGCCTCTCTGTCCTGATTTATTCACTTTTGAGACAGAGTTTAATTTTGCAGACTGGCTCTCACCTTAGTCTTTGCATTTATTTTTGGCAGGAGCAGTTGCCTCTGGCATGGCACTGAGGACTAGCTTGCTGTTAATAATTGTCAGGGAAAATGAAGAGGCTATTTTTCACATCAGACTTCCAGCCTGCACGACAAATACTAGTTTGAGCAGATTAAAAATCAATGCACGGTACAGTATGTCACACATAAAGCAAGTACATGCTATTAATTGGCATGCTATCCGTTAGCTGTTCTTAATATATATGTCTATGTGCGTAGAAAAGAAACTACTGAAGACAGGTGGGTCAGAACCTCCTTCAGTATAAATTACTACAGCAGCATTGAAGACAATTGAGATATGCTGATTTGCAGCATCAGGTTATTTTGACAAGGGTTTTCGACTTTTTCCATTTCTAAAATATGATTCAACTTACGTTTAATTAGAATGAACAGCAGAGATACTTTGTTATATGTCTCCCCCTGTAAGCTAAAACCTATTTAACCACAATGATAACTCATTTAAAAACATGCTATGGTTTACAGAAGAAGGATTTCCTTTGCTGCTTTTCAGCTGACTTTGTGATGGACCCTTGATTACTGACCTTGAGAATTTCCCAGGGAAATGACTTGACCTTAAGATACAAATTAGCTAATGGCTACACATAAAAGTTGGTTTACAAGGAAAGCCAAAAGCAGTAAAGGTTGAAATTCTTTTTCAAAGTCTTATTAGGGCTGGAAAGCATTTGACTGATCCTCAGGAAAAAAAATACAAGCAGCATTTTCAGAAGGAGCATTCTCAGAAGCAGCAACATTGTGATTGCTTGGCACTCCCTACACCAGGCTCTGGGGGCCAGACTCACTTCTGGGGTCAGTCCCTGTATTTCCACCTACATTAGTGGAATTGAGACCTGTTACAACAGCTGGGGATCTGACCCTGCATTCCTACAACCAGCACTCTCTGCAAAGTGTAAACACCTATTAAGGCAATTTTGTGTGGGTAAAGCAGCTCAGAGACCTTCCCCAAAGTTGTTGGTAGATTTCTACATGTCACAAGAATATTGTCGCTGTGGAAATGCAGCTTCCTGCCAGAGGTAGGAACAGAAGGTGGGACTTGGAGAGCACAAGACACTTTGATGGTATTTTTTTTGAGTGAGGCCAAAACTTTGCCTGAAGATTCACTCAGGGTCTCCTGCACTATGGAGCAGCCAGGGACATTACAGAGAGGCACAGAATAGCTATTCCTTATCAAGGACAACAGAGTATCCCAGTAACTGTCTGGGGCAATGAAGGTAGAAAAAATGCATTCGGCATAGAGCAGAACACTGGGACAAACACCTTTATAAGCTTGCAAGGGAATTTTGGATGCTTAATATCTCTAAGTAGGGAAAGCCCAGACTCTGAAGTGCAGAGTTTTGAGCAGGTCCAGTGCTGTCAGAAGCACCAGAGCTCATTGCCTGCCTGGCCTCAGGGGCTCATGATGCTGCAGACTTTGCAGGTCACAGGTTAAGCTGCAGATGTGAGGTGCTGATGTGATATGCAATGAACCCTTTTAATCTAAAGTGGTGCAGAGTTACATTTCTAATCTGTCTGGGTTTTGATTGCTCTTATTCTGTAGGTGCCTAATTTACTGATCTCTCTTCTGTTGTCTTTTTTTCCTCCCTTCCATTCCTTCTATTCTGTTAAGTGGTCTTCAAGGCTTGTTTTTTTGTACAGTCTTTGTCTGTGCAATGCAGCTAAATGCAGATTCTGGGATCAGAGGCTTGCTAGAGTTCATGCTACCCTTGCCATTACCTCCGACCCCTCAAAGAGCACAGGAGAGGAGGGTGAGCAAATAATGTACAATTTTGGGACCATCGCCTTCTAGCTGTTATAGCTCTAACAGGCTGTACAGTGCTGTGTGAAGTTTGACATGCATTGATTGCTCAAACCTTAGGGTTAATGATGCTCTGAAAAGCTCAAGGATCCTGTTTTTGTTTTAATTTATATTTTCACCACAGCCCAGTTTTGTTCAGTTGAGAATGTGAGCAGAATTTTATGTTTGTTTTTGGGGGGATTTCAAAATACAGTGACTATTGTATCTGGATGCATTAATGACATTCATTTGCTTCCTGGTAACTGCTCCATTAATGTCTATCAACATGGCACCTTCTCTGACCATAATCTCCTTGTGGACAAGACAACTTTCTTTGCAGAATAGAAGTACTTTAAAAAAAAAATGCTTGCAAAAAAGGAAAGCAAATGTCAAGATGGTCCCAGATGAGATGCCCTAAGAGATTCATGATGCTGTAGTAGCTGTGAAGAAATGTAGATGTGACAGGCGGCTGACAGTTAGGTACTTTGTCTATAATCCCTCTGAACTAGTGGCAGACACCTTCTTAAATATAGTGATTACCATGAGAAACCTCTCCCCAAAAGTGGTACTTATGGTAACTGCCATAAGAGGACATGTGGGAGGTCTGTGTCTTTTCTATTAGTCTCAGAGGACAAATATTATGGGTCAAGACTTGTGGAATAATGATAATAGATTAATATAATAATAAAACAGACTGGATCCTGGAGCTGGCTTGCCACATTTAATGGACAAGCTGAGTTTACTGAACCATATGATAAAATGGGCCCCAGCAGCCATTTGGCTCAAGTAAAGCAGGGAGAAGTTGTCTTCAAGTGGCAGATGGGCTGGCTCCAAAGCAGCTATTTCATTGGATCTTTTTGTCTAGAGCACAGACATACTGCTCCCTAGACAGCCTTCTGCAGAGATATTGCTGTGACGCTGTACTTTCTCCCCAGAGGTTAAACAATACATCACTGATACCAAGATGGTAGCCATCTTCTAAACAGGCAGCCATTATTTTTCTTGGACCATGGAAATGATATATCCAAGGGAAAATAAATATATAAGTAAATAGAGTTGCTCACAAAAATGCCTTTGCCTGAATAATTAACTCCTCAGCAAATTTTCCCATAATAAAACATGTCCTAATGAGCTATCAGGAGGAGAGGAAATTCATCACTTGCCTCACAAATATCAACTTGAGAGCACTGCTCATGTCACATGGCATAATTAATGGCTTGAGAGGGAGCATGTAGCAGCACAGTCAAAATCACAGTTCCCATCAGTCATCCCACGTCAGTCCAGCTCATAGTGTTACTTGATCCACAGGGGTTTAGACAGGCGACAAGATGGAGATATGGGACAGAGGGGAATACAAGCAGATCTGGTACATCTGATCTTGATTTATCCATGCTGCTTTTCTGCTTATCAGTGAGGTGGCAATAGCAATCGATCTCGCAGTCTGCTTTGTTTTTGTGACTTTTTTTCAGACAAATAGAATTTATGGTCTTTGGACATCGCCCTCCGTATCAGCGAGCAACCCATCTCCCATTGCACGTCATCACAAGGTCTCCTCAGGGCGTATGGCCTGCAGGAGATGGAGTTCAAGCTCTCTGCAGAAAGCTCTGGCGTGGGGAGGCCCCCTCTGAGCTGCAGGCTGGAGGTCTGAGACGTCGTGTCCAAGGCACTGCTGCTTGCTGGTGGGGTTGCAAACCCTAAGGCTGCCCCAGGGGTAACCCCCGCTGAAAGCCTCGGGACATAAATGTCCACAGAAGTGGGATGCTCTGGAGGGACAGCACTCTCTCGTTGGATGGCAAAGCTGAAACAGAGAGCTAGTAACGTCAGGCCTTGTAATGAGAAAGTGAAATGGCCGTGGGATGTCAGACCAAAGGACCTTCTTGCCTGCGATCCCATCTCCAATGGCAGCCAGTAGCAGGTGCTCTGTTTAGAGACAAATGGAGGACTCTGGCAAATGAAGAGTGGTAATTTTGCACCCATACTCACCCAGCAAACTGTTGTTTTGGGACTTTCTGAGATGAAGATTACTTCCTCCATTCTGTGTTCAGTAGCCCTTGGTGGGCTTTCTTTCCATTAACTTATCTAATCTTTTTTTGAGCTGGTATTTATTTTGGGGCTCTATAGTGTCCTGGGTTGAGTGCCACAGATTAATTATGTGCTGTGTGAAAGATGTTCGTCTCTTTGTTTTAAAATTTCTCTCTGATCTGTTTATTTATATACTGTATTCCCTGTGACATGAGGAAGAATGAATTGTCTTGATTTGGACTGTCTTGATCAAGACCTTGTCTCAGTTTTACAGACCTCTGTCATATCTTCTCTACCCTAGCTGTGCTGTTTTAAAGAGACCAAGCCTGTTCAAGCTTTCTTTGTAAAACACCATCAAATATATTCCAGTAAAACAGCTCAGTGTTTCAGACAGTCTAAGTTCCTGCCTAGTGTGATGTTTATTAGGATTTATATGAGAGAAGAGTACAAGAATTTCGGTTGGCTGAGAAACAGGTGACAGCTGACAGGTTTGGACCCTACCTTTCTGTGCACTCGTGCATGGTCTCTCCACCCCACCAAGAGCTGTGTGTCAGTGACTGACAGTCACCTTAGTGCAGCTATGTTTTACAAGTCTGTTAACATTTGCAAATGCCTAACTGTGTTTTCTGGAACTCTCAGATAAATGCTGCTTTGAGCTTGTTCATGAGGAAAGACAACTCTACATACTCTACAAGTGACCCTCACTTTCCACCTCTGCAGTCGCCCTCCTGCAGCAGAGCCCTGTAGTTGCTGCTGGTAATATATGAGTACTGGGCTTTCCCCAGGCAAAGTGCCCTGGGCATCTGCAGGCTCCTTCCATGGTCTGCGCTATAAGCAACAACTGAGCTTTTATGTTTGTGTTGACCTCCCAGGTTAACTTCAGAAACTATCATCTGGCAAATCTGATGTGTCGGGTTTCAAAGAAAAGAATTTTCCAGCTCAGTCCAGGTCTGATTTCCTTCCAGATAAAGCACAAAATCCTTTGGGAACCTGGCTTTGCTTGGAAGTAGGGTTAAGAGCAATAATCTTTCCTCCTTACTACTAGACTCCGAAACATCAGTGAAATCTTTTCTATTAGGATGCATGTCTATTCCCACAGGGTCAAGCCAGTGCTCTATAACTCATCTTGCAAAATTGAAATACAATCTTTGATGATCAGAGTTGGGTAAGGATCAGAAAAATAGTCTGACACATTCCATCAGACAGGGGTATACTGACAAAACTTTTTATTCAAGAAGCAGGATCTGCACAAAAAATATTTTCCCTGTACAAATAGAACAAGATTTCAAGATAAGACTCATTGGAAATGATTTAAGAGGAAGTTGAAATAATGTCCTCGATGAGAAGCCACCCAGCATCTGCGTCAGGATTGTATCTGTAACCTCTTAACAGCATGGAGAAATAATTGTTTTGGTGCCCAATGGAAAAAGCAGCCTGAAATCCCATGTACAATATAATCAGGGTCCCAGTTCCTCATCTGCTCCTCTAAACACTACCTGGGAAGTATCACAGTGCCTTAAATGAGCAGAAGCAGACCTGAGATTAAGAAGGGATGTGAGACTTGCAATTGAGCTCAGACTAGATCTGATTAGGAAATTAGATTAGGAAATGACTTTACCTGGTACTGGAAATGAACTGTGGTGTTTTGTGTTGGAAGGAGGAACCATGTTTAGATAGAAAAATGAAACTGAGATTGAGGGGAAACTAATTTGGGGTGAGCTCAGTTTGGATTTTTGTGCCAAGGAAATGGGCTGAGAATTCCTAAGAAATTAGTACAAGTGGGTGAGTACAATTCACACTGCTCTGCCTGTGTTTTGCTTTCTTGCATCCTGGCCATGCAGGTTTGGGCTCTAAAGCTGAGAGAAGACCATGGTGTCTTTCCAAGAATGGTGTGGGGCAGGGAACTGGTCCCAGCAGTGCAGAGCACAGTAGATGCCCACTCTGGGAATCAAGCAAGCAATGCCCATCCCCACCAGGCACCGTGTTGCTGTTGTGTGCCAGTCACTGTTCCCAGAGCTGGAGCTGATCCTTTCTCAGCTTGATGCCCAGCCTGAGCCGTGGCAGGGGAGTCAGTTGTGGAGCTCCCAGTGCCCCGGGGAGGTGGCCCTGCCTGCAGCCCTGTCGAACTGGGGCTGTCCCTGATGCTAGTTTGGATTTGGCTGGGGTAGGTCCCTCTCTGGCATCCACCACATTGCATCTTCTAGCCCCTGGCTGTATTGGTCACCTACCATGTCTTGGGGCCTCACATGTTTGATTGCACTGTCTAAACCACTGAGCCCTGGGGATGGTGGTGCAAATGCAGTGAAAGGGAGTCAGCCCAGTCTCTGTCCTGATCCTGCTCAGGGTTGTTTTTCTTTACCTCACACATACTTCATCTGCCCACCAGGGGACAATGCAGCTGGTCCAAGTCCTGGGTAGCCCCTCACTGGTACTGAGGCTCAACAAGATACCCCAGTTCTGGTGAGCCTTTGCTGGCATTTGCTGTGTCTTGTATGTGAGATGGAGCAGCTGGACTAGGTACAAAACCACTGGGTCTGCAGGTCCTGGGGTCCCTGTGCACCCTATCCCTTATTGCCCCTATTTGGGTTGGTGGCCAGAAGCTTAGTTTGAAGGGTGCTGGGGCAGAAGTCCCATCCCCAAAGGGTTGCAGTGATGCTGGGATCAGGTGTTGGGGACGGTTAATTTCCACCCTGCTCTTGGCTTCTGCTGTGGATTTGGGGGAAAGAGACATAGGGACACCAAGACATTGCACCTCGGCAGACTTTGTGCTCTGGATGTTTCAGACATCCTTTGGGGCAGGAGTGCAGTCATGGATACTTGATGTCTGCAAAGTCACCCAGCAGTGCTTTATTTATATTTTTAGAAATGGGCCAAAACCTACAGGGATCCAGCAGCCAGTATGAGGTTATATTTTTTTGGAAGGGTGGTTGTCACAGGCACCAACACGGGTGACACCAGCACCCTATGTGATTAGCAGCATATCCCAGTGAGGTGATGCCCAGCCCTGCTGGGAGGCACTGATTATTTAACCCCTTGGGTGCTGGGGCATATCAGCAGTCAGATTTTCCCGAAGAAAAGAGATCCTCTGCAACAGCCCTTCCGCTCCGTTTGCCCCCAACCCCTGCAGCCATCAGTATTTAGGTGGAGGGGGCATCTCTGACTGGGGGAAAAGCAGTGGCTGTGCCCGGAGGACGCACTGCATCGCATCTCAGTGCATCACATTACATTGCATCGCATCGCATTGCATTGCACTGCGCATCCTCCCTCCCCACCCCCTGCTGCTGCAGGCTCCCTCCCTCTCTGCATCCCTCCATCCTTCCCCCCCCCATCCCTCCCTCCCTCCCTCCCTCCCTCTGCCTGCGCAGAGCCACGGACATGGCGCTCAACAATTTCCTCTTTGCCCAGTGCATCTGCTACTTCCTGGCCTTCCTCTTCAGCTTCATCGTGGTGGTGCCGCTGTCCGAGAATGGCAACGACTTCCATGGCCGGTGCCTACTCTTCACCGAGGGCATGTGGCTCAACGCCAACCTGACAGTGGAGAGGCAGCGCTTCACCGTGCAGGAATGGGGGCCCGAGGCCGCCTGCCGCTTCAGCATCTTCACCGGGCTCCTCTCCCTGCTGCTGGCCACAGTGCAGGCCTGGCGGACCCTCTTCTTCCTCTGCAAAGGGCACGAGGAGTAAGTACCCCCGGGGATGGCAGGGGACTGGCCACCCCCTCTGCAGGTTGGGGCCGGGGGGGAGCAGCCTGGGGAAGAAGAGGTGAGCTGGAGTCTGGAAGCCTTTCCCCCTCCTCTCTCCCAGTTTTTTGTTTGGGCTTTGCACCATCCAGACCCTCCTGCTCCCCAGGAGGGGGTTTGGGGTGAGGCGATGCCTTGCTCGTGTCTGTCCGCACACGCACAACGTACATCCCCCCGAGCTTTCACTCACAGCCCTCTTGCGAGGTGAGGATGCTCCCATGCGGCCGTTCGGGGTCGGGGACCAGATTCAGCCCTGTGCACCCGCTGCCCTTGGCCAGTCTGCGAGCAGCGTCCAGCCGGCTCAGGCAGCCAGCTGCGGTGGGCACCACGGATGCTGCCTGCTGTGGGGCAATGTCAGGGCTGGGACTCCCAGGTGCCCCCTGGTCATGGTGCTCCGGTGCTGCTACACGTCCCTTTAGAAGAACACAGGCCTTCCCTGACTGTACACTGGATGCTGTTTGATCAGCATGAAAAACCTCGGAACAACACGGTTGAATGGGGGAGGGGGAAAGAAGGGAGCAATTGGTGGTTCTCCCCCTATTTTTATCCGGCTCTTGTGGTGGACATGGCAACTATTGCGAACGATGATTATTGCTTGGTTACGACATGAGTGCAAAGCTGAGCACTCTCTGCAACAAGAGCAGGGCTGCACTGACAGTCTGTTACCTTTCTCAGACAAACTAAGATGCAGAAGACTCAAGCAAGAGTAGCTGAGAGGCCTAGTAATCCAGGTAGCAGCTCAGGAGAGCTCTGCTCTATGCTCAGCTCTCCGGTGGCCTGTTTGTAACCTCGGTAAAGCTGCTAGCAAAGGTAACTAAGGACGTGGGTGCTCCAGGGCCAGAGCCCTCCAAGCATCCAGCTACACAGAGGCGGGAAGGCAGCAGCAAGCGCTGGTGGCAGGCTAGACAAGGAAAGCCATTTTTCCCTTGTTACAGAGCCCATGACAAGAGTAAGTCATTTGTCTCCCGGTCTATTTGGACTAGAGATTTCTCAAGTCACTGGCTGCCACCCATGTCTGGGTTTATACAATAACCTGATGCTGGTAATATTGGGGATTGAATGAAGTGTTGTCTCTCTCACTCTTTCCAACCACTCTCGGACTGTCTAATCCTAAAACATATTGTAGCAAGTATAGAGTAGAAACTTATTTCCGTATTAAAACTTACCTTAGAAGATCTAAATTTAACCAGGGACTTCTTAATACATTTGAATCCCCCTTCTTCAGGTAATTCTGTTATAAACAGAAAAATAGGTGAGGCAGAGAGCCAGGTCAGCACTGACTTTCTACCAGCATGGCCGGGCCTAAGGAATCTCCGCCATTGTTTATATGCCCAGTGCAAATCAAACGCAACACTGAGCTCTGCTTCATCAGTGGATGATCAAATTCTAGACCTTGGTGCCTGTCTTTTGCTCCAGGGTAGGAACCAGAACGAGGACTGGAGGTCCCATGGTGGTGCACCAAATAGTCCTGGGAACCATTCCTTTTCTAGAGCTGTTATTAGTTCTATCGTTAGCTCTTTTTTTTAATTCAGTGGACAGCTAAAGCCTTTTCTAGCTCTCAGGCCAGAATACCATGATAAGGTGCTTAAAATAGATATGGCTTTAGCAACACGTGGAATGAAACCTAGGTTAGGTGTGAAATCAGTGCAGGGTCAGTGAACATGCAAAACTGTAGTGTGCTCATACTAGCTCCCTCTGCTATATGATGGGTGGCCCTGGCACTCTGCAGTCAAGAGCTGGTCTAGTCAAAGTCCAGTGCAGCTCAAGAGCAAGAATAGGATTCATCTCAGCATTCATCTAGCAGTCAGATGTCCCTGGATGCAGGTCCAACTTTAGTCTGTAAAGGCACTTCTGGAAGGTGATTTATTTCACTTCTTCTGTATCAGTGTTGGTATGGGATGGCTGGCCCTTTGAAGGGAACCTGGACAGTCCCCTCTGTAGCCGCATCAACCCAAGAACAAACATCCTAGCCCAGGTGGTAAACGTTTCCTATCTCATTTTATAGATGTCCTCCTGAGGTCACATATGTCTTAACCATGTATAGCACCTGTAGAAATTAGGATTGTTCAACCCCGAACCGTCCTAGGACTCAATCACTTACTCAAAAAGTCTCTAAGCTTTTCATTTAATGAGCCATCAGGGAAAAGAAATGATTGAGGTTTTTGTTCTCTGGAGTGAGGAAACTCCTTCTATCATCAGCGTAATGACAGGGGCACTGGTGGGCAATTTGTTGTATTTGCCCTTACCATCTAACTTAGATAGGATGACCTGCCTCCTGGAGTTGCCAGTCTTTCTCCAACACAGAGCAGATGTCCAGTTTTCAGATTATGAAAATTTCTGAGTGCTACTTAGAGCAGTTTTGTGTGTGAAGAGTTTGGTCAGATGAATGAAAAAAGGTTTAGAAAGTTTTAATTAACAAGAATTATGGGGTAGAGTTAAGCAGCTAACATCTTTCAGTGAACCTCAGTTCATCCCTCTAGAGGATTAAGGGCTCTCAGGTATTCTCAGGGTTGGAGAATGAGTGGACAATTGCTTGGCCTTATGGGACCACTGTATGCATCCCTCCCCATATACAAACCATGTGCCTGGGGCTGGCCCTGGAAGTGTAGACTAACTGGCTTGATGTAAAATGACATTCAGCTGACAGAAAGTAACATAATGACACTGAAGCCAGAGATATCCCAGGAGAAGCTAGCCTGCTCTGCAAATTGACCGTAAAACCGAAATTTGTGTCCTATGATGCCAGTACCGTGAGTTACATTGCTTAAAATGATTATAGCTATCAGTACTGTGTTGCTTTATTTTTAGTTTCCTTCTCCTAGGTAATTTTTGTCCCAATTATCCTTTTAGTCATGAAATAATTTTAGCTCCAGTTACTATATAATTTGAGCTAATGACATTTATTTTAACAATGGTGATTTTCATCATTACAGCTAATGAAAGCCATGCTGTGTATGAACAATCACTGCTTAGTATTTGTGATTTAAAGCCTTATCCTCTTATGGTAAAAAATAAAAATAAAAAGCGAAAGACCTTACAAATGAGGATAATGTGACTCAAAATCATAATCCATAGTTTTTCAATGATGTTAGGTGTTCTTAATTAAAGCAGATGTGTTTCAAATGGAAACTGGTATCTTTGACTGTGCCCAAGGTATGCTGCTTAGAGAGATTGCTGATGCTGTGTTTCAGCTGTTTATGAGTTACATTTTTCTTCCCTTTTATTGCAGCTCTTTCTTTTATGCCTTCCTGAATCTGCTGATCAGCGCCTTTGTGGTGTTTATCACATTTATTGCTAGCACTATAGTGAGTGTAGGATTTAATATGTGGTGTGATGCAATTACCGAAAAAGGGAGCATGCCAAATAGGTTAGTATTGAAGAATATGTTTTCTTTCTTTTTTTCTTTCTTTCTTTCTTTTGATATATGCAAAAATAAACAGTGTTGCTACAAACTGTGGTTATTACATGCAAGGTGAGCAAGAGGGAGAAGGCATCTGTAACGTGGAGATCCAGACTTTTTTTGTCTGGAATCAAAACATTGAAACTTTTTTGCTTTTAGTTTCCCAAAAAGCAAAGCAGTGTTGATTGTTTTTGTGGTGTTTCATGGCCTCTTAAAGAGTCCCCAGCATATGCAAAACCACAAGAAAAATATTATCATTTCCAAAGAAGAGCTAAGTTTGGAAATGCTCTATGAAGGGAGGGAGTGTGGTCTTGCAAGCAGGGCAGGGGACTGGGATGCTCCTGGCTTGCTGTTCTGGCTCTGCTACTGACCCACTGTGTGACACTAGGCAAGTCACTCGTCCTCCCTGTGCCACCATGCACCATCATCTAAAAATGGGTACAGAGATGCTGGCCTCATAGCGGTGCTGTGGATACCCTGAGAGCCTCAGAATGGAAAGTACTTTATGAGTGCAAAGTACAGCTGGTCGGTACTTTATTACAATGCACAAAATGTACAGGTGCTAAAATGGTCTACTGTATTCCACAATGTTTATGCTTAGTGTAGGAAACGAATGATAGGTTGAGAGAGATTTTTCTATCAAAAAATGAAAAGAGAAGAAAAGGTGACATTTTATGTCATATGATATTGAATAACAGTACTACTTAAAGCATACATTTATGTTGCACATTGTCATATGTTGTAAAATGCCATAGTAAATGTTCTGTTTAGGACTGCAACGATTAATCGAATTATTCGAATATTCGGTTAAAAATTGTACCTCAATTACAAAAAACGCCTAATCGAATATTCGGATAAGAATCCAAGATGACCGACAGCACTGAAAAGGACAGAGAAGAGGCTGCAGAAATCAACCAAGAGATAGAAAGTCAACCTCAATATCCTGGGATTTTTTTCACAACACCAGTAAAAGTCCAAGTTATTTGTAAAATCTGTAGGCAGCCTCTATCTCACCATCAGAGTATCGTCTCCTTGCGAGAACATCCGAAACAAAAACACCCACACACTCCCTTCTTCTGAGGCTTTCCTGATGATGTCAAAAGGTAATGGAGGCTCATACACTTTGTTTCATGGAGGGGTGAAACGACCAAGCTGGGGTGACGCCAGATCTGTGTATGTGGGAGGCTCTGGGGGAGTGGGAGAAGAAGGTTTTGGGGAAATTGTTTTCATAATAACTTTAACAATGACACTTTATGGAAAATTGGTGTTATCACTGACATAATTACATGTATATTTTAAGTAATCATATGCCTCTTTTAGGCTACTTTTAGGCAAAATTGGCAAGCCACGTAGTTACTGCAAAAACTTAATTATCTTTTGATAGAATATGTCATTTTGACTGTTTGAAACACATTTAGGATGTTGCTTCATCTTACACTTGGTTTGCCTGTTTGGAATCTCTGAAATAACTTTCTTTTTTTCCCCCCAAATGCCTTCTTTGGGTAGCTGTGAAGAGTTGCAGGATATAGATCTTGAACTGAACTTAGAAAACTCTGCTTTCTATGACCAGTTTGCTATTGCACAGGTAGGTCAGACTAGGTCATGGTTCTATTCCAGTTCATTTACCATTTTCTCATTGATCTGGGATTGTAGGAACTGAACTAGCATCCTCTGAAATCAATGTGAATGTTTACACTGATTTCAGTAAGCGCTGAATCAGGATGATAGTGAGTGGCACATTTGTATTTTAAATTCAAAATAGATAGTTTCAAATGTGAACATGTCAAAACCTGACTCTATCACTGATCTTATTACTCATCATGGAAAAGTTATTATTTCTGCAAAGGATAAGCTCTACAAAGGCCTCAACACTATGGTGTCCTGGAGCCCTTCCTTACAGTTGGGAATAAGAACAGAATGGCTGAACTGCATCAGACCGTAGGTTCATGTAGCTTTCTCTTCTATGGGTCTGAGCTCCCCTGTCTGAGCTCCCCTGACCCCATATAAATACAAGTCCAATCAAAATAATGAAAAATTATTGTCATTTAGATAGGGTTTTTTTCTGATGCATCTTTGTGAATTAGACCCCTAAGGCTGTAAGTCCATTTTATTGAATATGTCAGCTCTGTCAATGCTCAAAGCCAATGAACATTCCCACCGTCCTTTTAAGACTTGAGCACTTAAACACATGAGCATATACTGGCACAGTTCTGCAAGCAGAACAGTCCCATTCATGCAAGGCTGCATTCATACAAATGCTTCTCAAGTTGTTCCTTGTGGGAAGATGCATTAGCTTGCCTGGGGCACTACTTGAAGGCAACTGTGCCTCTTGGACAAAAACTACCTTTATGTTTCCATTGCCAGCACTGGCATCTGAAGACTCAGCTCTGACATATCTGTCTGTAGGGCAGAGATATGTCATAACAGTGACCCCTTTGTATCATGCTAGCCCATATCGAAGCTGTATTTTGGTAGATTTTGCCAGGAGCCGTATCTAGCTCGCAACCTGCCAGCTAATGGGAGAGTAACCAAACTGAACCTGTTTATCAGGCATAGCTTTGAGTTCATGGGAACTAAATGTCCCAGCTGTGATATCAGGGTGGATTGTGGATAATCTATATGCAGGAGAAGGGTTTTCTCCAACAGGCAACCATGTCTAAATAGTCAAGGTCTGCACATGTAGTACTGCCATTGGAGGACAGTTAACCACAGCATATTGCAGAAGGGTCAGCCCAAGCTGTTGGAACAAGGTCCCCCTTCCAATCCACGTCCCTCCAGACCTGGGTGCTGCTAGCCTGCAAGGTGCAGCCTGTGCTCCTGTAAGCTTGGCAAACACCCGCGTATGAGGAGCCTGGGAGTGGAATAGCTCCAAGGAAACACCGTTCAGCTGCAGGAGCTGAACCTGGTAGTGGCAAAGGGAACCCTGAGGGAGATTATTAGAGAAGAGAACCAAGCAGGGAACAAATCCTGCAGTGTTGTCTTCTAGAATCTGGGACATGGTAAGCAGAGCTGAATGATGGCAGGAAAATGGGTTTGTCTGTGGAATGCAAATTGGTTTCTTTGAGTCAGGTAGAATGAGAAACCCAAGAATAGACTAGACTTACTGGAGAAAACAAACTTACTTCTTTGTGAGTGCAATGGTTTCCTACAGCAGGCTTTACTCACTAGCAGTGCTCTGAATGGAGACATCAAGACTGCTGACAATTTAAGAATTACAAAGATGGGCTCTGGATAAAATCTGGAAGGGAAAAAACAGGCAGATTAGTTACAGCATATGTACATATGCACGCACAAGCGCACACAGACACGGACAAACACACAGAGCCCACTTCTCTCTGCTTCCCTCCATTCTGATTTTTCCATCACATCAGAATGACTTTGGGAGTTTCACTGAATTTGGCTGAATCTATTCAAATTCTTTCATATCAAATATGCCAAGAATAACAACAATATTAGATATCTGAATGTTTTTAAAATAACATTTTATTAATGAAGTAGCACTTAAGAAATGAATACAAGACTTCCAATTCTCTCTATATTGTCATATAAAGCCAAATGAATATCTTCTTATTCACAGGGTTTGTAGAATAGCTCAAAAATATTTTTACTGGTGAACTGAGATAGCTGTAAGCATGGGTAGAAGTACTTAGGAGACTTGCCAAAGTGCATGAGATATGTAGGAACGTAAACTCCCTTTAAAAACAGTGCCGTTGGTTATCCAAATTGGCTATTGGAGTAAACAGCTGTGTTACTGTCTGGAAGTGTTTAAATTGTTTTTATTTTTTTAATAAAAAGTGCAGTATGTCAAAACTGAAATACAGGGATTCAATTAGTGTTTCTTTGCTAAAGGCATAACAGAACTAAAGTGGAATTTCTGCCAGAAAACCTTATTACAAATGAACTTCCTCTGAGACATCAGAGGCCCACATTCAAGTACCTGAACCAGTAAAGTGTAGTTATTTCTACAAAGTTGAACAAGAGAGATTGATCAGTTGGTGATGGGAGTTTTTGAAGAAATGGGAATTTAAGCTTAGCTCTCGCATATCACATATAAAACAGCCATCAGGCATTTGGATGCACTGGAATGGATTTCTCTCTGGATTCATCCTAGTGTGAACTAGTTACCCTGGAATGTAACAGGTTTATTGATGAGATTTTCTCCATAATATTTTGAATAGAAGTGCCTTAAAATTTATACTTCTGCAGGGGATAGTGGCAAGGCCCAAAGAACCTGGGAAGGAAGTTTTTGAAAGTGTCTTAAAATATAATGCAATTCCAAAATAACTAAACTAAATTGAAACAATCTCAAGAACTTTGGGATGGATGGAATGTCAAAATGGGAAGGTCAGCAGCTGCATGTGGATTATACAGAAAACTTTATTATTGTCTTTAGCACTTTTTGCTTTATTTTTTTTCTAATAAATAAAGGGATTTTCCTTTAAGCTAGGAATAACCTGACAGGATTGAGAAACTGTGGGGCCAGGACCTCACTGGGTAGAAGTTGGGATGACTACATGGGTTTAGGTTGAGTTGAGATTCTGGTCTTCACCTGGACAGTTGACTTCAACTTTACAAAACACTACTGACCTCTTTACCATTTCTTTTCTTCTCTAGTTCGGTCTCTGGGCTGCCTGGCTGACTTGGCTGGGAATTACCATTCTGGCTTTCCTGAAGGTTTATCACAACTACAGACAGGAAGATCTGCTAGACAGCCTGATCCATGAGAAGGAGCTGTTGCTAGGAAGATCCTCTTCACGAACCTCTTTGCAAGATGAGAAAAGTGGCATGATCTAAACTGTAAGCGAATTTCCAGGGCAGGTTCTAGATTTTGTAATTCAGTAGTGCAAGCTAAAGTTGAGTCAGAGAATTGAGTGAGTGAGATCTTTTTTTTCCTGAAAAGATGTGTATTTGGGAACCACTCAGTTCCTTAATGACAAATTCTGGGCAGACATACTTTTGTTAGGACACAGACAATGAACTGTCCCATGTGCCATTAATGCAGCAAACTCTGTCCTGAACATGCAGGGAGCAGCACTAGTTGTAACTGGCTGTTGCAAGCAGAGTTCCCATGTGCTATTGCTGACCTTTGGGGGAAGTGACCACTTTTGAGGACTTTGCTAGCAAGACCAGACTACACAATCTAGACTATTTCTTCAAACTATACTGCAACAACAGTTGTAACTGGGGCTGTGTCCAGTTCCTTCTCTCTCCCTCTCCCTCCTCTTGCCAGTAATGCTGCCCCTATTCTCACATTATTCTAGGTAACTGCTGCTCCGATCCAGGTACAGATGGGGCTTTTGCTGTCTCTGCTTTTGCTGTGTGTGGACACAGTGCTGACAAACCTGTTGCTCCTGCTCCAAATATGAGTTAGTTTAGAACATAGGGACCTTTGTTCCTGACTTTGTTCTTAATCTTAGACAGTTGTAGTGAATTTCATGAGACCACTATATTCTTAAAGTATCTGTAAAAAGCTGTATATCATTTGGAGGGATGGTGGAGAATATTTGTGTTTTTGTTTCTTCTTAGATTTTTGCATGACCAACATTTATTATGACTTCCTAAAATGTAGTGTAGCTAGCAGTTGCTGAAATTTGCATAGTAAGAGATTAAGCTAAATAGATAATATTAATGCTTGCACATTCATTTGTATAACTTGGTCCCTATTACTGTATACTATTCAATTTTGAGTATTAGAATTTATGTATGATGTTCATTTCATAGAAGGTATGCAAAATTATTGTGAACATTTGCATAGGTAGTTCAGTTCTGAATAGGCCCATTCTCCCCACTCACAGGGAGGAGTACCAGTGCTAACGATTTTTGCTGTGAAAAGGGAGAAGAATTGTAATTTTCACAAAGCTCACTAGTGACTTTGTTGTTGCTTTGGGGTTTTTTGGCCAGTGCTTCAATGAAAAAGGTGAATTGTTTGAGTTGAGAAGGAGATCCAACAATTAGGAAGAATCCCTCAGATGAGTGTGGGATTTGCATGGCAGAGAACAAATGTTGTGCTAGAATATAGGCAGTTATCCCCAGGCACAAGATACACTGCAGTCCATGATTCAGCAGAAAACTTAAGTAAACAGCTAAGTTTAGGTGCAAGAAGATTTTTGGTGGGTATGCTGACACTGCTGCTTGAGCTGAGACTGAATTTATTGCATCATGAGTGCAAACCATTTGCATCTATATTGCCTGGTATGTGGGGAGGGAGGGAAAGAAGGTAGCAGACTTCTACCCCATCCGTCCTCAGTTTCCCTGTCTAGAGAGCCAGCTGCTTGCTCCACACTTGAGGTCTTGTGCAAGCCAGCATGCAGGCAGACTGGATGAACAGGCACTCTGGCTTTGAACAAGAGCTCCAGCCTGTAGCTGGCACAACTATGCAGATTTACTATTGTCTTCTGGGAACTATTTGGTGCTTAAAGATAAGTACCTGCTTAAATGTTTGGCTGAATCAGAATTTGGAAGCATAATAAGCCCCTGAATTTCTAAGCGTTTTAGGGCATAAAATCCAAGATTACATTTAACAGCCAAATTGCTCTCATAGGTTTAGGAAAAAAACCCTCCATGGGTTATAAGCAGGAAGCACGCCCTGCTAACCTACAACGCTTATAATCCTAGCTGGTCAAGGCTGCCTATAGAGAGATCCTGTTTTTCAGCATTGATTTCTGCCCACAATGGAATACAATTCCTTTGAAAGCTTTACAGCTGGGGCTTCTTTGCAGTTGTGAATTGATATCAGAGGAAGAGAGAGGCAATCCTCAGAGAGAGAGAATTAGAAATCAAGTTAATTAATACCAATTTAAAATTCAAAAAGATCAGGACTGCTGGAATATTTTTTAAATTCAGTTGGTCTAATAAGAGAGAGACTCTTGCAGACACCTAAGTGCTTTGCCAGGGAGCCTTCCCCTTCATGTCCTGAAGAAAGACTTGGGGCCTGACAGTTATCCTGTTTCCTCAGCTGACTGTTTCCCCAACTATTTTTCCAACTGTAGAAAACTTTATTTCTCCTTCCAAACTTGCCTTGAATTTCAGAGTCAGCAGTGATGTCTCCTCCCACAAATTACCTCAGTGCATGCCTAATTCCTCTCATGGGACCATGCTGCTGCTTTGTATAATGTGTTTTTGCAGGTGCCAAATCAGACTTAGGCTGAAGTAACTTGTGGGTTGGGACCAGAGTTCCCTTTTCCTTCCCTGATGGTTTAGAGAACTGGGAGGCAGGGGGCAGCAAGTGCCTTTTCATTGTCTCTCCTCTGAGGCACAAGAGCTAGAGCTCAGTCACTGTCTGTGAGGAGTAAGAGGATCCTGCTTTCTGGTGAGCTTGTCCAGAGCTGATGCTCTTGTCTACTCTTTCCCCAGGTCTCTGGGTCTTTTTTTCCTTCCACTTCCATGAGAAGCAGCAAACACTCAGCCTGGAGTTTCTAGTCTTGCTGGGTTTTGTGGGTAGTGTTTTCACTAGTATTTGTCACCCTTACACAGTCTTCGCTGTTCTGCAGCTCAAAAGACAAAAAGTGTTTTTTTAAAAACACCTGGGGCAGGCAGGATCCCATCTCCAAGTAAAACTCAATAGGAATGAGATACCTCACTTCTTTAGCTGCCTTTGGAAATCCCAGCCCAAAACAAGTACATGTACAAACTCAAATACTAGCTTTGACACCAATGCTAAGTCTCTTCGATTCCTTTACCTAGATGAATTCTCCTATAGCCAGTTGCATTTATCTGCAAGTGTAACGATGCCTTGGCTGTTGGAGTTGGCTTGTAAGATGGAAATATGTTGAGGCTCTACTTTGAGTCCCGCGTGCAAAAGGTTTCTCCTCCCCAGCTTCACACACTCAACCAGGTGGAGTGAGGCAGGCAGCCAGCTAGGGAGCATCAGCGATGTTTAAAAGCAAGACTAGTTTTGAAGGAAACCTCCGAGCAGGTGAGAGGCAAGAGTGTGCGGTGAGCAGCTCTCTGGCTGGTTTGAGGGAGGAAATGCATATAGTGCAAGGATGCTGTGTCTGAGCCTGCTTGAGCTTTTTTGTAGATTTCTGCAAACTCTTCCCCTAAAGCTTGGACACCCAGACCAACCTGGAGAAGCCAGGCTGAAAATGTGTTAGAAAGACAGTATTATTTATAAATACACTCACACATATGCACACATGCATGTATCTCTTTTGCACCATTCTAACCTCTGCTTGTACTTATCTGTTGCCAAACAGTGCAGAGTTTGGCTGGAGTAGGAGTTTGTCTTAGTGATATTTCAAAGGCTTCTTTAACCTGCCTTCTCCAAAAGCAGGCCTCTGGGAACACTCTAGCAGGAAGGGTATTTAAAGAAGTTGAACCCTGTGTGGTATCTATGTTTGTATTTTTTTATTGTTATATGATACAAAGGGAAAATCTTTGTGGCCTCTGCCCATGCAGCCCCTCCTGCTGCTGCCCGTAGCAAAGCTGTGGGCCACGCCGATGCAGACTGCGGGTTGCAGTCATTTGGATGCTACATTCCCTGTGATTCAATGAGCCTTTGCTTTGGCCTGTGTAAATTACCAGTAGGAGAGTGAGAGTTTTCACAGAGCCTTACATTGTCAAATGCAAACTGATGCTGCTCTCCAACACACTGGAGTATTGCCACAAAAGTATTTTGTTATACTGAAAATATTACACGTGTCCTGGCTACCATCTGTGTTTAACTTCCCTGTCAATTCCCTGTCAGCAGTGCACATTGGGTTAGAAAAATATGAGCTAAAAAGTTTTGGTTGAGTTTTTAGATCAATGCTAGTTTTTTATTTTATTTTCTTAAAGAAACAATTGAAGCCATTTTTTGGAATAGAATTTTCTCCTGAGGGCAAAAAGGCTCATAGCATCTTATCCCATGAATCCATGAGACATCTTTCATCTGTGGACTTTCAGTAGGAATCACAAAGACAACAGCCTGATGAGTCACTTTAAAAACTGAAGAACACATGCTTGCTATGGAAAATAATCATTTTGCTTAGAAAAATAATCATTATAATAATCAGTGACAGATGCTTGAATACGTAGACCTCATTCATGAAGGCATTTAGTGTCAGGGAGGTGACATATGTGTGTATGTAGCATACACACAGATATATACCAGAGACAAATCCCATTGCTTAACTATGATACGGGTATAAACTCTCCTGTTAACAGGTAGAGTGGGTCAGAGTAGTTGTTAGGTTGCCTTTACTTTCTACACTGCCTTTTTCTTAGCTTTAGTATCTGTGAAGTGACACTTCGGATATGATATCCAAAGGTGGATGTGGTTGCGATGTGAGAGGAGTGGGAAAGCACTGGGCAGTGCACTAGCTCCGAAGGGCTCGGGTGTGTTTCTAACGGGGGGTTGCAGGTGCTTTAACTCCTCCTGCCTCCGACTACCCTTCTGATGTTATCCAGCATCTGTCCTGCTAGGAACAAAGAGTTGCAGTTCTCTTCATGGCCTTCCCTCAGCTACACAAAACATTGGAGATTTACCCTGTGTAGAATTCAGGAAGGAAGCAGAGTTGAAGGAAATAGGAGCACGCACTTTACAGTTTTATTGCATGACCAGAGGGTACATTTCACTCTGAACAATATTCCCAATTCAGGAATTCTGCCCTGTGGTCTCCTAAATGACAAGTGACCCTGTCATGGACATGATCCTGTCATGAATTCAAGATAATTTAAAATACAGACATGCAGGAGACAAACAGAATATATTTTGAAAACAGTCTCAACACCTCATTTTGCAAACCATATTCTTCTGCAACACAATGCAATATTCTGACTCAAAACAGCTAGCCTGTTTTTAATAGATAGTCAATTGTTTGTGGAAGAAAAGATAAGGTGACAAAGGGGAAAAAAAGATGTATTTAAAATAGTTACATAGTGGTAGGAGCCTAGACGGGAGAATTCATTTCAAAATTTTTTTATTTTCTTATTCAGAGAAGAAACTCAAGCATATATTTGGTGTAGGAAGTTGGTATACATTTCCTGAAGACAGAAACACTACATGCTATCATGTAGACTTTATGTTAGAACCGGGTTTTCAGAACAACCTCTAAACACACATCAGTCTGTGTTATGGGTCTTAGAAAACACAGAATCAGATGTGCTAATTCAAAACTGATGTCACCTGCAAAATGTTCAGTACAAGAAAGAACATGCAAACCTTGTGTTTGAGTGAATGTGGCTTTTATCATCCCTCTTCTCCAAAGCTCACACCCCATACATAATGTATCTAAAATCACTTTTGCATTTTTCTGACAAAAATTCAGACAGTCATGTAGACTGGTCAGATTTACAGTTTATAATCTGATTTGGATTTTGGTGAAACTTTTGTCTCTGCTTTTAAATCCGCTTGGGTGTGAACATCCTTGAACTAATGAGAATCCTGTCTGTATCCAGATCCTAAATTTGCATCTCAGATCATTTCCTCTGCTGATGGAAATAACCCATTTTTATCTCATTGGAATTTTTGCTTTCAGGGGAAGACCCTGGAGACCATAAATATTCTTTCCTTATGCTTAGGCAGTTTGGGAAGAGACTCAGCTTTTGCATGGCTAGTTTCCACACCTGCATACAGTGAGAAAATGCTCATAGAGCTTCAGGAGTGCTGACATTGTTTTAGAGATATTTCTGTTCATAGTTTTCACCTTATCCCCTAAAGTGTATGTTTCTATTCCTGTCCTCCATAAGAAAGAGTAAATCTATTCTGAACTGTATTTTAGTATTCACAGATATACACCCAAGAGTTTTTTCGTGTTTTTTTTTTTTTTTTTTTTTTGAAGTGGCAAGATTCCACTCAGTAATTTCTGAATCAACAACTGCATAGAAGACAGCACTTTGAAATAATCCTGGCATAGAAGGGAGAAATCACAAGTGCACTCTCAAAACACTTTATGGTTGTTTCTGATAGGTTAGACTGCAGTTTGCTTAATATATAGTAAGTACTGTTTATTTAAATGCAGGCATATAATTAATAGTATCTTTCTGTTCTGTTGTTGGGAAGAATATTCATATAGCAATGCTTTCTCTTGAAATTTAGTTTCTTTTGTCCAGGCCAAAGAGTGTAATTAATTGAACTGATATTGCAAACACAGATTAATGTGAATGTATGCACCTGAATGCTTAAACTTTTCTACCTCTCATAGCTGCTATAATTGCTCGAACTGTTGTTGCACACAATAGTCAAAAGAACTGGATCTATATACGAGTCTAAATCCTATTTTCATAGATGACTTAAGGATTTAGGAACTAACTCTTACTAGTTTACTGTGAGATCATATTCCCTTAGAAATGGGCATAGACACCTAAGAAGGGCTGTGGTGGTTTTGGAACCAAATTAGAAGTTGGGGGAAAAGAATCCTCTGATTGGTCAAATAATGACACGTTTAGTTTTTTCTCACCAAAAAGAAAAGCCAGCAACCTTGATTTATTAGACGTAGAAGGTTATGGGTTACCTGAAATGTTGCATTTCACTGGGGGCCAGAGTGATGAGCTGTCTTGTTAATACGGCTCAAAGAGGCCTTTCCCACAGTCAGATACCTACAGAGCAGTCACCCCAAATGTGAGAGGTGCTGGTTTAATCCCCTCCTCTGCTGAGGAGATATGAACCCCATCTACAGGGCAAATGCTCCCACCACAATGTTATTCTAGATCTTCCTCAAATCCTCCCAGTGGAGCTTTTTCCACTTGGCTTAAAATTCTGAAATAATGACTTTTTAGCCTCATGGTTGTGATGTGTATCAAGGAGATAAAGCACTTAGCAACAAGAAATGCTCATTGAAATAGCTTGAATTATTTGTATAACGTGGAAACTCAGTTTGAGAAGTTTTTACCCCTGCCTTTCCACTGGATTTTATTGTAAAGTGAGGGCTGAGATAACCTACAAGGAGGTGGGAACGAAGTTCAATTTTACCATTGACCTCCTGGGTGAATGCTCACATAAGTGGGTAAATAGCCCTATGAGGAAGCTATGCTTCACCTCCTCCCTGTTTTTTCCCCCATTTTCCCCAAATTAGGGCAAATTTGACTTGACTGTGTAAACAGGTTCTGAACAGGGTTTATGAATGTGAATGAAACTGAAGTTCCTATGGCAAATTTTGCTTTTTGAAAAAAAAAAAGAAAAAAGAAAAGTCTCCCAGTTTTTCTGTTTTATCACTCGGGCTCTTTACAGTCTGGCGCCAAATCCTTCCTTTTACATAAGCCAGACCCAATTCTGGTGACACATTACTTTAACAGATTCACACGACTGGTGCCAGCATTCCCTCGAGGAACCCAGTGGCTTTAAACTAGTGAAATATTAGACCATAGATCAGGAAAGTAAGGCAGTAAAGTGTTTGAAAATCAACTGTCATAGTATTCCACATGATACAGACCAGAGCTTTTCATCCACTGATTCCTACAGCAAAGGGAATTATTTTTCCCTGTAAACACTGAGAAGTTGAATAATTTGTGTCTAAAATACAGCACATCTTTCTACAACATGCCGGATCTTGATTTAACGAATTAACCACTTCCACGTTCAAGGCTGCTGCCGTGGTTTTAACCCTCATTGTTAAAACAGTGTTCAGTATTTGACTTCAGAAGGTGCTAACAATCCCCTTATCAAACCACAGTCTTTAAGAGCTGAAAACAGTCTTTTTGCCAAATCATCCTGAGGAGATCCTTGCTGAGCAGCATCCTTCAGGGTGGGGAGGAGGAGGACTGCGCTGGGGTCCGTGACCGGTGCACACCGGTGGCATCCGAGTGGTATTGCTCAAACACTCTCCAAACAAAACCAGTGCTGTTTCTCAGCCCAAGCTGCACAACTGAGAAATCAATATATTGTGATCTAAAGTACACTGCTAAAAGGTTTTTGCAGGTTTATATTAAAAAAAAAAAATCAGTTCCACTGACATCTCCTTCCCCTGAGTCGCTGCTTCTCTAAAAACACTCCTGCAAAGTTTCAAGAGGGCTTTCTTGACATCAGACTGATCAAGCCTTATTTCTCACGTCTTTTTCTGTCAGAGACAGACAAGCACTGCTGAGGGGGACAGGAGAGTGCCACAAATCAGAATAAAATCAGTGAGGAAAACTGTTAGTGCATTTGCTATGAGGGATTTCAACACTCAGGCTCTGAGGAGAGGGACCCAGCATGGCAGCGCCCGTGCTGGCAGAGCTGACGCTGATTTTGGGCTTAGCTCGGCCTGTTTGGTCTCAGTCAACTCACGCAGCTTCATAAACCGCAGAACATTGGTGGCACAAGGTTTGGGCAAATTGCTTCAGAAAACCTCTGCTTTCAGTGCTGGTGGCTCCCCAACCCCCACAGCTGGCCCATTGCCCTGTGCAGCTCGTGACTTGTGTGGTGTCAAGCCTGTTGTGGACTGTTCTCAAATCACTGTAGACTTGCCATTAGTGAAAAGAGCACGTTAACACCCTTGCTATAGTTTTAAAAGGTTTGTCTGTCGTGTGGTACCACCTGCAAAGGTCTGAAGTAGATCTTTATTGCTTACATTCAGAGCAGGACCTGAAAGCATTTCAGCTTCTCTGAAAATGTATGTCCTGTGACTTATATATTTGTGAACTGTTGTCTCTTATAGCCACTTGAGAAAAGCTTTATAAAAGTCTAGATTAAACACCATGTTATGCTGCTAAAGAGGTCCCTGCATAATGGATATTTTGGAGCAACAATAGAACAGTTTTGTATAATTTGTTTAAGCACTGAAAGCAGGAGAGGGGCAGATCCTTAGCTGGTGTATATAGTTTAGCTTTGTGAGCCATACTGGAGCCATGCCAGCCTGCACAAGCTGAGAATAGAGCTTGGTGTATTTTGAATATTCTCTCTCATGCTTTGTATGGTCCTTTGCAGTGTAATGACTGCTGATTTGGAGCATTAATTGCATGATTTCCACAGAAACAGAGTTGGAGTTATGTTTATTATTGTTTTGATACAGTATCAAAAGGGAAGTCTTTTATTAACATTTTTAATATAGCCATTTGTAAACATCTGGCAAATAAAAATTGTAAGTCCAATCCTCCTACTAATGAAGCCATTGAAAAAAGTTTCCTTTGGCTTTAATAGGAGCTGGAATGAGTTCAATATAGGTGATATATTCTAGTGTAACTGATAATGAATTAATGTGTTTTATATATTGAATGCTTTTCGCTGGACAGTGCATTGGCTTTTTATGATTTGGTGACATACAAATAAATTATTTGAAAATTCAATATTTCTGTGCCTGTCTTTTCAAGGTCAGTTGAAATTGTTACAATGTAAGCTAAAAAAGCCCCCAAAGTCAGCAGTGGTACCTTGGTCCATTGTACTCATTCCCCATTTGGTCCTGCCACTGTCTACTTCTCGTCCTCTTCAGAAACGTGACTTGTGGAGCCAATGCATTGCAAACACACTGTGGAGTCCTCCTAGTGATACAGACGCTGCAGACTTTGACTTGATCCTCTGTCAGGACTCGTGTCATGGAGGAGAACCTCCCTCAGCAGCACTGCTGAGGTCACATATACTCTGGGCAGGGTTAACAGGAGCCTCTCCATGCCACGGCTTGCATGGCCAAGGATAGCACCAACCATCCTCACCTGCCTGAGTCCTTTGAGTACCACCTTCCAGTGGTGAGTCCTAATACTGTAGCAGACAAGGAGAAGGTGCCACAACGTCAACATGCAGCTGTGAACCAGCTTGTTACCCAGTGTAGAGGGGTACTACAGGCTGCATGGGCAAGTTCATTTTCCAAATGCCAACTAGTCAATTTTCTTTTTGTAGCACCAACCTTTCTCTTTAGGGGTGGGCCCAACTATTCTGTAGCAGGGAATTAATAAGAAACAAGTCCACTTTGTTATTTTAGGGGTTCCTGAGTTATCTCTTGAGGGCAGCTGGTAATATGCTTTTTCTAGTCACATGCTTCAGCTCTTGTACTTGCTTCCAAGTGGCAAAAGGCAGAAGTGACAACTAAAACTGCTGCTATGGGCTGCTCCTGCTCCATTAGCTTGCTTTCAGGCTAGCAGGGTTGGAGAGATGAAACAAGGAAGAAGGACTAGAAGCAGAAGCCTTTGGTGTTGCTCGTTACCAGCGCTAATGCTAGGTGCATAAAAGGTTAATGTAGAAAAATCTAGTGTCGTCTTGCTGTGTTCTTTTCTATCCCCTTCTATCGTAGGGGTATGGATATGCCTGCTGGTGTAATCAGGTGCTGTTGATGTGGTGAGCCTCCCTGAAGAGGGTGTTGGCAGCTGCGCTACATTCCTGCTGCAGGAATGTGCTGCACACTGTCAGATAGCAAGTATCCTGTGCTGTTGTGGTCTGCTGATTTCTGTTGTGCCTGAATTTAATACCCATTGCATAAGGGATATTAGGCAGCACTTTTACCCCTGCACCCCTAGGCCCTCTCACTAGCCCATTTCCATGCATGGACCTCTTTCTGCTGTCTTCTGGCCCTTTGACTCTTGCCACCCTGGACACTGCTTCTGGGAAGCCCACCTATCCGTTGTCTGCTTCAAAAATTGCTGCAGGAGTCCTCTCCTCTGCCACTTCTCTTTCTGTCCTTTGAAGTATAATCCTCACCATTTCCAAGACAGATTAAATAATTGCTCAGAGCTGGTTGTCTTCAGGTCTCCTGGTTTCTAAAGGGGTACACTACTCTGGCACCAGATTAAATTTATGTGAGCATCCTGACCATTTGTAATAAATTATGTACTCCCTCTCCTTTGTTTCTCTTTATGGGCAATTCTCTGGAGTTGTACTGAAGGGAAATATTACCCAACACGGCCAATTTCATATAATTTTAGAGCTCCTCTTAGCTCTTCCACATGGACTCTTAAAGGGGTCGCTCATAGAAAGACAGCATTGAACAAGAGTAAGGAGAAATCCTGTCCAGCTCACAGCAATGGAAAAAGATCTGGTGTTGGATAAAGAATAGAAAGAAGGGGCAGAGTGGGAAAAAGGGCTGAGATAGGGTGTGTGTGTGTAAGTGTGTGTTTAAGGAGAATGGATAGATGTGGCATGAGTTCCAGAGTGAGGGGGAAATAAAGTTCGCAATTAGGTGTGTTCCAGCAATTAAATGCAGATCAGGAATCAAGATTTTTGGTCCTATTCCCAGCCCTGTTATTGACTTGCTTCATTCACCCACATCCATAGGTTTTCTCAGCTTCAGTTTCTTCATCTGCAAAATATCACCACTCTCACAGGGATAGGGTTAAGCTTTTAGTTATTTCAAACATTCTGGTCATGCTTTGAAATTAATTTGTTTCGGCTTTCTGCAATCTGCCATGTATCTGACTGACTGCAGCAAACAGTCCTGACCCAGGAGACCTTGCAAGGCCATGGCCTAAACTCAGCAGACAACTCAAGTGCTGCTTTTGCCAATGTCCAAAACTGTCCCAATCAGAGCCTCGGCAGAAGCCAAGAATAGCTGTTCCTCTGTTTAATTTCCCTGACAGCCCTGATGCAATAGTGTTTCTCAGAGCGTGCCTCACTCACACTGATAAATCTGGGCCCCAGCAAGGTGGATGCGGCCATTTTCTGTTTAAACCAGGCCTGGGGAAAGGTGGTCCCAGGGTCCATCTCTTGGCAAGCAGTGCAGGAAGGTGAACCTTCACATGGATTTCAAGCTACATCCTCATCTTCCTTCAGAGCCCTTCCTTCAGAGGAGATCTCATTTCATCTTAACCTTTTGAGGTCAGTCCAGGCTTTGCTTACTTGCTTTAATATGCAGTGAGTTTCAGGGAGTGCACTGTTCCTTCAAAGAAAGGCTCCTGTTTTGAATGTGCTAGCTACAGACGTGTCAGTCCACATCCAAAAAAGGAAGCCTGCTGACTTGCCAAAGGGTTAAAAGCATATGCATTAAAAAGATCGTAAACATTAAAAAAGTAAAACAAAGGTTTTGATGACCCACTTGCCCCATGAATACACCATTCTCAACTTTTTCATCAGAGAGTGACCAGCACACAAGTTTAAAATCTTTCTTCTTTATTATCTAAAAAGCAGAGCAGAGGTGGGGGCAGAGGGTAGGGAAGCGTTGGTGGAACTTACCCTGGAAGCTCGAGGTACATGATGGGTTTGTGCACAGAGCCGCTGAGCTAAGTGCCTCCTGCAACAATCTCTGGTTCCCAGTCTCTGACGGCTCATCATATGCAATTGCTATGGGCTTTTGATATCTCAGGATGAGCATGAGAATAGCTCCCGAAGTGACCTCTTTTTGTCTCTGATACTGCAACTTTTTGGATCCATTTTCAATCATATTGCTGCCCACCTTCCTCTTGAGCGCAGGCTGCATATTTTGTTCCTGTTTCGTCTTTTGCCTAGTTTAAGTCTGTGGACTGCTTGGGAGAAGACTGCTGTGGCAGAGAAATGTTGCCCTCTCTTTTTTCAAAAAGTCAATTAAAAATAAAGCACCAGATTTTCTTCTTTTTGGTTGGTTGCAATGGCAGGGGAGTTCAAGACATGGTCTTGCAAATGTCACTCTCCTTGTCTCTGCAGTGTTTTCTCTCTTTTTTGTTTTCTTCAGCTTTAACAGGTTCTGATGTCGTCCTTATCATACTGAATAAAACCAAGCACGCATCATATGCATTTCTTTAATGTCACTTGAAAAGAATTTAAGGCCTAAAAAGCTGATGATGATATTTTTGTCAAGGAAGAAAATAAAGCTGAGAAAGCTGCTGTTCATAAGCTTGCGTGTGCTTGCTCTCCTCTCAGATGAGCAGGGCAATGTTCCGCATTTGTTGCATGAGCTCCACTAAAATGATTCCCTTCAGAGGGATGCACACTATGGTCTGATAGTGGAGGGATAGTAGGGCTGTATCCCCCACATCTTCATAAACAGTCTGTACTACCATTATATAAGGCCTTGAACACACAGGTGTAAATGCATAATCTCTGTCTGAGTGCAAGCGCTGTCATAAACCTTGTAAGCTCAGCTCGTGGGGTTTATGGACTGAATCAAACACAGAGGATTAAACTACTGATTTGATAATTAACCTGGGATTCAAGGCTGTTGTGCATGATATTAGGCAAATACACTATTTACCGTTTAAATGAGTTTTCATGCTCTTTTTCACACCTGGGAGTCAAGTGAAACATTAAGAAACAGGTTTTGCCCATGGAGGCAAAAATGCATGAAGGGAAAGAAGAAAGCCATTTGCCAGGATTTTACTAACAATCATTTCACAGGTGTAGAAATATAACAAACTTGCCAAGCCTTTGGCCACAACAGTAGTGTTTGTGCAATAGTTCAGCCTTATTTTAACTTTTGCAGAATTGCCCTTAGGAGACTTGAGGAGAAAGATGGTTTGGTAGTTAATGCCTTCATCTGAGACTCCACAGACTTATTTTCAGAGCTTGCTGCTGCCTGTACATATCAATGAATTTCTCTATCTGCTTCTCAGATCTACAGTTTGTAACCTCTTTGGGGGACAAAATTAAGATGCTTGTTCACTGTCCAGGATGATGAAGCCCAGGTTTGCTGAGACCTCTAGTTGCTGCTGTGACCACATGGTAATGACAAAAGAGAAAAGAGAACAAATGGCTCCAGGAAGTGCACGACAGGGGTGGTTTTACCGTTCTTCGAGGTGGGTGCTCACACCTTCCCTGGCATATGGCTGGAGTGGACTGGAAGCTTTTTGTGGCCACATGCTGCTTAGCAGTGCTCGGAGATGTTTGTCAGGCCCGTTGCAGATGGAGAACATTGTTATTGCCTTGTAAACCAAGTCCAGCATTTCTGAGCAATGTGTCTTATCTGAAGAAAGAAGATAACGAGTCGGGATTGAAATTCTTCCAGGACTTTGAAATCTTGCTTTGTGCTGGTGTAGTAGAGACTCACAGCCAGGATCAGCACGGCACAAAATGAAAGCCACAGGAACACAGGCAATCCAGATGATGACCTGTCATGTACTGAAAGGGGGTGGGAAGGAGAAAGAAAGCAGCATTTTTTAAGTGTCATCTTAAACACTTCCCAAATTTGACCCCCTGCTGATGTCTTTGTCCTGCTTTTCTGGGAACAGCAGGATACACGGGGCTGTGGTTGTGAAAACTTCTGTAGGCATCAGTTAAGTGATAGTGAGTCACACCTCCCGATGGAGGGTAGTGAATATAAAAGATCTCATCTAATGGAGCATTACAAGAGTTTAATTATATACAATAAGAACAGGATTACCATAGCTAATGCATAATCTCAAATTTCCTTCCAGCAATTATTTTTTATATATTTAAGCTAAACACTGGGTTAAATACTAGGAGGACATTAAGCAACTACATCTAATTATTTAATGCTCACAAATGTTCTATAAAGGGAGATGTAGATTTCTGTCTTTTTCCCTGATAACTCAGCTTGTTCAGGGCCCCTGCTATTTATAGTAAGAACCGAGGTGAGAATCTATTAACCAAGAGGCGTATTTAGAAAGCCCTGGCAGGTTTAACCTCTCTCTAAGTGCTAGGTGTGCTAATTACACTGGAATGTCCTCAGTGCTTGCTCTTAAGCAGGAGAGCATTGTAAACATTTTTTCTGGCCTGTTAAAATATAATTCAAGCATGTTTAAAGTGTCCTAGGTCAGACATAGTACAAGTGTGGAAATCAATGGGCTATGTTTATCTCTCCAACATCCAAGCAGCTCTAAGGTGCGACTCTGACAGAGATTTGGCCACTTTAAAGCGTCCCCTCCCCTCTCAGCTAGCCTGAGCAATTTGGGGCTACCTGCAGACTGCTTCCACGATGGGAAAACATTGATGCCTTCCACTCAACCCTGCTCGGTCTCAGAGAAGAAGGTCCCGCGTCCTGAGCACCGCACGACGCGTGGGAGGCGGGACGGTGGCTCCCCGCCGGCAGCAGCCAGGGCAGCAGTTCTCCCTGCCACCGAGGCAGTGGGACCTTCTCTGGGGCCCGCGCTGCCCCACAGGCTGGTCCCCAAGCCACAGACTCACCGCTCTGGGTTGCTTGTGCTCCTGGGAGCCACTCCAGAGAGTGTAACGGCTGCTCTGCTCGACTGCGTGGTTGTTGCACAATCAGTATTATTTTATAGCACGCTTTGCACCTTAAATGTGCAGTATAAAACCAAATTCATGCCCAAATAAAAACCCGTAGCATGCAGCTATTTTCCTGCCATATGCATATAATCAATAAGAAGATAAAAATGCAGTGTGCATTATTATGGGTAAAGGGTCAACATTAGCTGTAACATATTTAAATTAGCTGCTATTACCAGCCCTGCAATACACAGCAGTCAATTAAACTGTCATACAGATGTACAGAGAAGAAGGTAGAAATCATAAAACCAAGCAAGAAACACATAATAATGTATCAAAAAGTGTATGGGGAAAAGGTAGAATGTTAATAAGCAGTCATTTTAGAGCTAACCAGAAACCAAATCAATGTCCCATAACAGAGCTGAGTGAATTATTTGCAGCAAATAATTTATTCATTTGAATTTAAGGCCTTCTCTCTGTTTGCAAATTATCCATGAGCAGACTTCAATTTTTATAAATTTGTTTATTTGGAATTATTTTATGAATAGTTTATATGAAGATACTTAGCCAGGGAATCACTTATCACTTTTTGCTTTTGCAGAGATTTGCAACTGGAAACAGATATTTCCCCTTTGCCATCTCCCAGACCACATGAGACAGCTCGTGGCTCTCAGCTGGGTGCCTATCTGTCTTTCAGAAGACAGGGCCTGTCTGATAAGCATATCTTATAATAGAGCAGGTTTTCTGTGAATGCAGAACAGCTTTCAACAGCAGCCCTTTTCAATGAAGTGCTTATAACCTTTTTCCATCTCATGGATGTTACTTTCCATGTGAAATTTCCAGGCGATCTCAAATGCAGTCATGATTTTCTCTAAATTCTAAATACAAAACCAAGGATTAAATTTGCTAGTTAAGTTATTTGTTACAACAGGACATTCAGCCCTAGCCAAGTGCCTAGACGAGGAAGAGGACAACTCCTCTGTGGGAAAGGCACTGGACTGAGATACAGGAGATTTTTGTTTCGTTCCTGCCTTGGCTATGCATTTTTGCTGTCACCTGAGGCAAGTCATTAGCGATAAAGCTAACTATGGCTGTGTGTGTGTGCATACACGTATATATGTATCCCCTCCCCTCTTATTGCACTGCATATAGTAGGACCTGGAGGCTGGCTGGGGCCTCTGGAAACGATCATCGTAGTAATAACATCCATATACACACATTTCCTTGAGGGTCTGTGAGGCTGTTTGGCCTCAAATATCCTCGCAAACAAAAAGAAGAAACATATTATTTTTATTATTTCTACCCTGCTGCCAGCATACAAATGAATTGTCTATTCCCCACACATGAAAGTCAGTGGGGAGCACTGCTGTTTCGCTTGGGGTGCTTTCCCTGCATATCTTAGTGAAAAACCTGTACCTATTTTATTGCCATAAAAATATTAATTGTCTTTAAATTAAAAATAGCTTCAGGGATTTAATTTTTGTTTCCACTATTTGTCTTACTAAATGTTGTGTTTAATATACCCTACCAGACCTCATCAACACCCTGTGCTTCACGTGCCAAAAAAGAAAAAGCAACCACCAGGGACAGTATGAAATGCTTCACATTTAGAGGGTAATTTGCACAGTGCATCCCCGCAGCCACAAAGCAACCTCAGGTTAGTGCCATGGATGGCTCACAGTCATAAAGGCAATCTTCAACTTACCCACTACGTAGTCACAGCAGGAAATGGCTAGAAAACAGAATGAAAATGTTATTACATGCCTGGAAAAGCCTCTGTGCAGCAGGTGAATAGGAAAGCAAGCATACTTGGCAGCCGGGTGGTATCTCTGAAATTGCCTATTGCCTTACAGACACGGGGCCACTTCTCACACTGCTTTTGGCTGCAGAGGTTTATGCCAGATGAGGATTTGCCCACTCCATAGAAACATGCGGATATAAGTGCACTTCAGAAAAGTGAGTAACAATTGCTGCATGAGGGATTTCAGAGACAGAGATTGCTTCTGTTGTAGGGAGATCAGGAATCGGCTAACTCTCACCAAAAAAAAAAAAAAAAAAAAGAGCTTCTTATTCTGAATCATTTCTAGAAGGGAAATGAGAAAGGCCAGGAGGCTGAGACAAGAATTAAGTTTAGAAAACAAACCCCACTGTAAGATACAACCTTCATCCAGCAATGTCCTGGAACAGCCTCTGCTTGGCAGCTGGGGCCCAGATGCAATCCAGGATGAAAAGTCCAGGGAATGGAAAAATTTCAGTGGTGCCAGCAACCTTCCCCTTACCAGTCTCTATATTAATACTGCTGTATGTACAAACAGCAAGTCATCTAAATCACAGGCTGTTTGTAATAAAAATATTAATTATAGATTGGGACATCTTTCATGTCTTAATGGAACAAACAGTGTCCGAGTCTTCTCCCTCCTTGCAGTTCAGTGTGACTCAAGTGTAACTGAGTTGAGGTCAGTGTCAGTGGGAGATGAACCAGGTTCCCCTGAGTTGTACCGACTGCAGAGTTACCAGTGCTGGTCTGCCTGCAGACTCTGGCAGTGAGCTGAGGGAGGTACAGCAGCTCGTCAAAATCCTGCTCTTGAGCAGTCAAATGAGCTTGCAAGAGTTTTGGGCTTCCTCTCTGAGCCTTTCCATGAATTCAGTTTTGACTGGAAAGCTCGGGCCATGTCTTTATCAAGATGGAGTGTTTCACTGCTGCATTAGAAGGCACGAGAAACAGCATGTTGCAAAACCAATGCAAGGTCTGCACACAGACGTAGTGGCGGGTGCCAAGCTGAATCAGTAGTCTGAACATGTGGCTGACATCACAGAAATTGCACCATCCTGTCACAGTGTTTTTTACTGACAGACATACCAAAACCATACAGTGTTAGTTCCCTAACAAGAAATACATTTTTTCTTAGTTGGGCCAGCTTGTGAAAGTCAGAATAACGTGATAGTCCTTATTAGGTTATGGATTGAATATAGCCATGTACAGAAGTGCAAATTAGATCCTTTGTGCTAGACTCCTGCTTAAGGTTACTCCCAGTTGACCTACCTGCAAACTGCTTATTGTGGCTCATGCATTAGAGACCAGAGGTTACGTTAGCTATTTTATTCCTTGTGTGCTCTCATTGACAGAAATGGTTGTGACTTGGTTGCTTTTAACCCCAATGGGCCAGCTAGGCTCAGGCGTCCCTTTAGTGTTTAGTTAATTGGCATGCTGTTCAGAAACATGAAATAAGAAAGGGCCAGCTCCCTCCACTGGTATTACATCCCAGTTACCCAGAATGACATGAGCACATTTAAATATGGTCTGAATGAAAGCAGTGCTTTGGGGCAGATTTGGGGCAGAGAAGGACGCAACAAGAGAGTCCATGGTGTCCACTAAACCATGGTGCTGCAATGCTCCCTGCGGGGGCTGATCCAGGAGGTCACAGTTAGAACAGCCCTGGAGTTGCTCTATTTTGATCGAGGACCCTCTGTTTTCCCAGGGCAGGCAGGCAGGAGGATCAGAAGCACTTCTGCAAAGCATGTCACAAAAGGTGTCTGTTCCTCCAGCTGTTCTGGTTCGTGCCGAGCACAGGGCAACAGATAATGTTAGCAGAGGGGGAGGCTAATGAGGATAGACAGAGTGAATGTTAGGAACTAGAAAGGTCATGCCAGAAGGCTTAGTAGCATGAACATTCGTACCATGTTCAATGACTTCTTCTGGCTCACGAAATCGAACTCTTCTCTCTGCTTTTCTCTTTTCCCCCACAGCTTGGTCCACAGGTGGCCTTTTCCTCAGTATTGAAGGAGGACAGCTACTATCATCTGTCTAAGGAGTTGATCAAAACACAAAATGTTGCCATTCAAACTGGAGTAATGAATCTAGGTAAAGTTTTGAACTTTTCTGGCTATATTTTTACCATGACCCTCAAAAGTCATGATATGAAACACACCTGTTGTGATGTTTACACTCAGATCACTGTAATATTGACAGCAAGGCAATATCGTCATAGCTTTTTAGTACTCTAAAGCTGCTTTCTCAGGAAAACACTTTGTTAAAGTAAGGGCAGAAAGGTGTTCAGAAAGGATTTCTCTAAATTGGAGTGAACAGTTACTGAAGGTGGCTGCTCAACAGACTGAGCTAGAAAAACATAAATGTGATATGAAACATATGATTCATACTTTCCAAGTGTTCTGAGCTAAGCAGCCCCATCCTGAATGATGGTGTTATCATTTCAGCAGCTGAGACTACACAGCAGTCTTGTGTTTGGACACTATTATGAGGCATGAGAGAAGGTAATTCGTTTGCACTTTGATATCCTAATTATGTTGTTGGTTTGATTTTTGCTTGGAAGCAACACTCAATCTTTGATTATGGAATCAGATTGTTGTGGATTCTGCCAAATGACAAAAACCAGATCTGCAACAGCAGTAATAAATCCCTTTTCTGCGTAGGAATGCTCCCAGAGTCAAATCCCCAAAGTGAATCCAAAGCAGCTCAGTTCAGAGACACCCACTGTCCTCAGAAAGTGGAGTAGCAGATGGCAAGTTCTCTACTTTTCAAAGGCCTAAGTGGGTGGCAGAGATTCTCCACATTTTATTTTTACTTTAAGATCAAAGTCATCTTCTCCAGCGCTCTATCCCCTCTTCCCTCCCTTCTTCTGCTAAGTAAAAGGTGTTATTTCTTAGGTGGTTTGTTTATTCCTGTTGGTTACTATCTCTGTTCCTCTTTCTTTTTATGTGTGTCTTCCCCAGACGGTAACTGAACACTCTTTCCTCCATGGTTTTCTTCCTGCTTTAATCTTTCTACTGCCCAGTAAACAGAGCATATATCCTTGCCCTACACCTTGTCTTTCAGAAAGTTCCCTTGCATTCAGCCATTCACACAGGTGCTCCCTGGGCTGCAGAGGCAGGATTAAGTCACGTTGTCTACAGTCTGGGGGGTGGCAGACCCCAGAGTGTGGAGAATAAGCAGATTTTGCCAAGCATTGCCTTCTGCCCTCTCTGATTAGCCCCTTGGCTGAACCCAGGCTCACCACACATCAACTGCGGAAGAGATATCGCTATCGGCTGGTTCCAGAAGGGGATTTAGTGGGGACATTGCTGGGCAGATCCAGCCTGCCAGTGTGATTTTCAGTCAGATGCCTGGGCTTCCTACATGATTCATGAGAGAATTATATGCTTAAAAATGGCATCCACAGCAGCTGGCCCATTGAGCAGGCTATAACATAGCCAGTAGGACCTGCCATGGAGTGAGGAGTGTCTTCAGATTTGATACCTTCTCCTGAGAGATTTAGAAGCCAAATTTTGACCTAACTTTTCACTTAGGAGGACACTTTTCTGAGCCTGGGTCAGAGAAGCACCAATACCACCTCAGTTTTGTGGTCTGGGAGCAATATGGTGGAGCTCTGTGTGCAGCTCAGGAGTTAGAAGACCCATCCAAGGTTTGGGGGACCTGGATTCAACTTCCTTCTGAGTCCAAGGGAATATGAACCCACCTCTCCTATGTACACAGCCTCATCATCAGAGTCGTGGGGCAGAAGCGGGAGTAAGGAATTTCAGTGTCTCCCAGTGAAACCATCTCGTTTGGCAAGGAATACTTAAATATTCATTGGGCCAAAGAATGAGAGAAAGACTTTATAGCCTGATGTTTCGGTGCTCATTGGTGGTGGGAGAGGTCTGCTCCTGTCCTTGCTTCAATGAATACTTAATATGAAATACTTAATTATTCATTGGAGCAGGCACTGGGAACAGGGTCTCTCATCTACCAGGTGAGTGCCCTAAGCACTCTGCTATAGCCATGCACATGCACACACTTTCTGGCCCAATAAATATTTAATTATTCTGTGTAAAGTGAGACAGCTTCGGGGACACAGAATGGAAGATGCCCAGCTCAGACTAGCAGTGGTTAGAGATTTTGCTGGGAGGTCTGGTCCAGTGGCAGAGAGAAGGAAACTGAACCTTATATCTGAAGAGATTTGTAACTTCCCAAGCTGCTCCTGTCCATGCAAGCTTTACCAAACACCTCACAGCAACATCACATCACAAGGGAATAATGTTAAAAAATTAGCTGGTTGGGTAGCATGTAGCCAGGGAAGACCTTAAAAATGAAGTGGCATTTGCAATATTTACCAGGCTTAACAACATGAAAATCAAAGCTACACAGTGTCAAAACAAAATGATGCATATTCCCCTCAGACAGAAGCCCAGTGTTAACATACTGTGGCAAGAGCTGGAAATCTACCAAAGTATTAGTCAGAAAATTATATGCCCTTAAAAACAATGCACCTGTGAAAAGCTCTGGGCATTGGACAGAACGACTCTATCACGCATCAAGAAATTACTTACCAGGAGCTCCTCTGTGCTAGAATCGGAAGGTGGGGCTGGACATATTTGGGACATGTACTCTGAATGCCAACATGAAGCCTCCCACACGAAGCTTCAGTTGGAAAGCGACTTGCTCAAGAATATGGGGAGGACCAGGGAAAAGCGTCTGGAGACCCCTCTGGAGACCTCTGGAGAGAGTAGGCAGTGCCACAAAGCCGGCGGAAGCAGCAGCAAATGACAGAGAGGAGTGGAAAGATGAGTTTCCACCCTTCATACCACTGTTGGCTTGGGAAGAATGACGTTACTTGAAATGTACTCGGTAGCCAAAAATAGCACGTAGTGATAATACTAGATATGCAGCTGGAAAGCAGGGCTTTCCTGGCAACTGGAAAGGGGCTGAATAGAGCAAATCACAGATAAACACCTGCAGATTTATATACATAAATGTAAAGTTAAGGCTGTTCTTTTTCTAATGGTTGTTGCAGTTCCATAAGCATTTTGGTTTTCTTTCCAGAAACCATTCCCAATCTCAAAAATATTAAAAGTAGCATTGCTTTTAATCCTTCTTCTGCTGAAAATATGTGGGCAAAAGCCATCAGGAAATGATATAGATGCAGTGGGATCGCATATATCTCCCTCCAGTACAGTTATGGCTTCACTTTATATGTTTTACAAATTAGATCCATTATTATAGTAATAAAGTGGGATTTTTACTTTAGACATTTCTATGGATATTATAATAAGATTATTGATAGGCAAGAGAGATGATTTACTGTTCAAGAGGCTTTAACAACCCCTTGTCAAATGCTGAAGGCTGGTCATCATTAAATATACAATTTCCAGTCAAAAATACCTGCCATGATTGCTGAAATATGGTGGTTTACTGTCTCTACAAGCACAAGCTTGAGTTTTTTTTTGTTTTTCTTCTCCTGGAGCTATTTATTTGCTGTGACATGTCTAAACTACTCCAGGTCTGTATTATTTTCCAGGTGGCTAGATGGAGTCTCCCATGGCAGGACCTTGTGATTGCTCCTTTCACAAGGGGCAACTTTCTTGCAAAGGGGGAGGAAAGACTTCAACGACCTTCGGTGTTACGCCTATGCAGGGTCTTGGGCCATTCAGACTGGGGCCCTCGTTTCACACTGACCCAGTAGAGCAAGGGAGGTGAGATGCTTGTGGTGGCACAAAAAAACAGGGCAAAGCAGATCTGCCGTTCGCAGTGTTTTAATCTTCCCTTCAGGGATTTGGGGAGTAGCTGGGAAAGGTTCCTGCCCTGGAAAGCACAAGCGGGCCAGGACAGCAGGGGATCCCCCACAGCAGTTGTGGGACCAGCAGTCTCCTGGTGCCTTGCTGCCTCCAGCAGCTCAGCCTTTGCGTCAGAGCCTCAGTGCTTTGCGGGGCTGCGGTCTTCAAGCCTTTCCCTTTCCAGCAGTGAGAGCAGTGTCAGTGTGGAGGAGGACACGTTTTGCTGGCCTGGGGCTCTCTACTTGATGGACCATCTCTAAAAGCCATCTGGAGAGATTCACCTTACCTTCTCTTGCCTGTGCATTGGGGTGATGGAGGGCTTTTCCTCATGCTGCAACCAGCTCACAGCTGCAGGGCTTGTAAAACTCCCCGATGCATCCTGCAAGCATTTCACAGCAGTTAGTTTAGGAATACCTGAACTGAGCTTTTGGTAGGGAAATATCATTCTTTAATACTTTGCTCACAGCAGATCCTAGGCAGAAAGGTGACAAAGCCTTCCAAACCGTGGTTGCCAGCTTTTACTCTTGTTCCTCCTTGATAATCACTTGCTACTAATTATTATAAGAAGGAATTTATTAGTCTACTCTGGCCAGTGAAATTGGTGGAGGTGCAAAGAAGGAAGTCAAAATCTAGTGTTCACCTACCCTTCACTTTCTCTAAGTGAAATGTCTCATTCCTTTTCACTAGCGTAATCCATCAAGGCACATAAAAAGGTCTTTTGTAGCCTCCTTTAGACTTTCCTGCAGAAAGTTGCAGAGATCTTGTGAACTTTTAGACTTGAATAAGAAACCTAAGTTCCTGTCTTTTTCACTAACTCTGGTTTTATTTAAAGCAAGGCTCATAGTTTTTCTAAGCAATTGGTCAGAAATTATTGAGATTTTCTTGAAAAAAAAAACTCTTTTTTTTTTTTAGTTTTCAAGAAATGAAAGTGTGGAGACAATATTTATCATTTTGGGTACCAGAAAACCAGTTCTTTTCTGTTCTAGAGACTAAATGTACACATTTTTTCTGTTCATTTGATTGAAAAATTATAGGGCAGCTTATAAATGTTTTCATGCAAGCTTGCTATCTAAATGCCAGGAATGATCATTTAATAGTGCCATTATCACATTTTTTCCATTGCATACTAATTAAATTGATAGTAACGGTTGTAAATGCTTGAATAATTAGTAGTTACCTGGGCACTCAAGTTCCAGTGGCTAAAGGTGTCAGAAGTTCAAACCTCATAACAGGGACAGATCCATTCCTACTAAGTGCTTTTGATTGCAGTTTAACAACCTAAAATTGAATATATGATAGGAATAAAACACAACTTAATGCATGAAGTGAAAGATTCCAGGAGAACAACTTCAGTAGTTTTTTAAATCACTAGTAATGAGTAATTGGTACAATATTGGGATAATCTGCTTTGGAAGTTGGAAGAATTTTCCTTAATATTACCCTCTTATTTAAAGTAATTTTTCATCTAAGCTTTGATCTAATTTCATGCAACATGTGTCAGAACCGAAGCTGGACAAAGAATTCATAAATGAATTATTTAGTTTATGAATGTCACCTCTTTTTCTTTTGGTTAATTGCTCACAAATAGATAGTGACTTCTGTGAACATATTCATTATTCAGATTTATTTAGCGGATAATTGTTGGGAATAATTCTTTGTCTGTAGATTGCTTGGAAGCTTTTTGCTGGAAGGATTTAATAGTAAAAATCTATCCAGGCTTTCAATATAAAACAGAATAAAAATATCTGTAACTACTGATGGAGTCCTTAAGCATGACCACCGCAGCGTTAATCAGCAAAGCCAATGTTTTAAGGGTGAACTCCACTGCTACTTCCTATGTTACATAGCAGAAAAAGCAAAGATATCTCAAATATCTGCACAGTACTGACTTTGAATGGTACATTCACATTGTATATGCAAATAAGTTTTTGCATGAAAAGGGTTGCTTAAGTGTTTGCTCAGCAGAAAAACAAAACAAGCCTGAACAAAACATGATTGACTTCCCAGGGAATAAATATGAACAGTCCACACAAAGGAACTAACTGCACAGCCAGTATTTTCCTGCAATACCCCAATGGAAGATGTCTAGGAAATAAACATAACATGATAAAACAATTTTATGCTCAGAGGATAGCTGTGTAACCATACGAACTCTTTTTCCATTTCCTTCTGCAGGAATAAATATTTTAGACAAGCAAAGTACTTTGTAAATGATGCCTTTGTGGGGATTCGTCTGGCCTGGTTCAATTATTTCGAAACCTAGCAATTTTCTCATATCATTGAATCTGGTTTTATTGCAAATAGGGTCATAGAAATAGTCACTCATTGCAATAATGGACTTAGTTTATCTTAACTATTAACACTTCCAGTAGGTTTACACACACGTATATATACAATATTTATGGATATGCACAGTGCATATATATTAATAATGAAGTAACTTTATCTCCAACAATCTGAAAACAAAATCACGTAATACCATACAGTTTGGGGTGCAGTGGTAACTGGAAGCAGCATATCAGGATAACAGAACAGAAAAGGAATAAATAAATTAGAAGGGAGTCTTCCATATCTTCCTCAACTTCCAGAGTGTCAATTGAGCCTTTGTTCAATATTCCACCTTTCGTGGTTCTGTGTGCTCTTGATTAATAATTTAGAGACGCACCTTTTGGCAGCAAGGTAAGTTTTGTGTTTGCCAAGAGTGATTTTCCACCAGTCATGCAATACATCAAGAAATAAAAAGGCGAATTGCTCCACAGAGCGTAATTAGACATGTGCCTTCTTCCTTTTTTTGCCTCTGGAGAAATGGATTTGCTGTTGAAAGATGGAGAACACCCATGAGGTGTCGTGCAGCACCATTTGTCCTCCTCAGACCTTCCAGAAAGGAAAGCACTGTATAAATTCCATCCTTAGGACAAAAATCTGTCCTTTGGATTGTGCATTTCCATGTGTATTCCATAATCAGAATGGTCACGGTTAATCTCTCTTCTGATGGTTGCTCCCAAATGGAGGCATTTTTATGGATTTGAAAAAAAATCAACAGTGAAGCATGATGAAGCCAAAGCAGTGAATGGTCAGGTAGTTTGATAATGCTTGATACTTTTGTGTAGCCAACTACACTGAAAGCAATCAGTTTTCCTTTCCATATGTTCCTGAATTCCTGTGATGCCTACAGACCTCCTGTATCCAGGTCTGTTTGCCGACAGGGAAGGACAGTGTGCTCAGCACAAAGCACAACATCTACTCTTGCTATGGTGCTCCACAAAGGACCCACAAGGTTATCCTCCCTGAGAGCCCCTCACTTTCCCCTTTACATATTACTAGCTGGCTTTGGAAGTCTTCATGATTGTGTAGATGTATAGGTTCCCCTTTGATGCAGGTACGCAGGCCTGGAGCCATTCATCCATGAATTGCAGGCTGGGATTGCCACTGTTTGCAAATATTAGATTAGGTATGGTAATATTGCATGCAGCCATCTGATTCAACACAGCAAGATTTATTTCTGAGGGCAGAGCAAAGGCTTTATTTCTGGATGTAGCAGGCACTTCTGAGTCATGATTCTCTTCCCGGCTCTGTGGCAGCAGTTTTGAATTCATGGTGCGCAGGAGTTTGTACTCTTCTTTAATACAAAGACACAAACACCAAGCAAAATAGATAGTAGGATTTTGTGTTGTGGTGAGAACATCCCCACTGCAGGGCAGAGTGATTCCTGCTCTGTTGGGACTGTCCAGAAATGATTTAACACTCTTGAAGAATCTGGTCTCAATTCATCTCTGGCACGAATCCATTGACTTATAACAGGCATGGATCTGTCTCCACTTCTTAAAATTGCCTCTCTTATTCATGTGTCTTTCTGGGTAGATATTACACATAACCTCAGAGAACTCGTGATGATATATAGTAAATACAGAGAGAATTTCTGTGCTGCTGAAATGAACTTTCTAAACAGTTACAGAATGTTTCCACATCCATTTCGTAATTAGACTCCTGAGATTACAGTCAAGCTACTATTTGTGATCCAAATGTGTTTTTATTTTGGAAATGTCCCATAAGCTATTAGATTTATTCCACCTGAGGTTTTCTCCTCCATTCTGTTCATCCTGCCACTGGGATCTAAAATGTAAGGCATGTATTGATTAAGGGAGAATTACCAAGTAACCAAATGCTAATATCTACTGTTGGCTCATTCTTTCCACATCAGTCAATCCTGTTGAGCTGAATGTAGGAGACGGAGGGAGCTGAAGTGAGTATGGTGATTCTGAAAGACCTTTTATCACCCAGTCATCATATTTTAGGAACTAAAAGGAGTGGTAATAGAACCTCTTCTTAAAGCATCCTGGGCTGTTGTTGATGGCAGGGCTGCTACCAGCCATGAGACAAACGAGAAGACTGAACCAACTGCCAGAAGGTGGATGGCTGAGCTGGCATAAAATAAAAGGGGAGGCAAAAAAGCATGATAATAAAAACCAGCAGGAAAAGCAAGAACAGAATTATCTTTAGGAGTTCCATTATAGCAGCAATCACTTTGTGTTCTGTGTTGTGCTGATTGGTGCTTTTTTTAATGATTACCGATTTCCCCAAGTGAATTTTGGCCTGAGGAGAATTCAGGCTAGGATAACTGCAGGATATAGTCTAAAATGGGGATTAGCAGTCTCGCCTAAATTGTGGAGATATCAAAAGGCTCCTGTTGACTTCAGTGGGCCGCTTAATGGATTTGAGAAAACTGGTAGCCATTAATGCCCAGATTGGTCCTGAGAAGGCAGCAAGTGGGACATAAGCTTTGCAAGGCAGTGGGAAAAGAAGAAGCCAAGGGAATTGTAAACCACCTAGACACAGGCATCGTTGAATAAGATCATTTGAAGGCATTGATGCAAATGTTCTTGAGCTCCATTTGCAGAGTCACCTTGGAGGGGGATTAGATTAGATTAGTGACATGAAAGAAGAACAGAAAACTGCAGAGAAGGACAGATAGAAGCCTGAGAAAAGCCCAAATGAATAAAATACACATGAATTGGAAATAGCTTGGAGGATGATAGTGGATGAAGAATGTAAAAAGCAAGTGGCAAATCCTTCTGTCATTGGTAGCTGCTTTACACTAATGTTAATTATATTAAAGTCCACTAAAGAGGTTATTTGTTCTGGATTTAATTTCTTGTAATTAGTATGCGAGTCTTTCTCCTCCACCTCTGCAAGCCTTGGAGGCTGGTGTTTTCAGAGTAGAACAAGTAGTTTTAACAAAGAGTAACCTGTACAATTTTCAAAACTGTCCAAGTGCTTCTGGAGCCTATATTCAATTAACTCTCAATTTTAACAGAGGTGAGGAAATTAAAAATGGGAAAATTCAGGCAGCACATCAAAGAACACTTTTGGACTTCAGGATCTACTGGCAAGTCAGGCAGAAAGCCAGTTCTGTTTTGCACAACCAAATGGATGGTTTGAGCTGTGTTTTCATTCCAAAGCAGAGCATCATTGGACATGTTGGCATGTCTGCAGGAGTGTCAGAGGGACCTGCTCCCTCCCAGAAGGTCTGTGTCTTATGAAGGAAGAGCTGAGAACAGGATAGGCTTTTACTGGAGAATGTGAAACCAAGGTCCAGCTCTTATCCCCAACAGGTTTGGATCAGATCTTTAAAATGGGATGCCCCTTCCAGTGACCTTAGCAAGTTATCACTAGCTGCCTTGTAACAGTTATGGCTCACTCTCATCTTTTTTCCTTTCTCTCTTTCATTTTTATCAGAAATTTAGTACAGGACCAAGAAACATTTTAGCCTAAATTATATACTCGTGGGAATCATTTCTGTTTCGACAAATCAGCTTTTTTCTGATGTGGGGAATTCTCATCAGCATACTTTTCATCATCTCAGATATTTGAGCCTTTCAATCAGTCTCCTCAGTGAAACAATGGAAATTACTTCACCTTTTCTTTTAAAGATAGACAAATGCAAGGGCAAGGAATAAGCTTCACAGGTGAGGCAGATGGTGAATTAATAGTGTCTGAAGAGAGGAGGATTGGAACTGAGCTCTCATTTTATCATGATTCTGGCTATGTGGCTACAACTTGACAAAAGTAAAATCTGTGAGCTGGTTCAGTGTCTTGCATTCTTGCGCTCACATTATACCAGTTTCTAGCAAGCATTTCTAGGGTTTCTAGGGGGAACTGAAACTGGAGTGCTCTTGCACTCTCCACCTAGGGTTAGCACGTGTCCTTGTGTTTTGGGGAACTGAAAACAAATTGTTCCCTTTTGTACCACACTAGGCCAAAAGGTTCATTCCACTCTGAAATAAAGGTGATGGAAAGTTGATGCAACAACACTTCCTTCCAGAAGACAACCTCTCCTGTTTTTGTGATTCCAGCTCAGCAGCCCTCAGGCTGTACATCTAAAACACCTTTCTGTGACACTCCTGTTTTTGGCAAGCTTTGTCACTTGCTGCATAGACAGTGCCGAAGCTGGGAAATTGTCAACTTCATTGACAGACGTATCTGTCAAGTCCAAAACAAGAAGCTATTAGCATGGGATGCTATAGGACTGCTTTCCAGGAAAGCTGCTGTCTGTTTGAATGAGATGTATTTTCCCTACAAATCTTTTCTGTGCAAAATTTCTAAAAAAATGTAAAAGGAGGCCTAATCCTGCCTCCGCTCCATAACCAGGGATGTTGACTCCACTGAAGAATTTTGCATGCAGAAACCAGGCAGGATTTGACCTCTGCTTTTGTAATCTATGAGACTAATAGATTTTTATTAAAAAAGCAAAACTTATTTGTTAGGGCACTTTGGGTCAAGTTGTCTTCCTCTTATACCCATGCAAAAATATTGCAGTCAGTGGAAATTTGCTGGTGCATGTGTATTACCAGAACTTGCTCTTCAGTCAAGTGAAGTCATGTAAAACACAAAGATGGGGCAAAAAACTGCTGATCCCAAAACAACATATCAAGTTTCTTCTCTGACTAGAGCAATAATTTATTTCCCTCTGATTAAAGTCACTTTAATGTGAGGGGCACAATCTGACTGTAAGGTTGCCACTCTGCTCTCTTGAGCTATAGTTTTACTGACTTCTGCCAAATGGCCAAGGTCTTTCATCTGTCCCATTTCCACTGGCTTGTCTGCTATCACTAGCTTATTATGAGTGGTGAATTTCCAGCCTTTTGTCACTTACACACAGCATAATCTTCTGAATAATACACTCTTTGCTTGCAGCACATGAACCTCACACTTCCTTCTCTTTAAATGATATAAATAAATAATTTAGAAATAATAATAATAAATAATAATAAAAATAATTTAGAAATAATTTAAAAATAGTTTAAAATAATAAATAAAATATCTACCTCACACTTCCTTCTCCTTAAATGAATTTCTCCCACATCCACCAGTCACTGCACAAAGGCACCTGGTTCCCATTTCTAAGCCTTGTAGTCTGTCTACTTCTCATCTGCTCTTCTGGCCTAGATTTATCAGGCTGTGCTAGAAGAATTTTTACCTGGCATTTGCCATAGTGGCAGCAAATGCTGCAGACGTGGCTTCAATCCACTACCAGAGTGTGGTGGGTGAGCCAGACGAGGTACCTCTCCTGTTTCAGGTAGGTGGGCATGTGGAGAAGAACACACTTTCTTGAAGTCTGCACGTTTTCACCGGATGCAAAATGTGTCCTTTGGCAAAAGCATGGGTGGAAAGTGCATCTGAGACTAGAGCACGAGAGAGCATCCTCAAAGTAACTCATAGGAAAAAGGTGGCTCCTTGAGCAACTACTCTGTCATGTCTCTCAGGAGGATCTGGGAAGACCGTGACTTTGTGTGAACCAGCATCAGTGTTGGAGAAGGAGACCAAGTAAGCACCAGGCCAACAGAGCCAGGTAGGTTTGCATGGCTGTGAGACAAGACCTTTTCTGTGCTCCCCACTGCCATTTCAGAGAGCACTCTTTCAGCTCCTTTGGGTTCACTGAATGGAAATCAACCACTTGCATGACAGCATAATGACTCCACTTCCTTTTTTCTAGGAATGTGCAACTTAAATAAGTGTGACAGAGGAGAAGAAAGAGGGGGATTTGGAGCAGGTGGAACTGGTGGTCTATGTCACCTTTACTTGCTGATCTGGAGTCAGATTTGGGGGGCAGCATGTAGCAGAGGAGATGGGCCCTGGAGGCAAGAAGCTAGCACTCCAGTGTACCAACCAGTCCTCAGTTCTTCAGGCCACCAGCTTACACAGGGGTCACTTTGCACAGAAAGAGGACTGGAGATGTCTTATGGAAGAATTCCCCCATATTTTGTCTTTGCACAACAGTCTATATAGCAGTAGTTCTGGCCCTAGGAGTGTGTAACCCTAAAAGGACAGCCAAACCCCTTCTGTCTGAAATCTTTGATTTATTTGCTCCAAAAAAGTCAGGCAGCTCCTCTGGGATGCATATATAATTAATACTTTCTAATTTCAGAAAATTGTCAAGAACTTTTATTACAAAACACTCCTATCTGAATAATGGCCTGTTCACTCTAGGTGCTTTATAGGAACAAAATAGAGGTCAGTTCTTGGGCTTGGGAATGGCACTGGGCAGGTGTCATAGACCTTTCCTGCTCCACACACTGCAAGTGGCTTAGACCTTCTTTCTGCATAAAGTGGGTTCCTGGGGATCTGAACTGTTATCAACCTCTTTAGCATTAATGGCAAAGTAAGGTCTAAAGGAGCAGGTTACTGTATTGCTTTTATACTGATTCAATCCCCCAAAGTCCATTAATAGATTTTATTGCATCACCTGTTAATGATATCAGCTCCTAACAATGATTATTATTGATCATAAATAATATGCTAGTTTTCATTAGTCTTCTTTAAGACCAGGTCTGTATAACACCTACAGACATTGGTAAAGAGACAGTTCCCGCCCTGGAAACTGTATAAATTGAAGGAGCAATGCCAGTTTACAGCAGACTAAAGATCCAGCCCACAGTGTCTGGAGAGACTGAATATATTACACAAGGGAAAAGAAGCCAAGAAGCTGCAGTATTTTGACAGAACCAGTTTAAGCAGTTTTATGATAGAAGCTCTCTCTACACTGGCCTATGTAGGGCAAGAACACAAAACCATTTTTGGACGTACCTGTTGGTCATGATGAAAAGTGCAGGCAGCATCTCATACTGACACGGCCAGCTTGGGAGGCCTGCTCAGAAAAATCCTTCATCAGAGCAGCAGCTGTCTCCTTCCTCCGAGCAAATTCCTTTAAAGCTGTCAAAGATGCTGTAATCAGACTAGGTCATCAAAACCGGTCCTCCTGAGGACTGGAAATAAGATCCAGAGATGCTCATGGCATTCAGCTACATGGGCAAGGTCTAAAACACTAAAGTTTCCATTGAAATTAAATGAAGGGACTGTAATTGCTGTGAAAGAAAAGCAAAGCAATCATTGGAAGAGCCTGAAAGCTTTCAAACTACCTCCTGAAATGATGCTGGCTGTAAAGCAGGGATCTATGTGCCACATAACAGAATCTGATAGCAGAGCAAAGCTTTTACTGGGAAACCAACTTAGATAACTACTGGAGCATTTATCTGTGTGGCTCCTGGAGCTAAGGCAAATTTTAATCGAGATTTCACCACACAGTTGAGTAGTTTTATTACCAGGTTAAATAAAAAAGGTTAATAAAGTAATAAAAATGGATTCTTTGTCTTCTTGATTTCAAAACATGAAGCTGCAGTCAATATGTTTAATAATTTGTAAATAGACTGGAATAAAGCACTACAGCCAGCATGGTCACCACTGAGAGGGGATTGCTGTGCACTTGTATCTTCTCTTGTATTTGTGTTTGCCTCAGCAGTTTTGCAGTTTGCATAAATCATCTGTCTGTAAGGAAGAGAAAATGGACTGAATTCCTCTCTGGTTCAATATTTAATGCTATTACTGTTATCTGGGATAAATTTGTCTTGGATTTGATTAAACACAATCCTGGATAAAATTAAAGGGTATCAATGTATCTGAATTTAGATGTTTTTACAGTGTATTGCTTACAGGACATCTGAATTTAGGTGATGGATCCCTGCTTGAGGAGTAGTGATACAGCGAATAGATCACAATGTGTCCTGGATGCTGCCCCATTGCTCTGGCATTGCACCAGTTACTGGTTCCCAACTATTTCCTCTCTCTCAGATGCAAAAAAGAAATCATCCTGATGTGTGGTGCAAGTGCTTGGACAACTACAGAAAAAATGAGAGCAAGCACCCTCTCTCCCAAGCAGGAATAGCTAGCACAAATCACTGTCTGATTTACCTGACACTTGATGTGCTGGTGATCTGGCCAGCTGTTCTGCACTGCTGAGCTTTCAGCTGGCCAGGACCACCAAGCAGCACCCTGACCACTGGAGAGGACAAGAGAGAGGGGAGGAGGGAGTATGCGAGGCTGCCTAAGCCTAAAACAAGAGCAAGTATGTAAAGTGGGGATCTTCAGGGGGAAAAGGGAAAAAGAAGGTAACGTGCTCAACTGAGCTTCCAAAGGAGATAGCTGGAGGAGAGGTGGCTGAAGTGCAGGAGAGATGCAAGCACGTCATGGGGGCACGGTGATCTCTAAAGCAATTAGAGACCCTAGAGGAGTAAGGCATAGAGAAAGTCGGTGCAGGCAAGGAATGGGCAGCGTTCCCAGAAGTTGGTTCATTAAGCTGTTGCTAGCATCATTAGTGATAACACAGAACTCGTTTCCCATATCTGATTGCTGTTTTCATCAAAGTCTCTGAGAGCGTTTCACCCTACTGGCTCTGTGCTACTTTTTCCACCTGTCAGAGGGGGAAACTGAGGCAACAGGCTGCAAAGTGACTTGCCCAGGGCTCCTTAGCAAGCCAGCAGCAGAGCTCAGAGCTGGGGTTGACCGATTCCTCATCCCACCTCTCACAAATACCACCCCCCTCGCGCTCCCGGGGAGGTGACTGCTCTGCGCTGCTGTGACCGAAGGCTTCTGCGGGCTGCGTAGCTCACAGCTATGTGGGGATTAATCAGAGCATAAAAACTGAAGGAAATACTGCTGTAAATCCTCTAATATCCGACGAGCAACCCTGCAACAGTTTTTCAGGAAGGCAGAGCAGAGCACAGAGAAGGTAGCAGAGAGGAATATCTCAGTATATATAAAGTCATGTACTTGCCTGAACCCTCTTGAAGAGCAACACCCACCAAAGGCTCTGCGCTTGAATGAGCCACAGAGCTTCCTCCTCTGTTTATACTGGTGAAGAATGTTTAATGGCCCGGTCAATTGTCTGAAGCGCAAGTAAAAAAACACAGTGCCAAAAGCACAGGAGATGGAGCCAGCGCAATAAACACGAGGTTGCCTTGACTTTTTTCTGAGTGTCTAATTATATATATGTTCAGGATTCCTGGGGCTCTATTATAACCTCAGAGTTGCCTTTCCTTCCTCAGAGGTTTTTGTCTCTCACTTGGTTAAGAAAACAAGAGCAAAACAAAACAACAAGTGTTTTTAGTCTCTAGCTCCTGTGCCACAGGAGGATTCTATATTCCCGAATCAAATCTGGCAGCTTCCAGCCTTCCCAACACTATAATTAGAGCATCTTGCAGCCATCGAAATAGCACTGACCCTCATCACAGAACTGACCTGCCTGCTTTGCAGCTCTCCTCATCTGTCACGCACACCAGCTCCTCACCCACGCAAAGCAAGCACATAGAGCGGACGAGGGGTTTTGCATTTTGGCTGTGTGTGTCTGGCATGCAGTCTATGTCCGAATATTACCCGGGTCCCCCCACACAGAGACCTATGTTACATGACGCTGGCTGTGCTCCTGCTCACTTCTGGAACAGTAGGGCTGGGTGAAATGGGGAGCTGGGTGAAGGATGCATTTCAATTTAATCCGACATCCCATCACGCAGGCTCCTTGAAGTAGCAGGGCTCAGCCAAGGCCTGAGTCCCTGTCTGTTTGTGAAAGGAACTGCACAGTGCAAACCCTGGGTTTGGAGCAGATGTACGAAATTTGGCTCTTCTGTCGACATTTCATTGGGTTTGATTTATATGAACATGCAGGCAGGCTGTGGCTGACCATGCAGATTGCTGGTTCAGCCTAGACCCCAGGACAAGTTAATACAGCTTGGTTTCCTTTAATTTATGTTGTTTGCCTATGCTTTCTGCTCCAGAAACCACCCACTGAGCACTGGAGAGTCTGTGTTACCTCCAGCTCCTATCAAGGGCTGACATGAGAGGAAGGAGCAGAGGGTTGCCCAGCCAAAGCAAGGATAGCAGCATTTTGGGATGATAGGCTAAATAAAACCTGCTTTGAACTGGTAGACGTATTCAAAGATGTTCTAAGTATTCTGCCAACTTTTTTTAGAGGAATTGATTGTGCTTCGCAGACCAAGGTGTGACGGAGTAGCCAGAACCCCTTGATTCTCTTACTGGTGCAGTTTCATAGCACCTTCAGGTGAGGTGGCTTCATGTGGAACTCATTTCACCTAACTTGCTGGCTGTATGAAAGCCCAAACTAGGCCTCCTTGTACAGTCAATGGGAGAGACCTAGGCAGTCCCTGGGAGCAATTCATCCCATCCTAAGAGCTCTAAAACAGATGAGGTAACAGCCCATGACAGTTTCTCTCCAAGGAGCTGGAGAGAGACTTTAAATCCGTGTAGGATTGTCCCCACAGAGCAGAGTTTCTCTCACTAACTGCAAAGCTGGCATTCAGCTTCTCTGACATTAGCTGCCTATAGAGTAGATATCTCCATGTCAGTAGCCACCCCAGGGTCCTGCTATATTCAAAGGACAGAAACAAGTGTTTTTAGGGGTCAATTCCCCTTCCCCCTGCAATTTAGGTGTTTAATTTAGAAGCAGATGATACACCTTATGAGTGTCTATTTCTCTCCCCTTGGTATGAAGGGAGCTGAGAGGACTAGCTCTGATGGGAACACCTCCACTTGCCCAGTGAATCACCCCTACAGTATTCTAAGGCAGAGGAATTTTTTAATACCTACCACCAGGAGACATGGGAGGAGGAGACTTCTTCAGAGTGACCTTGCCTTGAATGTGAATTCCTTATGGTGAATTTGTTGGGCTGCATTGGGAAGGACAAGGAGGATTTTCCACAGCGAAAACTTGCCCCCATGTCAAAGTCCTGGTGCAGAACTACTGAGACAAGCTGTGCACGCCCCACTGGACATGGGCATCACTTTACATCTCTCTCTGTGCTTGCATCTCAGAGAGCTCATTTTAAATATAAATCAAGGATCTTTCCCCACTTCTGAGGTTTCTCTTCATTTATCAGAATATACCGTACATTTTCTTGCAGTGCAGGAAATGACTTCAGATAATGGTATTTTCTGACATGCAGTCAGTCTTGGACTGTGCTGGTGTCATTGCTATGACACTAGCTTGTGGCAAACACAGCCGTATCCCCAAGGGTGGCTTTTAACCAGAACCCTTGGCCCGGAGAGGAGCCTGGAGTGAGCTACGGCATGTTACCCACTGCTTCCTGAAACAGACCTGTTGCCCTCCTGCTCTTAACTGAGGTTCAGTGACTGACTACACTTAGCAGCTGATTCCTGACACACTTTCAGGCTTCCCAGATCAACAGCGATCTGCTTTTGGTATGCCTGAATGAAGCTCACAGAAGCTTGTATAGGGCGTGTTTGGTATAAGTTGACTAAAGAAATATACTCTGTGGTAAGTTTCGCAAAGCTGAGACTCTCTGAACAGCCAGTAATTTATGAATAAACGTATCTATTCAGAGTGGGAATCACATAAAACAATGGGCTGGCAGTGGCTGGTAATTTAAAATGCAGCAGGCAGACTACTGTGCTTGCATTAGTAACCTGTGAGACACATTGCTTAAATAGCACAATCAGCCCCAAACAGCTCCTTGGGAATTACTGAACCATTTGTGGCCTGCTTATTCTTAGAGAAACTTGCTCTTAAGACTCGATTGTATCTGTTTTCTTTATTTAGATAAACTTGATAGCTTTAAGTGAATCTGGGTTCCTTTAAACCATATGCTTTTCATTCATAGAAAGCCACATATAGTCTGCACTTAATATTCCGTACTTTGGGCTCCCATTAATAGGCCAATACTATGCATTTCTTTTCTTATTTTTGTCATTTCTTTTCAGTTCTGATGTGTTACTGATTCTTCTCACTACTAAATTTGGAACTAAATGATATGCATTTCTTGTGAATTGATTGTGTCTGGTACTAATTGTTTGGTGCTTAGATCCTCCCCCTAATTTTGCAAGTGCCATCTGGTCTACCACAGACACTGTAATGATGGGCTGTGTCTGTGTGGTGGCCTTTTTTCTAACAAAAAGCCATATGGAAAGTAGAAGCGAGATGGTACGCTTGGAGTAAGAGGTGGACTTTTGTGAAGCAGTTCAGCAGATCCTCACGTGGCCTCAGCTACAAATGGATGTAGCTCTAAAAGGTGCTAATTTAGACCAACTGGCCCAAATATGAACTTGAGAATTATCACACAGCAATACACAATAATCACACAATACAAACAAAAAAAGTGCTGCTGAAAAGCTAGTTTTCCTTCTTTGTAGTTAAATAAGACATTATCTGTTAGAAGATATAAACCTATTCTTAAGGCAGCTGGTGCAAAGCTTCCATTCTAGTCTAGATAGGAATAAATATGATCTCAAAAAGATTAAGAGGGAAACTGACTTTCACATATGCAGCTAAAATGTGTACTTGAACACTGTGAGGAGTCTCTTTCCTCTGATGCTTGGTGGGGGATATCGCAGTCTACCAGAGCTGCTGCTAAGGCACTCTCTCTCTATTTCAGTGATACGGACATAAGGAAAAAACAAATAGCTATCTTCCTAACAGAAAGATATAAAGAAGTTTGAGATTTTGTAGTGTGTTATGGGTCATTTTTCTTGAAAAGTGTTTCAGGACTTTGCTGTTATTTTCAGCAGCCAATGGGATGGAAAACACAGGAGAGCAGTTTCTCACCTGAACTGTATCTGTCACTTTTACTTTCAGGATCCAGCTCCTTCACCCAGTCCTACCTTTGATCCCAAACTACCTCCATGATATATCTTCCCACCCTCCTGGGATCACCATCAGTAATGTTCTGCCCTGCTCAGACTTTCTATCCATTAACCCTTTACTTGCCCCATTTCCACCAACTGTCCCAGGCTTGTGCAAGTGACTTAGCTGAAACTAAAAATTAATAATAAAAAAGTGTCAGGGCACAGGTACACCCAGGTGAAGTAAAAATAAAATAAAAAGTTGTTTTGGCTCCAGCAAGATGTTTGTCTTGACCCAACACAAAGTTATTTGCTGTGTTTCCAAACTCTTTAGTGACTACTTTTTCCCTAGAACCCTCTGACTGGACAGGACATTACAGCATTCATGGAATTGTGTTTGTCTCAAAACAAAAGTCCTGAAAACTGATGATGAAGAAATGAACTTGGAGACCTGCTGAATGGTGACCAAGAAGCATAGGGATGTACTAGGCATTAAATTCCATCCCCTGCCGCATCATATGATTCCATTTGTAAATGCACCAGCTTTAATTCAAACAACAGTGTAGTAACTCTGGTCTCTCATCATCCAAAAGAAATCTTTTCCAGACCCTCTCTTCTTCTAATCATCAGTCTAAATTTATTCATGGCTAGTTTGCATGCATTCATGCTCATGACAACATCCTTCAGCTTCTACAGCTCCTCCGCAGAAGAAACTACAGTGCCGTTTTACTTTGCTTTGTAATTACTCACATCAGAAATAATGCTGTTAAATCCTAAAGATCAGGATGAGACCTAATGTGTAGCTGTGATGGGGAAAATCATTCCCAGATATCCTGCTGAGTCCAAATGGTAATTTTTGTGTTTGGATATGCCAGTGAATGTCTGATTCAGTGTCAGGGAGAGACAAAGTAGCTAGGGAACAAGAAGAAAGACAAAGGAGAGATTGTCCCTCCCTCCCCTCCCCTTTCCTCCTCTAAGTGGTGAGCTTATTGCTCTCAGTCCTTCAGGAGCAGTTGGCGTAATTATTGGAACAGAGATTTTCATTCTATTGAGGAGTCATTTCAGAAAGTCATGCTGCTGCTTTCTGAACAGTCCCTGTGAATATGCCAGCAGATATGATGCTGAGGCATCTCACGCTCATGATCATAGCTCCTTCCCACTCCACACTAGAAGCTTAGACAGATGTTAATTTCATTACTTCTTCAGCATTTGATTTCATTTCACCTTTGTTCATAAATGAGTGACAAGGTTTAGGATATGTTCATTATGTCAAACTCTATGTGAGCTCTAGCCAGCTCTTTGGAGAGGGCTTGGCATGCAAAATGTCTTTGTAGTCCAGGAATTTTTGCATTGGTTCTCTTATTCCACATCAGGCTGCTGTAATTGAAGATCCCTCAATTTCACTTTATTCGGTAAATGGATGTTTAGATGTTTAATTAGGAAGCAAACCATATAATCAACCTTCTGCAGATATAGTTGCACAGCGTAATCAGTCTACTTCAGCTTCTTTGCGGGCTGTTGGAATACTATCAACTGCTGAGTTTATCAAGAGTGTCATGGTTCTAGTGGCAATTTGCCCAAGGATTTCTCAATTAATAAATATGAAGCAGCAGGCAGTCCAGGCATTGCACAAGCTATGCTGCACATATAACATGGTGATTTCACCCTACTTATGTCAGGAAACCAAAGAAATCAGGCAGAAACACAAGTGACAATACTAATGAAATGCATTTACCTTTTTGTGTTTGATTTTTTTGCACTATTTCCTTTCCACATTCCCATAAAGCACTTGTCTGAGCAGAGTAAGTTATCCCAGTAGGTATTCAAGGCTATTGCACTCTTGGTGACTGGTCTGGAGCCCACCTGCTAGGCAGGTGAAGATATGTAAAGCAGGAGAGCAATGTACACCACATGTTGTCAGAGGTGCGGCACGAATATTGATGTGCCCCCTCAAGCACAGCTCACAGTCGCACAGCTCTTGGACTAAGCGGTAACGGGAGGTAAGACCGGGCCAAAGCAGATGTTGTCTGGGAGTGGGGTCCTTGGAAAGACAATGGACAGGAGAAAGTGGGAAGGGAGGAATGCTGTGACACTAGAGCGCTCAAGTTAGGAATCTCCTCCCATTACTCCTTATACAGTCATGGGATGAAAGGACTGACTTCAGAGAGTAAGCCTAACTTTGGTGCTCTGATCTGTCTCCTGAAGAACACTCTCCTGAATTGACAACATAGGCAGCCAAGAAAGATTTGCTTCTTTAGATAGATTAACCTCTGTGGACTCCTGCCAAGAGTTTCCAAACATTTGCAATCAGTGAGCATCTTGACATTTTCAAGGGACAGTGCAGACCCTCAAATAGTGGGTGAGACTAGATTCCCAGGCTAGCTGATACCCCTGCCGTGGGTCCTGCTAAGACCTGCTGCTGCTGCAAAGGATCTATTATTTGCATGCTCTCCCCATCACTTTTGCTTGCACTGGTGCAGCAGCAGAATGCCAGAAACTTCTCTGATCTTAATAAGACAGATGTTTTTCAAGGCGACTTCTTCTCAGTCCATCCAAAATCTACTCCCAGTCCCAGGCCAGGGAGGTTGCTGCATAAGAGTCTGCTCTCCCATGTAACTTACTGTTAATGAGGAGTAGTACATCTGGCAAAATGATGGATCAGGAGTGCTTTCAGAGACACTTTCATGTTATTTTTGTTTTGGCAGCCCTCAATCCCTTTGCACCACTATCATTTTAGTCACTGACACACTACGTCTTTGTGAGACTTTTGCTTCTTTAGCAAATACAAGCCACGATGAAACTTGAAGTGCCTCCTAGGCCCCTACAGTAGCCCAGGCGGATGTGTTTGCTGTCTGTACTGCAACAGTGAGAGCTGCTGCATCTGTGTGAGAGAATGTCTCTGGATCTGAGCTTCATGCAGCCATGAGAAACCAGAGAAAGCACTGGAGGAACTAACTGGGATGAACTCCTTTAGCTTTTTGTCACCCAAGAGATTTTTGGTGCTGGAAAACTAAAGGCAAGAGATGAAGCAAAGGGCTTAGACAAGCCATCCTGCTATGGCAGTTGAGCAAGTTACTGTGCATGAACAGGTCCAGGGTAGCTGTTCTTGCATGCCCTCACAGATCATGGCAACTGAAAGATGATTCAACTTATCTTGCTCTGAAAGAGATCTACACTAGGTTATGTTATTGCACATTTTTTGCACATTAGGAGCACTTAGGTTGACTGTTTCCAGAACTCTCCTGACATGCGGTAATTTGTTAGATGTCATTAAAGTGTTCGTGTGTCTATGTAGTTCTGGAATAAACAAAGATGAAGTAAGTTTACATATTCTATGGAAGAAAATTTTGGAGGCTCTTACTTCAAAAGTAGGTGAACTATACAGTGAAAAGTTAGTATTGAATTAGATATCCAAGACAATGTCAGCATTCACAATGACATGGGAGTTCCAACCAGAGAACATTCAAACTATCTAATAAACCAATAAATATGTTTTTTGCTTGGACTCAGAAATGGAGATTTATAGACTGATGGATTTTTAAGGCCAGAAAGATCCATATTATTTCATTGCCTGCATATCACTGACCTGAACTGAGCACAATATCTAGTGTTTGACTGAAAAGTGACTTCCAGAATGGTATCTGAACATCATTTGCAACAGAAGATAATTGAAAATCCCAAAGCCCAATTCCCCACTGCTCTGTAATTACTGATGCCTGTGTAATGCACTATTGATTTGCCCATGCTTTCCTAGACCCATTTTGCAAAGGTGCTAATGACTACACAAAACATGAAACATTGGAGAACAGTCCCGAAGTCTTAAGAACAAAGGTCCTTAACTACCCTTATCTCCATATTTAATTGTGGAGTTGCTCAACAGCCACGTAAAAGTTAACAGTATTATTGCAACAGTACTCAGAGAACTTCCATACAAAACTCTTATAATCTGGTTCATTTCTGACCAACTTTGCCTTGTCTTTGACCGTCCTTGAGCAGGATCTGAGGATTACCCTCAAACATGGAGCATTTTCAGTGAGACAGACATTGTTGCACAGAGGATGCAATACATTTTCTTTGTATTCCATATTTAAGTCCATTTACTGCTACATCTGGCCCCACACCCTTCCTGGTTGCCTTATGCACTACTTGGTCTTAGGGGTTTCCCTGACCATTTTCCTTTTGCTTTTCTGTACCATCATAAAAGCAGCAGACAACTGGCAGCTGCTCCAGAGATCAGACATGCAATGATTTTTCTCTAGTGCACAGACCCTTCATGGATTCCAGTGATACAGTCAATCAATGTTTACTTTTAATGAGCTCAATTAAGTATATTCCTTCAGTGCAGGATTATGAGGATTTGAAAAGGGTCAATTTGTAATGGTTATTGTGGTGGTCATTGCTACCTGCAACATTAATGAAGATTTATTAAGTTAAAAACACGTTTTTCAGTAATCCAAAATTCTCACACACAGTTAAGTAGAATGGGATTCTATACATACACCAGCTTGGTGAGTTTTTGACATGTTATGTGTGCAGAACTGATTAACTATAAGCCCTGGACTATTCATCCAGAACTTTGCTAACTCTATTTTTAATCTATGAAAACATTTTGTGCTTCATAAGATCTTTAAAAAAGTCAGCAGGGTGCTGCCTGGGTTTAAATCAGAGACTCCCACAAAATGTTTTTTCTCAGGTTATTATAAAACCCTCAGAGAGTAGGTAATGTTGCTGCAGAAAGCATTTTGGGCCTGAATGGGGAAGTGATTCAATTTTTTAACATTTCTTTTCCCCCCTCAAGCTCATACAGTAAATTAATGCATAAGACAGTAGTCAACATCTTCAACAAAGTCACTCAGGCATTAAGAGAAAAATGTCATCATAATACTTCAGGGAGGAACATTCATCTAACCAGCCAGCCCATTAATTATATCTTTTGCTCACATTTTATCACCTTAAACAGAATAGCTCAATCAAGGAGACGAAGAATTTTATGATATTCAAGGTTAGATTTAGGTGAGGCATTCAGGCAAAACATTCAGGCCAGATGTGTGACCTGGACTAGATATCTGCTAAATATTTAATAACCAAGAATCTGTCTTCATTCAGCAAGGAGAATTCTAAGCACCTGATACTGTGCTTTTGAACTTTGTATCTCCATTAGAGATGGATCAGAGGTTTTCTGGTTCTGCTGAGAGGCAGCAGGTGCCAAGGTCTTTTGAAAGTTTTGGGAACGAGTCTCCAATTTGCTGGAAATTTTATTTCTGACCTGGGCAAGGTACTGCCTCTGTTCAGCCAGAGGTGGATTGGAGCTTGTATAAGTAGATTTAATCTGTTTTGGGTGGCTGCAGCGGTACAGACTCCACTAATAACATGCCTGCTGGAAAGGAGACTCTTCCATCTATCCAACTAAGTTATTTCCATGCTTCTCGCATTACAGGCATTACATCCAAGCATAAATCTTAATGTATTTTCCACTTGGAGCATTGGGTAAGTTTTCAGTAAGTAAAACCCACACTCCTGAAGTTATAGTTATAAGTGTCTGATTTAAAAAGTACAAATTAGCCCATGTATTGAATCTACGCTGGGGACATACTCTTCATCTCCTTTGTCCTCTGTACTCCTTCCTGTAAAAAGGAGCATAATAAAACCTCTTTACCTGGCTGCTATATGGACAAATATATGAAAGATCAAGAGGCTTCTCAGTTACTATTACCATGGATGCCATACAAATAACTGAGATAGACACCGAGCTACTCTGCCATGTGGCTTTATGCAAACTATGACAACAGTGCTCAGCTGGGGGTTAAGGTAGCTCTGGTGTCCCATTAGACTGGTACCCTGATGCCTTTCATTTATAGAAATGAGGATCTGTACTCCTGTTTCAGGTTTGACTTGCTGAACCCGCTCCCTGTTCCCTGTGCCCCCTCCCCCTGATACTTAGTCTGAATAATTGCCTCCCAGTTGAAACCAAATGTTCTCAGAAGTGAAACCAAATGTCTTCATTGCAGCAAGGAGGCAATGTTACTTCTGTGTAATGCACCCACACCAGATGTATTTATCTCTTAAAATTATCCTGACCATTACCAGCATATAGAGTGTGTTAGTGGCAGCACAGAGTTCAGTTAATGCAGGAGGGAGGTAAAGAAATGGTGTGAGGACGCTGAAGACAATGTCAGGCGAAATTCCTTAAAATTACAAGAGCAAAAGAATTTTCTCCTCAGTTGTATTACTGGACCTGATGATGTGAGGGAAGAGGAACCTGAGAGCACTGCAGGACTGAACTTCTCATGAGCCCCAGGGGTTCATCTCCAGCAGGGCAGATCAACCTCTCAAGAGGCTGATGAACTCCATTAGACGCAGGGAAATTGCCCTCATCATGACAGAACTGTGACAAACAGCTCATGGAAGCGCATGTGGGACCTCGTCTGTACATCACTGTTATTCTTTCTGCTATAGGTTCGCTCCACTTTTCTTCCTACCTCTGCAGCTCAGCTGTTACACCTCCTTAGCTCTTTGCTGTGTGTTGTATTTCCCCACACAGACAGATTCCTTGGAGAGCACGGCACAGGATCATAGGACTCTGGGAAGAGCAGGAACAGGCCTTCCTAAGTAATGCTGATAATTGTTGGTAACAACTGAAATGTCCTCTGTTCCCTGAAGATTTTACACAAGCGAGAATGCTAGCTGGACAAAAAGAGATCATCAGTCTTTAACTAAAATCACTGGCCTTATCCCTGCTGCTCTGGCTCTGCACGTCACCAGAAGCATAGCAAGTTTCCATATCCACCCTTTTGCCCTTCACACTGGAGCACTTTGCTAACCTTGATTTTTTCTCAAGGATGGTCTGGTGGATAAGGCGTTGACCTGGAACTTGACACTGGGCTGAGTGCTGGCCCGATAGAGATCTCACACTGAGGCCTGGAGAAGTCATTTCAGTCTAGAACCACAAATTTCTGTTTAAGAGAATAAGTCCTGCTGAGATCACCTTACTGATGGTGTTTTATTTTCTGTCACTGGGAATTAGCTGTATGGAGTTAAGCTTTTAAAATTTTTGGTGAATGTGAGACTTTGTCTCTTTGTGCTTCAGCTCCTCGTGAGAATAATAATATTGTCACACCTCACTGGAGTGTAGTAAGACATGTACGGTAAAAAATGTGAGACCTTCATATCCTATTGTTATGAGGGCCATGCAAGTGCCAAGAGAGAGAGATGAAGTCATATCAATGTGAGCAAGAGGACAAAAATACGGCTTTGACTGACTGCTTTTTGTTTAGCAATAAGATACACAGTCAGTGCAGATCAAATAGTGAAGACTGTAGAACCTACCATGGAACTAGACATCTTTGTAGTGATATTCTGATATGAGGGGTTGATCCAAAGCTGGATCCTTTGATTACCACATAAATGTAGAGGCTCCATGTTCAAGACCTTGTGCTGCTACCAGCATCCTGTGTGGCTGTCATCAAGTCTTTCAAGCCTCTCTGTGCATGTAAGATTTCATAAGGGAGTCTGTGAGGATGAAAATACTGAATGCCTTAGTCATCTATTGCAGAATAAACTGTATGGAGGGGTCATAATCCTATCTACAGATGGTTTGTTAATGCTTGTTTCATGATATCAGAGTTGGACAATGCAAAGCAGTGAGAATTGTGGCTAGGCTGAACCCATAAGTGGTGTTGACCTACATGCTTTGCATCAGTGTCATTCAGAGCTAAAGAGAACATGCATTTTGACTAGTGGGCAATGTGTCCTTACGCTCGGTTCGCTCACCCAGTGGGCAATGACAGGGCTGGGGCTGACTCACCACTCAGTCACAACTTTGGTGGGCCTGACCCAGAGGAGCCTGTGGTGGGTGACAAAGGGTTTGCTGGGTGTTTCTTTGCTGTATTATATTTGTCTGATGCATGTGCTCAGGCCTGTGAGGGACTGAGGTTTGCCCTAGCAAGGTGAGGGACAGCAGACCTGTCGAAACTCTTCTGTGATCCTGGCCAGGCTTTTTTTGCAGAGCAGAATTGCTGATTTAAGACCCACTGTGTGTGCTAAGTGCATTTCCAGTGCACAGCAGGGAGCACAGCTCTGCTCTGCACATGCATGGGGTGGAAGGGAAGTATGGGGGGGGGAGGACACTGTCCAAGTCTCACCCTCCAAACACAAGACCTGACAGGCTGTCTTTCCTCCCAGAGAAATAACCAGGATCCCAGGAGTATGGGAGAGAAAACTTATTCTTATTTCCTATTAGCTACGATTAAACTGCTGTCAAATGCCTGTGCAAGAGTCTTTGTAAAGTACAAGTCTTTGTAAAACCCACAGTGTTTTGTTTCTGTAAAGGAAACCAAGCAAACAAAATCTGACCTTGCCAGAAAGTGGCTGGAAAATGGGAAGAAAGTGCTTTGGAGTAGCCTCATCTCCCCTTGCTGGTGTTTGGCGGTTATTGCAGCCCTGTCTTTGTTTCTATTGTCAGACTTTGCACTGCATTTCAGCTTCAGGTTTGCAGGATTTTCCATATATTGCCAGAGAAATGATTACACTTTTTGTGTGCATGCTTATGAAGCTAGAACTGAGCTCACTTCTTTTGATAAATGAGTTTTAGTTAAATAAATATATCGCTTTTCCTAAAGGCCTTCATTCATACCTAGCATCAGTATTCAAACTTACTGCAAAGGGATGTTTTAAGTGGTTCCAGCACAGCTATAGTTGCTGGGAGCAGAAGGAAACTATATTTCATAAAGAGAAAGCAACTTTAAAAAGCACTTGAACCAAAATGGACTTGTGAAATTGCTGATTTAATTACATACAAAGGCCTTAGCCTTTGCGATCAAGGTTTGCATGAGTTATAGCCCTCACCTGAGAGGCAAGAGGGAGTGAGAGGAGAGAGTCAAGCCTAGAGCCACATATGCAGAGCTTGACAAGGCAATTTCGTGTTTCTGTGATCAAGAGCCACCAGGTACCGAACTATGTGCCAGGAAGTGTAGGACCACCTGGATTTCACCCTAAACTGCTCCAAGGCAGCAGTCTCATGGGCCTGCAGGCATCAAGGGATGTCAGATGTAAGGGCAATGAGGAGGGACATGACAGATGTCTGTAACTTATCAGAGTTAAGTGCCAGAGAGCAAGAAGAGCTACCTAAAGTGCAGCAATACTGGCAGAAGAACAAATGGGCATAAACTGGTTATCCATACATACAGCTTGGAAAGCACAAGAAGATTTCTTGCTATCAGAAGAGTCATGTGTGGGACAGCTTGGTAATAAAAGTAGATCTATATGAAGCCAAAGTGGGGCTGGACCAGTTGGTGAAGGAGGTTATATGATGCAGGAAACAGATTTGATGATTCAGGAGGTACTTTTCAACTCTGTGTTCCTAAGCGGATGCAGAACCCAGTGACAGTGAAGCAGGTCTCCATGTCCTTTCATGATGCATTTGTTTCTGGTTTTCCTTTTACAGGCAAACAGACTTTGCCTGGATATTCTCCTCTCGTATTGACCCCTGAGCTATACATTATTTGCCTCTTAAGCTTGTAGGAGCAAGGGACGTGCGAGCGGGACCCATAATGGACTGTTCTGAGGCAAAGTTCAGCCAGGATTAATGGTCTTTTTTAACAAAACTCAGTAGTGTCATCCTGTACAGGAGAGGAAGGTGCAAGTCCTCCCCTAAAACACAGAGCAAGAGCTAACTTACAGCTTTATCTCCAGAAAAGGGCAGCATACTCAGAAACAAATGTGGGTGAGTTATTCTGATGGGCCAAACTCTGCTTTATGCCTCTTTTCAGTGCAGTCTTTTACTCATTTTAGAAGCTTAATTCGTAGAAGCCGTGCTGTTCCCACATACTTCAGCTAAGGGATATTTTGGGAGTGGGACAGAATTACCATTTCCAAAAATCTCCTCTTCTCCTGCAGACTGCCCACCTAGGATCATGAAGATCTGTAAAGCAAAGCCACGCAGTAAGGCTGGGCTGAGTGGGGCCACACTCAGCACAGCACAGGAGTCTTCATACACACTGATCCAGAGCTTGCTCAGAGCCACATCCATCGCTGTCCATGTATAAGGGTTGGAACCTCTACATGTAGTAGTTTTTTTTCCTATTTATTTGTGAATAAGCTTTGGGAATGAATTTCTTCACCTTTAAATTATTTCTTGGAACAAGATCCATGCTTCTGGCTCTATTGGTTAAAGAGCCATGGCTAGATTTACTGCCTTCTCCGACTTTAACCTGATGTTCAAGGCTACAGTGATTGAACATTGGCTTGAAAACCCAGCTCCTGTATTTTTTATACCATTATAACTTTTGCTGGTGGTATTTCCCTAATGGTCTGGGAACATATATCATTTTTCCAGTGAAATAATCACCCATTTATACATTTCTGCTGAGAGACAGCATGATCTGACATCGTATTTAGCACACAGCAAGATATTTAGTTTGTTGACTAGATACAAAGAAGGAACAAATATATGCAGCACAGTTCATAATAGAGAGTCATTTACCAGGTGAAATACTGCTCATTGTGAAAATATAGCAGGATCAAAACAATGGCATTTTCAGTGCCTTCCATCTCCTTTTCTGCCACGTGTTTCTTTTATGCAATTGATACAAATAAACTTGATATGCCAGATAAACTTTATAATCAGCAAGTCAGTCTGAGCCATCACTTTAGCAGGCCAAAATAATAAAGATTGCTTCTGTGCTGCTTGGGGAACGCCCCAGAAGCAAAGGGCAGAGAGTTAAAATGTGTCTGTGCAGCGAGGAAAGGTGTGATCACACATGTATAAATGCAGCCATGTCAGCTTTACCCTGGGTTGCTGGATTCAGAATAAAAGCAAGGATTTCAGCTTATGTTGATCAACTGAGTACGTACCACTGGTCCTGGGTGGGCCAGTACATCTCACACGGAAATCTGTGCCGGTGTGTTTTCATGGGCTAGCTGGGCGCACACTGCCCCTGCTGCAGTCACACCTCCCTTTGCAGCAGCCCCTTGCAGCCCTTCCTTAGACTGATGTCCGAGAAGCTGCGGAGCTTCCCGAACTCCTCATGGGGATTCATAACCTGAGGTAACCTCAGCTGAAGGTACTCAGTGTCATGCAAATTAGGCTCCCTACTGTGATCCTAAAGCCACTGAAATCACCTGAATGTTTCTGCTCATGTCAGTGGACCAGGCTGCTCTTGGACCAAAATCTCCCAGTGATATAATTATTGACTATTAAGGGAGGAAAATGGAAAAGCAAAGCTGGCATTTCGTGCCACAGCCTGCTGGCCAGCTCTCAGCCTCTTAAATGGCACTGTGGGGGGATTTTATTCTCTGCCAGATACACACGTATCTGAAACGTGCTATGACATGGCCTCCCTCACATCCACTCAGGATGCGTTTCATCAAGAGCTGAGGAAAGGCACTCCGTGCCTCAGGCAGAGGGGCTGTCGTGGCAGAACGGGAAGAAGCACCACAACTAACCTGAGCAGAATTAGGGGCAAGAAATCGGGAGGACTACTCCGAGGTGACAGCTTGGAGTGGCCCCACTGGCCCCACCAACCCTGGAGGCAGAGTGCCCTGACCACACATGGCCCTTGCTGCTGGGATGCTCATAGTCAGAGCAAAGAGCTCTTCCTTCTTAAATCCACCAGGCAGAAGGCACTTTTGCCATCAAAAATATTTCCCATTTTGTTAAATGATTACTTTCTAATTTTTTTAGGAAATGAGTAATTTATACTCTGATTGGAAGCATCAGGAAAATCTATATCACTGTCTAGCTTTGCTTCCGTGCTCTAGATGAAATTATAGAAGATCAGTTTAAGCAGAATTAGTTCAAATAAGATTAGATGAACTGCTTCTTGAAAAAAATAAAATAAAACAAATAAAAGCCTGTGTCTGGTTAAAAAATTTCTACCCAGGGAAGTTTTGTATAGAAAGTCAAGTTCCCTTTAAAACTCTTCAGGAGAATACCTTGCTTGATCATGTTAACTCTGTCTATTTATTGATTACATGAATCATTCAGTTCCTAAAAAGTCAATCCTCTCTGCTCTCCTCCACCCTAATTATGGACTGAAGTCAAGGTGAATCTTTTCATTAAATTCAATGATCTTTGGATCAAACACTGAAAAACGATCCTTCTGAGTCAGCCATTGATAATGAATCTGGGCACAGCGAGGTTATCTCTGGCCCAGGTATCCTAATACCAGGGCAATGAGACCCAGAGCTGGAACTTCTCATGCAGTGAAATTGGTCTGAGCAGTAGTAAATACAGTGAACCTGGACAGTGTGGACATGAGCTTTGGAAATGCTTGTTTTATAGTCTTCTGGGAGATTTGAGGAAAATGGCTCCTGTAACCAAACAGCAGCTTGTTAATTGTATCACATTATCGCCTGGTAATGAAGCGATTTAGAAGTGTGAGTACAGCAAGCAGAAATTTCTATTTTGCATGAGACCACTTAAAAAGCCTTACCTTTATGTAGGGCAGCATGTAGGACTTTTCCCTGTCACATTCTGTTTCCGTTTCTTATTAATAGCAAAATTGATTTGATGTGCCAGAGGCTTTCCATTTGCATTTCAATTATAGATTTCAGTGGCTTCTTAGGCTTTCCAGGCTTTTAAAGGACTAGCATTTCCTGTAAACTATTCCGAAAAAAATAATTTAGGGGCTGGAGTGGAATGAAGTTCATTAAAAATGAAGTTTATCATAAGGACTTCCATTCTCACAGTTAAAATGATTGGTGATTGCTTATATTTTCATTGTTTATTAAATGAGTAAAGAAAAAGTAATTACTAAGACAGTGCAGAAAAACACAATATGTGATTAGAGGACTTTTATGATTTTATATGTCCTGCAGTCCTCACTCACCGAAACTTATCAGTGAGGTAATTAAGTCCCTGGAGGTTGTGTGAAAAAGGGTAAGGAAGTTGATAAGGGTGATAAGAGCTGGGGCCGTCAGAGTGTGGTCTCCCAGCACTGTATAAGCACCGGGGAGCAGCAAAAGCTTGCTTCTAGCTCTAGTGCCAGGACTCCCATCTCAGCGAGGATTCCCAGGAACGGGGTGGGGGGAGGGATGGGAACAAAAGCTGGGGTAGAAATCTTGGCACTTGAGCTCTCGGGCTCAATTTAATTTACAAAATTTCACAATAAAATGTTTAGGTGATTTTAAATGGTTCAAAAACTTTCCTCCCCATCTATCTCATGCAGAGCACATCTTGGTTCTGGGTAGAAACTATATATGTGAATTTCTAATCAAAGAGTTTTCTCCTCATTTTTCTGTGCCAAGGGGAGAGGACCTTCATTCCCAAAGAAAAGGCTAAAGATTCAATGGTTAACCACAATACTGTATTTTATTGCTATGTCTTTGCTGTAAGTGTGAGGCACCAACAGAGACGAGCAGACATTTTACCAAGACCTTGCCTCGATCCCTCTCTCAGGCAGGGATCTCTTTACCTGGACTTTTTGCAATACATGCCATAGATTGGGTGCTGTGGGGATCCCATCAGTGCTATTGCCCTTGTGCCATGCGTGCCCCTGGCTGGGTCCTCGCGGGGCAGCGCTGTGCTCCGGCTCCTCATCGTGTGCGGTACATGGGAACGGCAGAAGGAATTAAGGACTGGATGGCAATCCTTCCCTGCTTCACATGGGCTGCGTTTCCTCTGCCACCCAGCCCTTAATTCATTCTGCGTTTCCATGTGCTGCACACACCCTTTGCTACCTTTGGAAAGGAAATGCAATAATTGCCCTGACAGCAAGAAACATGATTTATCACGTGTTTATGATAAAATTATGGAGCTGTTGCAATGAAATACTCTTTGGGTGCATTAAAAACAAGGCCGAATCAGTGTGGTAGTAAAAAACTCTCTCTGTCCCTGTTTCATCCCTGTTTCTCTTTTGTTGGGTTTATTTAGTGTCTTTATTAAAATATTTTTGTTGTAATACTGTTTTTAACATTCTATTGTTTTTATAATGGTATGATTTTTATTGTAACATCACCTTCAATTTAATGCCCCTTTCCATTATACGAGAATTGCTACTAAAATAGAATTGCTATTGTAATGGATGTAATACCCTTGCAGGAAGTTTTAAGAGCCATTACCACTACATAATTACGAAAGAAAGGCCAGGAAATGGCATGAGGAAGCAGAAAATGTTATCAAAAATGGGAGCTGTTAGTGATAAAGACAGGCAAGATCAAACAGCCAAAGAGTCTGATGACCTGGAACTGAGGGGGAAAAAAAATCTCAGAGAGGAAGCAGAAGAGGTAGATGTCACCAAAGCCTGGGACTGGGAATCCTTTTCTTTTTTCGATTCTTCAAATAAATTTCCAAAGAGTAGGATGGAAAAACTGCTGCCTGCTGTTGCCAGTCATGAAATGCCCACCCAGACTCTGATTTCTTCATGATGGTTCCTTCAGAGCTCAATGTGTAGAGGCAAAGACTACCTCTTGTCTGGTGACCAGGGGGATTTGGGAAAATGGCTGAGCTCATTTACTCATTTCTCTTTCAGTGCTACTAATGTCAGGTTGCATATGCCCCTATTGGAATCTCTTTGGATGGTTCTTCCTCCTTGCTGGAGTTTCATCTCTTCATTCAAGCTGAATTTCTATTATTTAATAGTAGTATCCAGGGATACCCTTCAGTTTCCTCACCAAGGAAACCAGGAGGTGTGGATCTGAGTGGAGCCTCATGCATCCCACTGTGTCAGCCTGGTGAACACTCAGGTGTTTGCCACACCAGAAGAGGGAACAGTCCCCCGAAAAGCTTTGGCTAAGTTTACGGAAATACCTTTAGATATGGATTTAGATACTTAATCCAAGGTATTCATATTTAATAGTAGCTTCTGCTATCAAATGTAACATGTTTTAGTGAAATAACAACAATAAAATGAATTGACAGCCTTAAAAGTTCTCCAGATCACCCAAATAAGGAATGAATACATTTTATTTTTCATGTGACATTTTGAGGGAGAAATAAAACTCCTTATGTTCACACAGTTCTCCTTTGGATCACTGAAACATATGGCAGCAGATTTATGGCAGTTTATCAGAAGATTTGTATATATGCGGACACAAACTACATACACATGTACAACTGTAGCAGCTCTTCTGCACTCCAGCTGAAATTTATCTCAGGGTAGATTTGCAATTTCCAGAGTGTGAATTATAGTTTGAATCCTGAGTAACAGGGCTCACTGGGTTGGTTAGCCCCCATATCTAAAGATAATGTATTTTAATCTCAGCAGCTCTCAGGGGTAGTGCAAATTAAAAAAAACCACACACATGCACACAAAAACCCTGAAGCCAGTTTGATGAATTTCTATGATCTTATCTCTGCAAAGCATTTTCTCTTTGGCAAGGCAGAGTTTTTTGCTTCAGCGGATAATATGGGAATTCAATCATTGTTTTCCAAAGTACATATTATTTGCAATAGTGTGGTCTGGATGATTGCCTTTCTCAAAGAGCAGGACAATATTTCAGCTAACAGGGTGGAAATCAATAGCAAAAGATTAAAGCTCAAAGGATGAACAAATGCACGCAAACCAAAGGAGAAAGTGACAGTGAGAGCTGCCTTTAAGTGATAGCAGGTGCTCCTGGAGCCAAAGAGGAGAAGAACGAAGAGAGACGCTTCAATTAGCTCATCCCCGTGTCCCCGGCAGACGGTGCTTTGTTCTTACCTTTGAAGGATTCTTCCCTTTCTTCTGGTAGGTTTGCAACTCCCCACCAATTTCATTTTACAGCTTGATCCCATATTCCAGTCAAGACCTGGTCAGTGTGTTATCCTGCCAGATAACATTTTTGCTAACTATATTCTGAGTGAAAAGCAGTTTAGCTCCCCTAGTATAATTGAGAATAGTTTAATGCCTGCCCCCAGTAGCACCTGGACTCCCATGCCGGGTAGAGATGCCAGGACATGTTGTCTGTACCTCTTCCCTTAACAGCGAAGCTCTCTGCAAATGCTGGATTCACCAGGAATCAAATAAGCAAATTTCCAGTTAGAAATTATTAGGAAGGAAACAGAAGAAAACACTGTGCACACACATCCTGAGTACTGCGTGCAGCCTGGCTCTGCTCATCCCTAAAAAACAGAGGAGAGCTGGAAAAGGACAACACAGATATTCAGGCATGTGAGATGGCTCCTGTAGAAGGAATGTTTGCATAGACTGAGATGCTTCAGTCTGGGAAAGATTTGGCCAAGGTGGGGTATAATTAGAGATTATAAAATCAGGAATGACAGGCAGGGGGTGAATAGGGAGTGACTGCTCTCTGTTTCTTCCAGCTGGGGATGTTCAGTGCAGTTGGCTGGTCTGAAACAAACCAAAAGAGATATTTCATCTCCAATGTGTGTTTAAGCTGAGAAACTCCTCTTCACAATATGTTGTGGATGCTGAAAGTTTACAGGACTACAGACTCAGTCTCTTCTCTCATGCCGATAACAGCTCAGACTCATGGTTTTCTTTGCCTTGAGAAATTATGATGCACCAGGAAATCCATGCTCTCTGCCTGTGACAAATACAGGTGGTGGGACCTTCAGCGTGGGCTAAGCTAAGCTGAATTACCCTGTGCTTGCTATTGCTTGGAGCTGGCATACGGATGTTTGCTGTGGATCTGCTGGTGCACAGTAACTTGTTCAGATGATCACTGAGCCACAGCTTTTGTCATGCAGCAGAAAAAAGATGGATAGTTTCCAATAGCATAGTGATCAGAAGCTTATCATTTTCTTCCTATGAGCCTCAGTGAAAGCCAGAGACAAGGTAAATACCTGGCATGAGCTGCCATCCATAAGCAGGATGGCAGAGGTGTGTAATCCACTGCTGGGAGAAGCCACTTGGATGCACTGCTGACTTTTTTCAAGATAAACACACACTTACCATGCCAAAGTCAGCATTGTAACCAGTATCCTCCTCTCTCCAGCCATGGGAGAGAAGCAGAGAGAGTTTGAAACTGCAGATGACAGCCTGCCAGAACCTCCTTTACTGCTCAGTGGCCTTTTTAACTTCTACTTTTTATGGCCAAAACAAGATTCAGTCTCCTGTTCCCAGTTAGTGTTACTGAGAAAGAGAAAAAAGGTAAACTCCAGTGTTGATGTTGGCTATAATTCATAAGTCCAGATACTCATGGCACGTCATGGGCAAAGTGTGGCTATGGAGAGAGCACTGAAGTAAGACTCAGAAAGACCCAAGTTCAGTGCTGAAAGTTTATGACTGGCATGTGGTTTAAAAATGCAGCAGATAAATAAAATAATACAAGTCAATGAAATAATTATATTTCTTTTTTCTTTTGAAATCTTGCTAGCTAGGCTCTTTTGGGCAATGTGGAGGGCAAAGCAGAAACCTGGGCAGAAGCCAGGCTGGGGTTAGGGAAACCAGAACAACTGGACAAGGGCAGAAAAGAAGAGCAGGCAGGAATTGGGTCTAGGAGAGCAGAGTAGGGCTGGGGAGAGCCTCCAGCACCTCCAGGGCACTGTGCTGTACAAATGCAGGGTGCCGACCCTCAAGCTCACGATTCGCTCAGGTCTGGATTCAAGACCAGTTCCTTACTCGCTCCTGGGAGCTGTGCAAGCCCCAGCACCATCTGATGATTTGCAAGCCCTTGGGGAGCCACTGTCCTGGGAGTGGGGAAATTCTTGGGGAACTTGACACCTGATGAGCAAAACTCATTCACAGCTCAGCAGTGTCCACACCAATGTGAACTCCCCCCTTAGGAAACAGAAAAAACAGCATGTAGAAAATGTGGAGAAGTATTTTTGTGTTAACCAGCTTGGAGACACCGGAAAGTCCCCATAACCTTCTGACCTATGAGCTCTACCAGTTGCAGGGTTATGCAGTGCCTACATCATAAGACAAAAATAACATCTGTAGCACAGCTCAGTTAACTGCTCTCTTACAGTGTTTTCCTTCCAGCCGAATTCACAGCCTTTCATTGACAGCAACCCAGAAGCAACTGAGAGATACATATGGCAACCTGAAGAACAAAACATGCCACTGGTATTTATTAACATAGCCTTGTAAATCAAAACAGTCTGCCTGTCTGGTGTCTTGTCTAGAAATTATTGGCTCATTCATCTTAGCTATATTAAGCTGGCCACATTTATCAAGGTCACATAAAAAGAAATATATATAAGGACTGTGCCTGGCCAATAGTTACATGCAGGTATCATGCCTAGAGCAAGTGCCCATTTTGCAGAGATGTACTGGTTTGTTGGCACTGCCCTGGGCATGCTATATAGAGGGAGAGAGAGCAGTGTGCTCACCTTGTCTGCATAGGCATACAGACAGAGAGATGATAACAGGAGAAACTTCAAAACTTACAAGCTGAAACACAGTGAATTCAAGGTTGTTTGGATATTTAAACAGAGACTGTGAAGAACTGCACCAAATAATGGCAATATTCTCTGTCTTCCTAGTATATCCCCAAGACATACTGGGAACACAAAATTGTACTGTATATATGTTGTCAGAAACATCCTGAACAAGCTTCATTTGCTGGCATTTGCTCATTTGTTACAGTGACTGTCAGCAGGGCTTCAATTTGGGTGAACTTCCAGCAGGATACAGGCTGCATCTCCTGGGACTCAGCTGCCGAGTACATGTCTATCCTTGGCCACTTGGTTGTCGGATCTCTCAGGTGGCTTTTTTGCAGGATGGTGATGTGGCCATTTCTCCACTGGCAACCTCATTAAGGTCAGTAGGTCCAGGGCAACTATCTGGATGCTTTCCTTTCCCTTTCACGGAGAGTTCTGCCATTTGGGGGTTATTTTCCAAAATAAAATGCAATTGAATTTTAAATGGTTGACACTTATGTCCATAAAATGGAATTATATTACTCTCCCCATGAATGTTGTAGTTTTTAGCACATAGAGGGACTCTGTCAGACTAGTATATTATTGTGCTGGGCACTGCACAAACACCCAGGGAGTCTCTGCCTCTGGGAGTTCACACACTGAGAGACAATCTTTTTCTCAAAGAATTAATAGTCTCATCAAACAAAACAGCAGATGACTGGGAAATGGGGGAAGTGGCTTACCACGAATACCTATCAGCAGAGCTTACTCACAGAGGAAGCATGTCAAAATGTTTAAATTAAAAAATATATATATTATATATATTTTCTTATTTTTTAATAAAAAGAGATCAAAATGGGTGTTTTAAATAATCTGTATTTTGAACCTCATCTTTATGATCCAATTTGCTGAAAAAAGAGTTATACATGAGGCAATAAAGTAGCCTGTAGGAAAATGATATACCATACACATTTTGCTATTTTGTTCAGAATCACCATGAGAGGTATAGTATAAAAACCCTGTATAAAAAGACAGCCAAAACCACATAGGTAATATCATGTGCTAGTAAGTATTTTTAAAAATTATATTTTGGAAAATCTTCCTTTCGAATTGCAGATTTTTTTTTTACTGGAGCTTTCTTTTTTTCCAGCTTCACCCATCCGTAAACCTACTTTGACCTAGTCACTGTCTATATGTGTTGGATGATAGAATAAATGTTAAAAACCTTTAAATCATCAGAGATGATAGATTTTCTATAAATCACTGTCATAGCCTTAAGGCCTGAGGGCCGGTGAACCTTTGGAGCTTGCTAGAGATGGTTATAACATTAGAAATCTTAACAGCCCAGCTCCTCGAAACAGGTGTTTCTAGTGATGACGAGTAAAGGTATTACATCTTAAAACACTCCCTGCTCCATAATTGCATAATACTAGTATAAGTGCTCAAGCCAGAGTAATTTGGGGAGCAAATTACAACACAGAGGCACAATGATTTATGTGTACTCTTTGTGGGATATTCTTGTAAAACTAAATGTTTTTAAAAGGAAAACTTCACTTTAACAAAAAAAAAAGTTAAAGATTTCTCAATGAATATTTTCTGTATCGAACTGAAGCCAAGACCTTAAAAATTACATGTGTGTGGTGGGGGGAAAGACAGATGATGTGAATGCTCATTGCGCTGGATAGGGGAGGGAGGTGACGGAGGGTCAGTTCTCCAAGTCTGGAAGATCCCGGACAGTGCTCTGACTAAGGGGTGAGCCTCGTCCATGGGCTTTCTGGTAGTTTATACAATATGGAAGCCCTAAGAAGGGTTAGAGTAGGACAGGGCTTGACTCTGTGGTTCATTTGCTCTGTTATGTCCCCTAATCACTGAGTTACCGGTTATTGTGGTCCCTCTCCCCCTAAGATGGTGACCAGGAATGCCACTTGGGGATGGGGCACCATTTCTTAGCATATTGAAATCTGCATGAATAGGTCCACTAGTAAATAGGAGAGAAGTAAAGAGAAGAGAAGATCTGAAAAAAGAGAAGGGATTGATAAGGTGATAATTGTCTCTTGTTACGTAAAATATACACAATATGTCATGCATATAGCATATGTTACATACATAATGGTGGTTAGGTGCTGCCCATGGCCACTCTGTGAGGGACCAGAAGAAATGAGCCCCAAATGCAGTGAGGAAGATACAGGTTGTGCATTAGAAAGGGGTTAAATGGTAGGAGAGCAAAACACTACAGCAGGCTGTCAGGGAACTGCAGAGTCTCTTGCACAGAGGGCTTAAAATACGGGCTGACCAAACACGTGCAAAGGATTCTCAGGCAGGGGTGAACCTCCTTTCAGCAAGAATCCTGGCAGGAGGATGTCCTGGCAGGAGGATGCTCCTTCTGACCCACCCTTTCTACCATTTGATGTTTTTGTGAGAAGTTTTCATCACAACTAACAAAGACTTGTGTTAGAAAATTCCAGGGCAGTCCAACACTTGCCTGGCAAATGGGCAGAAAATGCAAACGGGGAGAAAAACAGGGAGAAAATGCTGAGTCCTGCCAGAGGCAGAGCCTGTTTGCTGCAGTGCGATGTTATGCAGCAGCATTGCTCCAGACTCCCAGCTGAGCCTGCCTGATGCTGTGCTGTGGGGATTAACCAGCTCAGTCACCCACGGATTTGGGCAGCTCTTCACCAATTCCACACTCCTTAGTGCCCAAAACCACACCGCATGCGGAAGGAGAAGGAAGAGGCAAATATATTTTCTAGGCATGTCCACTGCAAATAAATCACTATGCATAAATTATGGAGCGAGAAGGGGTACACAACATAATACTGCTGTTATAAATGCAGGCGTTATTAGTTGTGCTGGGGAGCTGGAGGAGACAAATTGGCGTGGATGGAGTCTGGATGTGTGGTGCGAAGATTAGGTATGATGGATTAGCACTGCACTCTGGGATTGCAGCACTATCTGAGACTTGCGTGTGGCCAGACAGTCACGCAGAGAGGGATGATACGCTGGAGTGGCAGGGGAGATTTGGTGGTGTAATGTGGATGGCCATATCAGGATACCTGGAGACCACAATTCATCACTCAGGTGCCTATTTCTGATTTCCTGCCGCTTCCTAACAACAAGTGAAATCGAAAGTGCAGGTCTATGCAGCGGCAGGACTCCCTGGGGTAGATGTGAGTAACTGACAGGTATAAATTGTGGCCCATGGGAGCAGTTAGGAGGCCCGTGGGAATCGGAGATATCATAACATGGAAATGAAGGTCAGCTACAATGCCACGAACATGGAGTGATTGCCCACTGTATTGCAGGGTCTTTAGGAACTAACAAAACTACCTGGTCTTTTCCAGCCATCGCAGATCAGATGGCTGCTCACTGACGCTCGTGAGAACTAGAGGTGGCTACAGCACTGGACTGAAACCTAAATCCTCTTAGGGGTATAAATCAGTCTGTAGCTGTCAAGCTGGAGGGATTTGTTTGGGTGCTTTTTCACTGTTGCATAATTCTCTGGGATTTCATAAAAACAGAACAGGAGAGAGAGGTGGAACTCCACAGTCACCCCTGGAAAGAAAATCCAAATGTTTCTGCATTTGCTTACTTTCAAACTGGGGTAGAAATAAAAATATTGACTTACTCGCAGTCATCAAACACAGATTATTTTCACAAAGTTATTTCACTGAAGTCATTTGGAATGAAAATATTTAAACTAGAAAAGCAACAGAGCAACAGAGCAACATTGCAAAATACCGCCTTTATTTCAACCATGCCCAGATAGACTAATTTTTTTTCAAACTGTTTCTATGGTCAAAGGAGAAAAAGTCCACACCTTGTGTAGAGGGAGAGCACACCCTTTTTTCCAGAAAGGTCTTGGGTAAAACATTCAGATGTGTGTAAGTGACTTAGGAACATATGCTTTTCTCTTCAAAAGGGACTTAGGTTGTTTGGTGATTGCCACATATGCATGGAGCAATAGAGTTTCCTGCAGAGATTTAGGAATGGGAAAGAAAACTGACTCCTGAAGGTCCATCAGAGGGAGACTTGTTTGCCTGCTCTTAAAGGAGATCCACAATCATGAGCAGGGGTTCGAAGCCAGTTTGTGTACCCCCTTCTGGGGCAGAGGCTTGTGGGCCCACGGGCAGGTACAGTAGGCAGCGTTTGGCACTTGGCTCCCCCAGTTCTTGCTGACCACTACCAGCTGTTCCCATCTCTGCCAGGCAGAGGTGGAAGGGAGGAGATGGCCACCCCAAGCTCCAACCTTTCCCCACTGGCCCCGTGCTCCCAGGCCAATGGGTGGCCTGGGCTGTGATCAGGGAGAGGTACATGGAATAACGCAAATTGTTAAAAATGAGTCTAGCTGGGGATGTAATGGGCTATGTGGATTGAGTCCAAATGGGGAGAATGTAATACACAGTCAGCAGTGGATTATACCCCCATACCCTGAGCAACTTTTGCAGACCGTCTTGTACAAGGACAAATTTCACAGCTGCAGATGAAGAGCTTTCTGATAACGGCTTCAATCTCTGAGAAATTCTGTAGGGATTTTATGGGCTCTGATCCTTGCTGTACCCTAAGTTACATTCACTTCACACGGGCTCTTATGTGTCGAAAGTCTGGTTTTGTTTTCAGTAGAAACCATGCAAAAGGCAGATTGTCATCAGCCCCTAGCAGATGTGATGAGCTGATCGTTATTGAAGATGATATATTTGGGATTTGTAATTAAAATTAAAGCTATTTGGTATAAAACATGTAGAATTTAATTCCTTTCATTAGATATCTTAGACTAATTGTTGCATCCAGCAGGGAGCAAATGGCATTGTAATTGCTTGATATCTCATGCTGGTTTGGTTAGAAGATGATAGGAATAGGAAAAAAGAGAGACAGCTCTTGGAAGGACTTTATCTTTCTTTGATTTCTGCTTGGTGCCAAGCATTTCTAAAGTAGGACAGAAAATTTCAAACTGACTTTCTGGTCTTGTCTCAATGAGAAGGCTATGGGGTTGGGGAGTGAAAATGCTGTTTTTATTTACCCCTGGAGAGATGCTGAAACACTCTGTTAAGGAAAGGTGTTACTTTACTGCCGAGCTTAAAGAGCAGTCACTGGCCACACAGAGGATTTCTCATGTTGTTTTTTCCAGCTCCCTGACAGGGAAACTGAGGCACAGAAAGGCAAAATGACATGTCTCACATCACACAAGACATAAATGCCAAGGACATTCTTTCGTACAGTGCACACTAGCCAGAAGTCTAACTGGTGGTGTTCAAGTTAAATAGTGAGGTGTGCATGTCCGTGCGTGGGAAAATCCTGTTCCCATTGCAGCTCCTAACATAGCATGAAGCTTCCTCGCTCTGTGCCCGTGTAATGTCCACACCGGTCACTGTGTGGCTGCCTTGCGTGGTGGAAAGCACCAGTCCAGCTCAGAGCATTGGCCCTGCTAGCTGTGAAAGCACTACTCAGTGGAGGAAGAGTGTGGTGGATCAGACTGTGCCTCATCATGGAAGACCTACAGAGAGGTGAGAATGGGGAACACAGACAGTAACAACAGGCATGAAAGCAGATAGAAAAGTCCGGGGAAAAGAGGGTCCAAGAAGAGAGAGAGAAGAAGACAAGGCAAATCAAGTATAAAGAAATATGAAAAAGCAATTCTGCCTGTGAAATACAGGGGTATGATCAACTTGGGTTAACGCAGATCATGGCTGCAAAGATATTCTAGGATCATTGTATACTTATATAAGCCTAAGAGCCATGGCCAAGTGCTTAGTGAATTAGGCTGCAAGCACCCAGTGAGTTGCAAAACACAGATGGGTGTAAAATGGAAGAAGGGATGCGAATAGACAAGGCTGATGGATTTTGGCCTTTTTATGGGAATCTGGAGCCTAACTACAGAGACAAACCTTTTCATGACAGAGATAAAGGTAGGGAGGTTAAGAGCAGCAATAAGAAGAGTGTCTTTGACTGTGTCAGGGACTTGCAGGAAGATATCACTGTGGCAAGGTGAAAATAGCAACCTCTACAGTGACTGTTCACTTCTTTCAGTCTTTATAGAGAAGACATTTTCCACATTCCTCCTGTACAATATATAATATGATAGCTAGTATTATATTTCGCCCTCTCCTCCCCTCAGCTGAAGCGGTACTCACTGTAAATGTGCAAACCACCCGTCTTCCTCTCCCACAAGCCGCTAGCTCAGACGCTGTCAAGCTTCCCCACCCCAGCCCAGCTCAGCGTGCTCGTATTTCAGTTTCACGGCTGCAGCTGTCTTTTGCCATGCAGCATTGCATCCCCTTTGCCACAGCCCCAGAGAGCCGGGATCAGTCGTCTGTCCCCACACCGCTTGGTCCTTCTGGAGGATGAGCCAAGGCTGCTGGTGAAACCTCAGCTCCCAGCGGTGACTCTTTTATCACAGTGCATGTGGCCTGGATCACAGTGCAAGAGGCAGTTCATTCCTCAGTCTTTTAAAGATGTCTTTATGGTACTTGCTACTTCAGACTGTGAGCACCTCATAATCTTTATTAACATCCTCTCCTCAGCACTCCTGTGAGATGAGAAAGTGCCACTGCCTTGATTTTTTTCCAGGTGAAAAATAGAGATGCTGATTCACAGAGGTCTTTCAAGTACCACAGCTGTCTTCTGAGCCTATGCTGAAGCTCACAGGCCTGTGCAGGCATCAAAGCCTCACACCTGGGGCAATATGTGCAGGTCACCTCAGGTGCCGGGAGCTAACGAAGTGTTCGGAGCCAGGGCTGAAATCAGCTCTGCAAAGGCTCCAACATACTGTTCTTTAAACAAAAAAATACCTCTCCCATCTTTCTACAGGGTCCCTTTTCACACTGAAGCTGGGTCACAGTGCAGGTAGGAACACAAAAGTCCTGGGGCCGGAAAGAAAACACAAGATGGACCTTGACTCTAGCCGAGTGATTGCTTTTCTGCTCCCAGCATTATTCTTGGTTGCTTTATTTTATTTTCATTAAATTTAATCTGATTTTATTTTTATTTTTAATCCAGTGATCATCTGCTGTAAAATGCTTCAACAGTGCCGGGAGCTGAGGGCAGGGACACAGGTCTTCCTGCTGCCTCATTCAGTTCCCTGGCCACCAATAATTGATTTTAAAGCATGAACGCTCCACGTGGCGACCCCATCCAGAGGCTGCGGGGAAGGGGTTAAGCCAGCTGCCTGGAGACAGGACCACAGGTGCTTGCCTGGTGTGCATTGATCTGCAAGGCAGCTGGGCTGGAACGGCCTGCCAGGGCTGCATTAATTCCCTGCCACCCCCTGCGTGGCAGGCAGGGCAGAGTGGGGAGGGAGAAAGCAGGGTCTGGGGCACGTGTCTCCCCTTCCTTGCTCTGTCTTAAGCTGGAGTTAGCTGATGTGCTTCAGAAGCTTTATGAGAGGGGAAATTCTCTTTTCTGTCTCTGAATAATAAATAGATTGGCTGTTTCTCATATCCTCCTTTTTATTTACAGTGAGGTCTGCCACTGAGTTTTTCCAGCCCTGCATACAAAGGCTTCTGCATGGCCCTGGCGGCAATCTTTCGCTGGAGTTTGTCTTCTGTCCCTGCTGCCTGTTATGACCAACTTTTGCTGATATAGGTGTGCAGGTGCTTTGTGCACTTTCTGCTTTTAACAGCACTAAATTTATACCCCACACTACATAAACTCCTTGTGCATAAAGTTTGTCCATGCTATGTGTGACGTGTTCATCTGAACAATAAATCTATAGTGAGCTGCTCTGCACAGAGCTATATTAAGCCCAGCCAATCAATACTTTTTCTAGTGAGCAGAAGGTGAAAAAGTCTCTGTGGCTGTTGTACTGTCAGCTTTCCTAACCAATTTAATTAGTTCTGTGGAGCTCCTTGACTAAATTTGCATATAATCTATTCTCCCCTCCCTTTGCTTGTTACATGCATTAATTATTTTTATGTGGCATGCTCGCAGCTCACAGATGAAGCATGCATCTCCTTGAACATCTCTGCCTCCAGGAGGCAGTCACCCAGGGAAGTTCTGCTGGGAATAGGTAGAGGAAGAGAAGATTGTGTATGATAAAACTCAAGGTGGGGATGGGCAGAGTGAAAGGCATAGAGTGGTTCTCCTCTAAGTCACAGACACAGGCTAATGGAAAAGTGACTTATGAAACTCGCTGCTGCTGCTGCTAGCTTTAGTGTCAATATTGCATGGTGAAGAGATGACCCTGCTCAGGATTTTGGCTTGGAGCACAAGTCCAAGGCTTTAGGAGAAACAAAACTCATTCTGTGGGAACTTGTGTTTTATGTGACTTTTTGGGGTGGGCACAGCACAAGGTGTGCCAAGGCTCTGCCTGGAGTGAAGGGAGCTGTGCTGCACCAGGGCTCGTGGTGCCGGGGACATACGTGGTAGATGTCACCTCCAAAGAGAGTGGGTGGGCTGAAATCAGTCACAGGTTGAAGACTGATGCTCCTGTCACTGCCAAAGCACGATCCAGCCTGTCGGAATGATAACAGCCCTCCCTCCAAATCCAAGGGCTACAGTTAAACCTGCAGAAACTGGTTCTGTTTATTTGTTATATAGAGATACATGAAGTAAAAAGCGGACTGTTTCACACCAATGTCTAAAATCAGCACAGTCATCAATCAGGGCCTGGATTTCCCAAATAGGGTTTGCAGATAGAGAGAAACAGCCTGGACTGTAGCTTTGCGGTCTCTTTGGAAGGAGAGGTGGCATGTTACTGCGTGGCCCTGGGACGAGACAGACAGTGACCTGGGTTGGCAGCTCCCAGCTCTTCCTGCTGCTCCCTTGTTACGAGGAATTTAAAAAAACACAGCATACCTTTTGACAGAGTAGCAAATTTCCTCCTACTACTCAATGGTAAAATCTAGATTTACCTCCAACTTTCCCTTTGCATTTATTTGCTTACAGGGACACAGAGGAATTCAGATGAGCACCCGCCTTTTGCTCTGTCGTGGAGTCCTGGTTTGATGAGACAAGGAAGGGGACTGCTTTCTGTTCTCCCATGCATCCAAATGAAGATGCTAGCAATCTAGTTCTGCATGATAAGCATAAAAAATGGCCATTTTATGCTAGATCATCTCCTGTTGTGCAAGGTAAAATAGCTTTGCAGCTCTGTAAGATAGAGGCAGAACCACTTAAACACAGTTCAGAGGTATATATTGGTATAATCCTAAGGAATGATATTACTCATAATTAGCAGACTATCTTATGGCCAACAGTTACTTCTGATTTTATCACAGAGGGAACAGTTTGTGGGAGCTATTGCATCTTGATTTTGTTATTAATCCATATGTACAGCTGTGTTCTTCCCCCATGGTAAATGTCAGATACCAGAATTTACAGAGTGGACAGAGGAAATAATATGTCTGGAAGGCACAGATTTTTGGCTAAATAAACCTCCCCCAGGAAAGCATTTATGTGATATGGAGGGAAGGGAACAGGGGGAGACGAAAGGGGAAATCTGATTCCAAACGCAAAGAGTGAATTTAGTTTAAATACCTTGCCAATGGAGCTGACATTTGACATGAGCAAATGATTCTTTTTTGAGTGCTTTGTTTACTGCATAATTTAAAGGAAGATTTTTGTCACCCTTATGCTGCATAATTGAATTTTTATAGTGCTGTTAATAAAAATATACATCAAATGTGACAATTATTATTCTTCAACGGATTTTTATATTATTTCAGTCTGAGAGAGATATGAGAAAGCATTAAGAATAACTTAAGATGTATTCTGAAATTGTTTCTGTGATTTAGTACTTCTTAAAATTAGTAAAATACTTAGATGTCTTCTCTACTTCTACAAGGTAATTCTGGGTTTTCAGAGAAAGTCAATATATTTTAACAGTCATAAAAGAGGGGCCAATCCTGCAGTCATTTTCAGGTAAAAATCCCATTTGTTTCTGTGGGAGCTTTGTCAGGGTAAGGGAGACGGCCGCATCAAGATGCATAAATGTACGTAAAAAAAATGTCAGTTCCAGTATGTCATTTGTTTGAGTGTTGAAAACAGCATTATCCTTTCAGGTCCTATACAGTGAGGCAGTAAATCATTTTAAAAAAGGTTTGGAAGTAAAGACAAATGCATTTGACCCTTTGCGCTTGATCCTGGCCCCTTACTTATGTTGAGCAGGGCTTTACTCAGCCAATCACTCCCTTGGTTTCTGTGGGACGTGTTACAGAATAAAGCTGCAGAATTTAGTAATTTGTATCCACTAGTGGAACAACAATGCAGTTCTCTACTTCTCTTCTTTCCCTTATGAAATGTAAACTGATTGAGTTAAGAAAAATGTTTTCTTGTCTTTTTTTATTAAAAGGAAAAAAGAGACACATGGTGGTAGATTTATTTGGGACTGTTGTTTGCAGCTGAAGCATTTCTTAAAAGCATATTTTTCCTTTGAAGAAGAAATGGCATTATTTTCAGAATGGAGAAAATGATGATTTAAATATGTTTTCTGATAATGGGACACTTTGTTAATGAACAGCAATTTTCTGACTACCTCCAGAGGAATTAAGCTCATGGATTATATAATACATCTGTGAAAGCTTATCTGATTGCCCAGTAATTGTGACCTCATTGTGGGTTGTGCAATTAAGCATTAAGCTACTATTTGGCACCGTGGTTAATTGTGTTTTACTTTTCTGATACGCTTGTTGACAATACGGAACAAAATTACTGATAACAGCACAGGGGTGGGAGGAACAACACTGCCTAAGCACCGTCCCCACACAGCACCACAGGTGCCCCTCTCCAGCATGGAGGAGATAATTAAGTAGGCAAATAGCTAATGACAGTGGGGAGGCTGTCACATCTAGTGTGAAGGCTTTTAGGCCAGACACCAAAGTCCTGTTTTCAAACCACTGTGTTATGCTGAAACAGGCAGATGGATGTAACGTGCAAGGGGTTAGTTTTGCAGGACAAATCTGCTGATTTGTCTTTTGGATATTTTTCTGCAGCAGATCAGAGCTTCCCAACTAGAAACGGTTGTTCAGAAACATGCAAAGCAGCATCATTTTAGACACATTTTGAGGGAGCTTGTGTGCAAAATATAAATGTTAGTCAAGTTGAAGTTGGTTTTTTGGAGAAGCAGTGAGAGAGATGAGAAAGATGAATAGAAAAATTCATGTTCCTATTTGGAGTTTGACGTATAAATATCTCAACATGGGGAAAGGGTCTCAACCCTTCTGACCCTGCAGCCCACGTCCCATAATCTTCATACAACAAAGAGCCAAGAGATGTTTACCGGGTACCTCAGAGGACTGAAGAGAGCAAGGACTTTGGGAATGGTTTGCGGGCAGGAGAGAACAACGGCTCCCATGTGGTTACAACACTTCATTAGAGGAGAGGGCAGGAAGGTACCTGCAGCTGGACCCTAGGGCAACGCAGTGTGGATACCTTTGCCAGCCTGGCTGGGTTTCTTCTCCTCCCCACTAAGGACTTGTGCTATCTGATGCTCCCACACCAGCAGTGCACTCCTGCTTGTTGCATGACACGGCTGAGCTGGGAAGACAGGTCCAAGCTGTTGAAAAGCCACAGGTTGCCCATGTGCTAGCACGCAAAAAACAGAATGTGGCACAGGACAGAAGGAATTGGTCTCCGCTTTCATGTTGAGCGAAGCAAGAAACAAAAGCAACCACTGTGACTGATTTTAATAATGCAAAGTGAGGCGGTATTACAGGCTTTTCGTTGTGGTGTAGTCATCCCTTCTCAATTAAACACATTTTCTCTTAAACCTCCTCCTTTTTGGACTCTGCCATCTTTTGAGTCAGCAATACGCCCTTTTCCGTCATGATAGATTGCGCTCGTATATCTTCAGAGTGAGCTTTCTTTCTAATGATCTATTAGTGAAATGCATCATTTGAGTGAGGATGATGATGATGATATACTACTCCATGGATAGTGCCACCCGAAGGAAAGAAAAGGTCAGACAACAAATTCAATAGAGTTATTGTATAAAAGTCAGGCAACACATCATCTCTGAGGCCACTTTCCTAATGCTGAGGAGGATTGCTGATACAAGCAATGCATTCCAGGGACCATTTCTTTTACTAGTGTGCCTAAACTGACCCCTGAATGTCAAGGGAAAGCAGTACTTTGTATCATCTGGATTGAGAGAGTATCAAAATATTTTTGTGTTTCAGACTACACATATGACAGGTTCAGCACTGAATTCCCCGACAACATATATCTTCCAGCTGTACTTCTGTCCTCTGGGTGCACATTCACAGATGTTGCATGTATGTCTGCCTGCCTCACTAGTTTTAAATTACGTGCATCTCTGTGGAACCTGATCACTTGGTTCACTGCAATCATATATGACACTAGCAAAGAAGCTCTTTTGTGAGTTGAAGTTATCAGTTTAGGATTATAGAATAATGCCTGCAAATTTCATACTTTATTGCAGTCATTTCCTTCATCAGGTCTGAAAATATACCTTGAGAAGATCATTCCCTCTGCCTCATTTCTACAGCATTCAGAACCCTTGCTAAGCTCAGGCTGAACAAAAAATATTCAGTATACCTTAGATGGAGTTTTTAAAAAACAGTACGCATGTTTCTCTTCTCTCACATGCCTTGCTTGCTTGCTTGAAGTCCTAAAACTTTGCTGTGGAAAGGCGCTGGGAGACACACATAAATAACTTGCAAAGAGTTGTATCCCGAAATAGCTTAATTGTTTAATGCCTGCTGAAATGTAAATGAAGCTTATGAGAGCGCTAAGAGATTCATCTATCCATCCAAGGTCAATATATCGAGTAAGGTGCAATTTGCTGTGGGGGAGGGGGTCTTCCAATGAATAGTCTTGATTTTCAGAAAAAGGCTTCAGGCTGGCCTTTTCCTTCAAGCCCCTGTATTTGCATTTGCTGATAATGAGGAAAGGTTTTGTAGTGCCAAGATGTGACATCTGACTGCTTGATTTTGCCATTTCACACTCGAGAGCGATATGCAATGCAGCTGCTCAAACAGCAGGAATGTGGCCTGGCACTGGCCTTGGAAAATTGGAAAGGATGTTTTCACATCCAAGGTCAGTTCTGGAATGTATGGACATTACAAGATGCTAGAGGGCCCGTCAGTACCAGTAGCTGACCCCCATGTCCCCTTTTCTGCAGGGTGTGGGGCATGCAAGTAGCTTTTTCATCATGGAGGTGGTCAGAAATCTGCCAGCTGGGTTGTGTGTGTGGCTTATGGAGTGTTATGGAATAAATTCAAAACATGATGCATGCAGTAAATCTATTCCACTAATATTTTTCTGTTTTTTCCCCCGTATCATTGTCACTAGAGGCGGATTACTGTTAGTGAAATTGCACGGTTGGTTCTTTGGGAACCTTAGCACAACTGATCCTCTGCCTCCAGTGAGATTCTCTGTGATGAAGAGTTGCTTTTGGGGAGAGGATAGAAAAAGATTCGTTCTGCCTTGAGCTGGCTTCCTGAAAATTGTGGCCCATTAATAGCTGGCAGCAACTATTCTGAGGCCTTTAGCTAATCCAATTCTTGTCTTCTAGTCAGAGATAGCATACAGAGCACTGTGTGGGAATTACTGGAGATTTACTACACCTTAAGTGATAGAAGTCTAAAACAGCAAAATTGCAGAAATTTACCAGGCTCTAAATAATTCCTGCAGAAAAAACTTAGAGAGTCTGTTGGCACCTCTGCCGGATTCCACAATCTTCATGTCACTTGCTTTTGTTTCAAGAACGGTATGTTCAGGAATGCTGTTGTTTCCTAGTTCAAAGCCGTTTCACTGAACTTAAATTGCTTCTGTATTATTAAAGCTGCTCAGCAAGCATGATTTCTCCATGTTGAGTTAGGGGATCTAACAAGATAGAAAAATGAAGTGTGTAGGTTTTGTTGTTTTTAAAAGCTTGAGCAAAACTCTGATAGTGATTTGTCAAATGCAGCTTGTAAATTACATGTTATTTCAGGATAGCGTTTACAGCTATTCCAGACTTGATTCTGGTTAAAATAAAATTGAGAACCAGTTTAGCATAAAGAGTTGTGTGTCTGTGAATCACAGAATTAGCCTTAGGAAGGACTAATCTACATGTTCCAGTAGCTAAAGCTGTTACAAATGTAACTGCAAAATAAGTGATGTAAATATATGTATGCAGGTATAGTTAGAGAAAAGATCTTATATTTTCCACAGACAAACAACCTTTGAGTATATCTAGGTTTAGTTGAGATGTGACTATATTATCTGTCCTGTCTTTGCACTACCTACTTTTTAGGATGGCAGGGCTGATGTAAAATCAATAATTTAAAAGATGCAAACACACATCCCTGTACCATACGGTCATGAACATTTCCTTGGAGGCAGCAAAACAAAAGCTCATGCTTATCGAAGAAATCTTTCTGTATGAAAGACCAATAACATTTCAGTATGAGATATTTTTAAATATACATTTTTGCTTCTCAGCATGAAAAATGAATTTCAAGCTAACTTGAACAAGGTCCACTTGACTGCCATTTTCTTCCTTGGTTCCAAAAAATACCACCTTGAGTTTAATAGACAACAACAAATCTTTTCCTACCCAGACTACCTTTTTATATTGGTTCCTTCCTTCACCCTCCCTGCCACCTCTCCAAGCTGTTGCTCTGAATCCCTAGTTAGCTGGGGCTCAGTTTAACCATGGCCTAAAGATGCAGTGATTCACTCTAAAGTGCCGCTGTACCCTGGTGTCCCCAGCCCTGAGTTCATAACTCATTGCACCTGCAGCCTGATTTTGTAGTATGCCAAACTTTCTCTTTAAAAATAAATAAATAAATAAATAAAAGAAATGTCATCTTGTCGCTAATGGTATTTGCGTCATTTTGCAGCTGTGTTTGCTTTGAAGTGAGCAGTCAGTGATTTTCGAGTTAGCTAGGTGAAGTGGAAAAATAATGATGGATTTGGTAGTCCTTTGTCACTTTTGGCCCTGAATTTTCCTTACATCTGTGTGAGCGCTGGCCGTTCACTGTCTGCTGGTGGTGAAAAATAGATTCCAGTGCTGGCCCTGCTGGAAGAAAAAGTCTTGGCCATTTAGTTTCTCATCATTTCCCCCTCATCCCTCCTTATAATGAGTGTTAATAAATAACTTTTGGAAAAACGACTCATGATGCTTTATCGCTCAAATGTGCAACAAGGAAAATTAAAATGGAGGAGAAACCAATAAAATGTCTAATACCTCATAAACATTCTTTGTCCAAAACAATGAATAATAGGAAATGGAAGCAGCTCTTAATGGGAAGATTTGGAAGCTTGAGACCAATCTTGATTAGGCTTTTTTTCCCCCAATTTGTTGTATAGCTTATAACAGCTCTTTCAAGACAGAATAATATAGGTCAATAGCTGACCTAAAAATCTTTAAGAACTGGAATGATTAGCAGTTTGAGCAACAGCCTTTAGCAGATTCACCAATTCATGCTCTTTCAGAGCTGAGCTTGTCTTTGGGCAAGGAACATAAATCTAAAACTCCAAACTATGGTGTTTGTATAAAATAAATCAATACTCAGTCCTACCAAGGGATGCATAGATTCGGTGAAAAGGAAGGAGGGCCTGATGGCTACAAGCACTGTTTTTATGCTGCTTTCTTCAAGAAATGAGGTTTATGATACTATGTGTGCCTGTCTGCCTGATGAAGATTCTGTTACTCCATTTCAACCAAATTTGGGCAGTGTCACAGGATCTTTAGGACACTGGGCTCTGGAGTTGGGAAGTGAGGCCTCAACAACACCCCTGAGAGGATCGATGCAGGGTGGGCTCACTGCCCGCTCGCACCAGCAGAGTTTTCTGAAGCTCTTGGTGCACATTTTCTGATGTGCCTATCCGCAGGACACCGGGGTTCTCTGGAAACCAACCTGCCTCTTCAGGCTCTTACCTTCAGCCCTTCTCAAGGCAAAGAGGCAATGCAACTCCCACAGCCCAGCCCCTGGGGCCTCCTTATCTTTCCAGCCCAATGAAGTCTTTGCTAAACTTTGAGAACGTGGTTCAGATGTTTCTGAAAGGATTGTGTTATTCTTTCTGACTTCCCCCGTGTCCCTGACTGATTCAGGACATGCAGTGAAGTGGGTATTTTCTTTGCAGAAGTGATCTGACACATGCTTATTTTGCCAACTGACTGAATCAGTGATATGGAAAATGAAATGCAAGATGAAACAGGTTACCTTAACTCTCCTCCTTTGCTGACCCAGCTTTCCACAGGATTTTTACTTTCCAGCATGTAGATTACTTCACCTTATTTGAACCCCAATCTCCCTTTGGCAAGCAGTGACCTCACTTAAAGTCACCCATCACCTGCCACCCATCAAACCATGAGCTGGCAGAGAGAGGGAATCACCTCTCAGAGCAGGTGGCCCAGGTATGACGCGAGGAGGAAAGGACTCCTCTTCCAGGCCTGCATCTGGCTTCCTTGCAGCCAGGGTTGGAGGGAGCTCTGAGCCAGAATCACGAGCACAGCCACAGATGGGCACTGCTTTCGGAGCCCTGTAGGGAAAGAGCAGCAGGGGAAGCCAAGGGATGGTTGAAACCAGGTTGGCTACTTTTCGTGGTCAGCCCACTGTTCACTACAGAGGAAAATATATAAGACAGTGTTGTTGGTTCTTCAGGGCCATTTAAGGGCAGCAGCCAGCAAAGAAAGGGAGGAGGTGGGTTAAGGAGTTGTAACTTTTAGTGGTTAATAATAATCACGCTCATTTTCCTTCTTGCAAACTTCCTCCTGCAGCTCCTCTCATTAAATGGGAAATCAGGGAAAAAAGCTTTTGCTGTTCCCTATATCTCTGCACAGTGGATTTTCACTCCTCCACTCCGTTGTGTTTGGAGGAATTGTCTTCCTGGCTTGGCTGTCTGGCATGAAAGGGGATGGGAGGAGAGCAACAAGGCCCGAGCATCTGCAGTGGTGCACTTAGCTTGCCCTACATGCTGCGGTGGGGGGAGGGAAGGTGCTCTCAATTAGCAATGATCATTATCATCAGGCAAGTGATTCATAAATATTCCATAGAACAGGGCCCTGGACTGCACAAGCAACAGCAAATATTGTAGCAGATTTATTAGTGGAGCATGAAACATTTATATTTTTCAGATGACAGGGCAGATGATGACTGTGTTATGCTAGCAGGCAGGATGAACCTCATTCGAAAAGTGCCTCATAGGTGATGGCTAGATATGACAGCAAGATGAATTAAGGTCTTTGAGCATCAAGATGGTATGATAGACCCTGGGAATTGAAAACTAAACACCAGTGGTATCCTTCAGAAAGCAGCTGAGCTTTCTTTGTGCAAGTCAAGGCACAGTCTTGGTAATTGTGGTGCCCTGGTGACATTGGCAGGGATTGAATTTTGCTGTCAGCAGGGCAGCTTACCAGAATAAATGTTTAGTGCTTTGAATTGGAGTTATAGTTAGCAAGAAACTGAGGGAAACTGGTGTTCCCCAGAGATTTGGACTTTGGCAAACAACTTCCTTGAAGGAGCTGGAGCCAGTAACAACTTCCTTTTCTGCTGTCCATTAAGCACATTACTCCCCAAACTTGTCAGATGTGTCCCGCAAAAAAGTTTGGCTGGGGTGTCTTTGTATGAAAAGCTGATTGAGGAGGACAATTGAGTAAGATCTGACTTGGAGCTGCAGCCCAGGTAGAGCTAATGGAGTAAATAATTGGACGGTATTTAACTTGAACAGTCAGCCTCTTCAGACGTACTAGGGTTTAATTACACCCATTTCAGTTCTTGAAGGGAAAGGAAAAGACCATGGAGTACCATCAAATAGGGCTTTACCTCAGCCATCAGTTACCCTGATAGAAAGATTGGCATCTTTATCATTTGTGTATTTTTCACCCCCTTCTAGATTTTGCCATTTGGGGATGACACTTATAGAAGGACATTTCCAGATGACAGGTCTTCTCACCTTCCACTCTGTTACCAAGTTTAAATATATTTTCTTGAAGCAGCCCAGTATGTGAATGAGTTTCCCACCTCTTTTAAAATGTGTATGCAGGTGGATCAAAACTGTGCCTGAGATGGCAGCTAGTCTGACTTATATCCTGGGAATGTGTCCCCTGTGAAACTTCACTGTATACATCAAGATCACTTACCTTTCACACTCAAAATATTTCGAACTCAGCTGCTTTCTGACAAATTGTAATTGTCTCCATCAAACCGAGAAAGGAGGAGGGTGTGCACAAGGTGTGTTTTTCTTTTCTTTCTCCAGCAGGAAGCAACTCCTGTCATCTTTTTTAATGAGAACTTTGCATGCAGTTAGAATACCAAACCCAAAATCTGATCTATTCCCCATTTTCGGTGGTGTTTAACATTGTGCATAGCTATTTCAGTCTGTACTGGACTAACTCACAATAGTGTTTGTGCTTGCCTCTATTTTACTGAGGAATGAATTATTGTTATGTACTGTAGTTAATCTTCTCAAATTTGCCCAGTCCTACTGGGACACTCGTTTCTCTGCCATCTTAAAAGCTGTATTCATTCATGTTCAGCACTAAAGGGGTTTATCTGTGATCCTTAACTCTCCAGTGACCTGACCTCCATGATGCATATTTTTGTTGCCGGAGGACTTGGGGAGAGGATGGGGAGCCTGCAGGACTTGAGCAGACTGTTCATCCTTTATACACACTGTGCTGTGGTTGTGTTAGTGGCAAGTGAGTTAGTAACCACCGAGGTTTAGCCTATTTCCATTTTCAGTCTGGTTGGCTCCAGCTACAAGTACTGCTGGACTAGTGGGAGAAAAAATACGGACAAATAAAATTATTTAGGAGGAAAGGCAACCCGCAGTAAAAAAAAACTGCGTGCCACACTAAGTAACTGGACTAAGTAACTAAGTGACTGGAAACAGTCAGTACTTCACTTCCTTTCAGCAAATCTGGAATTTCTGCCAAAGAACAGTATTTCCTATGCTTTATTACAGGCATATTATGGCAACTGTGGCTATGGGACAGCAGAAAAATGAATTCTTCTCATCCTGGGCTGGTTGAGAATGAGCCTGAGTCCCATGCTTCATAAATACCCATCCTTTTTTCCCATTAGTCCAGCAGTACTTGTAGCTGGAGCCAAACAATCTGAAAATGGAAGTATGCTAAATTTCAAGTGTTCCCAGCTCACTTGCTGCTAACACAACCATAGTGCAATGTGGATAAAGGATGAACGGTCTGCTCAAGTCCTGCGGGCTTCCCATCATCTCCCCAAGTTCTCCAGCAACAAAAATATTCAGCATGGCCTCCTCCCTGCTCTCAGATGCAGTAAATGTCTCCTGAGCTCTTGAGTTTCCCATGTTTGCTTGCTTTTCTGACACTTCTTGGTGAAGCTAAAGCTTGTAGAGAGAGAGTATCTTTTTAAATTAGAATAGCTGATAGAGTTGGAAGACAAAAGGTGAACTTTTGGTCTTCAGTTCTCTCTAGCGTATTTGGCATTGTGAGGGGCACACGGGACTGTGGATCACACTTGCTAGATGTATAAGTGATGAAAGTAAAATGTCATAATTTAGTGTCTTCATATCTTACAGTCTGTTTCTTAGAGCAGATTTTGATACTTTCTGTGTTACAGCAGACACAGTGCTTCTGCGGCCATGACATTCCCAGGATATAAGCAAAGTGGGGTTTGTTAAGCATTCTTTCCAGAAATAGGCAGAATTCTCCTCACTCTGAGAAGTTCAAATCTAGACTTGCATTCTAGTGTCTGCAAAATGTGACAGAGCCATACATCTAATGATATGAGATGTGACATTTAGATGAATTTTCTCACCGTGGTCTCAGAAAAGCTTGTGGATTCATTTACATTGCTCAATTCATCCTCCTGGACAATAGCTGTAATCCTATTTTTAGTTACTTTGGCTGGATGATGCAAAATAGCTTTATGTACTTTTGAATAGTATTTAAATGGTTGGATAAAAGGGCCCTGATGGCTAAAACGGATTTGTTATGTCACCTGAATCTTCCAGTGCAAGATACTCAATGCAACTTGAATTCCCTTTTGTGCCAGGCAAAAAGCATTCCCTTTTTCTTCACTCATACCATGAAATCCAGGACTAAGAGTTACATGTTTGGCAACAAGTAGGTCCCACAGGAGTGTGGATGTTAGCATAGAATGGGCTTTCATTGCATAATGAAGAGGAAAAAGGGAATGAACCCCTAAAGATTTTTTACCAGATTCTTCCCATGGACACTGTGTTACTAGAGTAGCTAGTAAGTTAAACCATCTCAAATCCTGGCAAGCCAAGAAAGATCATAAAACTGCAAGGAGCAGGAAAAACAGCATAAAGCACACAAACATGTAAATTAAGACAAAGAAAATGACTGTAAATGCCAGCAGTCCCTAAAACATTAGGGACTAATTTCTAACAAACCATTAGCTGCATAGGGAATTGTCAAACATTATTAAATGTAATTTGCTACATCTGTTTTATTATAGAATTCATTTGGCACATATGCTATTTATGTTGTACACTATTTTTTTTTTAATGGAGATACTGTTATTTTCTTTAAGCCTTACCTGACACCAAAGCATGGTACATCGATTGGATCAGGACTTGTTTTACTCCTGCTATAGGAACCCAATTTGTGTGTTTGCATGCACACTTACATGCGAACCAGCTTCCCTCCTGCCTTCCCCTGCCTCTCCCAAGCAGCTGCACATGAATGTTTATGCATTTCAATCAGCAGCAGGCCCCCCATGAGTGCTCTTTCTGCTGCCTGATGCTGTGAATGCATGTATGGAGGACACAGTCTTCAGCCTCTGCAGGGATACTGTTACCATCAATATCATTGTGCCATTAATATTTAAATGGAAGTATGCTCTGAATTGCATTGGGGTTTTTTAGGCTAATATTCAAGAAGTAGCTGATAGCCTGTAAGCATCGGTATCACCTGCATCAGTCAGCCAATGCTGTAATCTTGATCAAAAATAATAATGTCATCCATAACACTGTAAAGATTTATTAGTTGTGACAGATCTATACATTAACAAATCACTGCGTGGCCCTGAATCCCAAGTAAACAGAACCAGTCTCAGAAGGGACAGTAAGACCTTTTGGAAACTCTATTAAGGAGTATTTCACACAGGAAAAATTGCTTTGAAAACAATGCAGAATTTTTCTGTGTGTGTGCATGAGTGATGGAAGGCTGTATTTCCACTCTTCTCTTTTACAGTAATCTTCTGTCAGGAAGGAAGATGACTAGCAAACCAAAATGAAGTCCAACAGGTATTTTTTGGTGCAGAGTTCTGGTTTGGGTTCTGATGTAACCTGAATTTGTTATGACTTGGTTCTGCTTTGCCTTTTACAAAACTGCAGTATAACTCACGCTGAGTTCTGTTTTGAGAAAATATAATAGTTAGGATCACTTCTAAGTTTAATTTAACTCCATTGCTATGATGGCAGTAAGGTGATCTTTTTTTTGTATCACTCATTCTGGTACGTTTTATTGGTGGGAAGTTAGGAGTTTTCTTGCTGAGGTTTTGATTTTAACAAAAAAATGTTAAAATCATGGAAAATGCAGACTTACATTATCCAAGCCGCCACGCCCCTCGCCTCGCCTCGCCTCGCCTCGCCTCACCTCACCTCTCCTCGCCTCGCCTCTCCTCTCCTCTCCTCTCCTCTCCTCTCCTCTCCTCTCCTCTCCTCTCCTCTCCTCTCCGCAGAGCTTTGTCTGGGTTTTGCAGACTTTTCCCCCTTTACATTTAATCCAGACTTTTCTCTTCATCCACACACCTCATCCACAGTCCCTCCAGCTCTTTCCTTCTGTAGGGTTACTTTTCTCCATCCCTTGCCGGGGGTGTCACATTACAGCTCATCTGAATGCCAGTGCAAAGATTTTTTTCTTATACTGCTATTTTTTATCTTCCCTTTTCTGTCCTCTCAAGCAGATCAGCTTCACTTTCAAGATGTTTCACAAACTGTTCATGCTCTAGTGTTCTTTTCTGTTGATAACTGTCTCCTGGATGGCCCTGGGACACCGGCCTTCTTTGCCCACTTTCTGAATGTTTCAGTTTTCCTGCTGTACATTACACTTAAGAGGAACTCACTTTGAGCATCCACCAGCCTTTATCCTTTTTCCACACTCTCTGCAGGTCTGCGTCTGGCTGAGGAGTACCATCATAATCCTAACAATGAATGATCGTACAAGAGGAATAAGGTAGGATGGCAGTTTTTATCCTTTCTTTTGCATTTTCTATCACTAAGACAGTTGCAGGAAGTGGAAATCTCAAGGTAACAACCACCACTGGCTGAACAACTGATTTTACGTGATCTTAGGGAGGATCAGCCTTTGCCAATCAGTTGTGTAAAGGGTGGGAATGCAAAAATTTGAGGTTGTTCTGTAGAGCTAATTTACCAAAGATACAAAGGAAAATTTGATTTTGACTAATTTCATTCTTTGGAGAAGAAAAGAAGTCCTTCCTATTTGTCAGTGTCCTGTTTTGACTCTTGAAATATTTTTAAAAGGTTTAATCAAAGTAAAATGTTTAAAAATGAGTGAAACATACTGAGAGACCCTCTCTGTATTTTTTGAATACTAGTGCAAAAAGATTTTTGAAACTTTGGTTTTGGTTCTGAGCTGAGACAGAAGGAGAAGTACATAATCCTCAAAGCTTTGCAGACTGGGTGATCCACTTCCTGCCCAGCAGAAACCTTCATTGTCAAGGTAGTTATGGAAAAAAACAGGCAGTACCAAAATTCACTCTCATAATGGTGTTTTCTGTGAGGTTTCTGCTTCCTAGTCAATTTAAACGATATGGCTGGATCAACTGGACAGAATTCTAACCTGTATTAACTGCTGAAACATGTAATTTGTGGAGCTGTTACAGATAACATGTTAGAAAAACACTTATTAGAGTGCTTACCTTGCAGGTATAGAGTTCCTGATATTAATGGATAAATGCCTCATAAACTCTGAAGTTCATGGCTGAGAAAGAAACAAAGTACTAAAATCCTCATTTTAGAGATGGTGAAGTGAGACCAGAGTGGTGAAGTGATGTGCATAAGGGCGTACGCCTACTCAGTGATCGGGCTGAGGTCTGAACCTAGATTCCTGATGGCACTCCAAGTACAGGGCTGCCTTTTCTTCCCAACTCATTCAGAGAAAAGTTTTCCACATGGTTTGGGCACTGAGATAAACATCACATGCAACACTTAATTGATAAAATTTTCTACTTGGGATGGGATGCCGTGAGAATACAGAGGAGGCCTGAGTTACTTTAAAAGCTTTATTAACAGTCTATAAGAAGGTGTGATGAGCACATGAATTGAATTTGTAGGTACTTCTGAATGAGATATGTCTTTTGCCAGAGGATTTAACATCAGATCACCACATAACTGGGATGTTAGGAGCAATGCTCAGAGAAATTTTGAAATGAACTGAAGTAGCAATATGCTGCTGGGACCGTGCAGAGACCTTGAAGCAAATGACAAGCCTAATGAAATGTGAGTGACTTTGAAGGAAAATACCTACGAGGAGGTTGTCAAGGCAGATCCAGGCTCTTCACAGCAGTGCATGGCAGGAGGACAAGAGACAGCAATCATAAGATGAAAGAGTAGACGTTCAGATTGGATATAAAGAGAAATTTTTTCACCATGAGGACAGTCAAGCAATGGAGCAGGTTGCCAGAAGAGATTGTGCTATCTCCATCCTTGGAGGTGTTCAAGTCTAGTTACCCACTGGATAACCCTGAGCAACCTGGTCTGCTCTCATGGCTGACCCTGCTGTGAGCAGGAGGTTGAGACCTCCTGAGGTCCCTTCCAGCCTGAATTGCCCTATGATCCTATAGAAATGGGACTCACCTCACCCCTGAGGCTGTTCTGGGACCTGGAAACATGTTGTTTCCACTAGAAGAGTGAGGACACATGAGGAATTATTCAGCAACTGTATAATGGGGCTAGGATGCAAGTAAGAAAAACAGGATTTGGCCTTTGCTGACCAGCTTCTCAGTATAACAAACTAATCTTTGTTTTCCCTCCTTACCAACTTCAGGCCAAAGAAAGCCTCTGTACTTCTCTTTGTCCCTCTCTGTCTGCTCCCCCCCCAACCCCCCAAACTCTGTTATGCCAAGACAACTGGACAGGAGACGTCTTCTGAATCAGAGAATGGTGCTCAAGACTGATGGTGTAAAATCATACACCTCCTTCTACAACAGGCTTTTGCATATTGCTTCCAAGCACAGCTCTCCCTACTAGCAGGCCAAGATTAAATACTGTACTGATATCCCCCACATGGCAGCATCTCTGACTAGACCATCGAATCAGTCAGTGACATGCTACTGGTGGAAAAGTCATCAATCTGTCTCCATAGTGACACATCTCCTGTGGAGATATTTCTGGGCAAGGCAAAGGCAAGAAGCAAAGTTACAAAAGGTGGGGGGGTTTTATGCTGCAGATGACATATATGTATATTTTTACATTTTTTTTGAAATATGTCTTGTAGTCATACATGCTTAGGGTATATTTTCCTTCTTATGAGTGCTAGCTTCTCTCATGTAAAATTTATCCATGAAAACAGCTAATGGGTTGGAACCAAAGAAGAAAAGCTTTAAAATCTGGACCTAAGTTAACAATAATGGTATCTACATATTTCTATAATGGATTCATTTAATAAGAAACCCCTCAGATCCAAACTCCCAGGACTATTACATGTGGCCAGGGTTGAAATGTGGGTCTGACTTCTCCAGAGCTTCTTCTCTAAAACTGTTCTCTAATAATTAACATGCCTTTGCCGAATTAATAAACATGCCAGTGAGAGAATCTCATGCTCATTTTACTTACTTTCAGTCTTGTCCATATTAACACATAACTTAAAAAAATTCTAGTGTTACTTATTGTAGTATTTGGGAATTCTGAAAAATTGCCTGCCACTAGAGGTTATTCAAATTCTGGTCTTGATGTATTAGCCTCGACAGTTTTAAAGCCATATCTACAGCGAGTAGTTAGCCATACTGCTGAACTGACATTTTTTTAAATGAACTACAAAGAATAGCCTTTTGTGGTTAGCTTATTTTATTTACAGCGTTTCACATGGTGTGAACATTAAAAATTTACAGAGTAATATTGATTTGCAGCTCCATCAAACCATTTCTACTCAAACTATGAAACCAAACTGTTTGAGGAAAGGTGCCTTATTCAAATGATTATCTGTGCTGCTCAGAAGACTGTTCTCTGCGAGGCAGCCATAAATTCAGCTTCCAGCAGAAAGTTAAAGAAGAGGTTTGGAAAGTAAATAATTGCCAGAAAGCATCAGTAAAGGAGTTTTGCTAGTGCTTGTGATCCACAAGAACTGAAGGAGACTAATGTGTCTGATATGGGTTTAATAAATCCACTTTCACGCAATGTGGAGGAGCGCGCTGGCTTTCAGTCCCGCAGCCGCAGAGGACACAGGGTGGCAGTGTTGTCAGCCGCTTGGCTGATTCTGAAGAATCGCCCATTTTCATCCAGTGAGAAAGATTTTTGTCAATTCTGTCGCTCCCAAGATAAAAGCTAACAAATTTGAACAGATCAGAAACCCAATGATACCAGGCAATGGCACCTGGCTTTGCAGCGGCATTTCCACCTGACAAGTGGATTGCAAATGGGAAAAGAAAAAACCCTTCACAAATCTAGAAAGCTGCAGAAATCCAAGTAACCTTTCAAAAAAAAAAAAAAAAAGCACAACAAAAATCCAAAAGCGTGTGTTGGAAATAGAAGTGCCCTTTTCAACCCGAATAATGGGAACTTAATTAGGCATAAAATTTATGAAAGACATTTGAAACGTGATCTTTTCCCCGTTAGGAGAAAACTGGACTAGCTTCAAGTCTGTGGGAGAGCTGGGTGAGATTCATATGTAAAAAGATACATCTCCATCAGGAAAGATATATTTGAAACATCTGGCAAAGTTCTTTGGCCAGCTATGTGTACATCTTGAAAAATATATATGGAATCCTTTTGGTCTTCTCTGTAGTAGACACGTGGAATTAAACCGTTTTTTTGTGCAGATGTTATAAACTAGATTATTCAGTGCTCAGTTCCTCTGCTCACAAGTCTTGTTCCCATTTCGGAACTAAACTGCCAGAATTTCAAAAGAAATTACTGCGATGGGATGACCAGCTTTGAAAATTCAGGCTTTGTTCTTTAGAACAAAGCAGCTAAAAATCCAGATATTTTGGAAGTACTGATCTAATTCTGCTCTCGCTTAGCCTTGTTTCATATTCATGTAACCCAAGCAAGTCTAGAGTAAATCTTTTAGATTTGCAGGATCACCAGTTCCAGCAGAATCAAGTTCATCTTCACTTATTTAACTCACTGCTTGTATTAACTCACCAGCATAATAAGGGCCAGAGTCACAATTAATTCAGCTGAAAGCAGCCAGAGTGGAAGAGAAGGATATAAAGACAGGATTTGGCAGCTCAGTCTGAGACTTCTGAACACAGCACATCAAACGAAGATCTGGAAAAAGCAGAAGAAACTTCATATGAGGTCTGCAGGTCAAATCCAGTGAAGACATGGACACTGGTACCTGTTACGCAGTGGTGGTGTAAAGGTTATAAAGACATTTCTGAGTAACTATGAGTAATGTGAGTGCTTAGATTTCTCTCTGGAAGGGCAAGTAGCAGCAAGAGCAGCTTGAGCAGAAGAGACAAGGATGGCCCCTGACCCTCCACGGCATCACTGCCTGCTCGTGGGGTTTAGCAGTGGGTGTCTGCCAGTATCTCTCAGGGGACATCACGGAGGCTTAGGTGTCCTTGAACCCATAGAAAAGGCAACAGGCAGGAGTGCAAGTTAGAGCAGCTCTACATTAGTCTGTCGCTGCTCTGTTCGGAGTCCTTTGCACTGGGTGTAAATTACCTGGTGTGTTCAGCAGCTTAGGGCCAGATCTGCAGACACTTAGGCTCTCCAAGTAAATGTAGGTGATTGAGTCCATCAGTATAATCCATTACCTCTCTCAGCCTAATCTTTTAAGTCTCTGGTAATTTTTTTCATTGGTGAAGTTACTTCAGCACCTGCAGTGTTGCTCTAGAGGATATAGCAGGAAGGAAAATTGTCCCTGTGAATACAGAATTGCTTTGGTCCATAAAATGGGGCATCCCAGGAAGGATTTATTATTTGTAATGGTCTTATAAGTGATAGTGAGATAAAAGCAATGTGAGACTTGAAACAACATGAGTGTTTTAAGGAGGGATATGAGTGACAGGAGATAGTGAAAATACCTTCCTTCCCTCTGCTGGCATTTCAGTGTGTCCAGTGAATCAAAAAGGCTTTGTATTGGAGAAAGAAAAAGAAAGAAAGAAAAAAAAGAATACAGTTATAGGGCAGTTATGCTACTGTCAAAATTAATGGTAAAGATCCTGTTCATTTTTACCAGGCAGAATCAGCCTTCCTAATGAGAATATGTTATGGACTGGGCCCTGCCCGCCGTCCCGCTTCCAAAGGGGTAAAGTCGGGCTACTTAATTGAAATGCAGGTTATGTCACTGGGAAAATCATGCGGGAGGGAATTGAGTCTCGTTCTGAGGCCAATTCTGTATCTTTTGCGAAGATCTGTCTTAATGGTACAGTCCTGTGCTACCTTGCCATATAAACCGCTAAAGGAGGGAGGGGGAGGAAGGCAATTCATTCTACAGAAGTAGGTCCACTAGAGAGGTATTTAGGTTTTATAAATAGGTCTATAAATAATACATTTCTATTTCTACTGGTTTTATTGCTATTGATATGCAATATAGTCCTCTGGGCTTAAATCTGCAGATATTTTTATTACTGCAGGTCATTGCCATGTTGCATTGTACAAATAGCACAGTGCATTCACCTCAGCACATGTTTATTTTTGCATGCCTCAGTGGGTATCTTGAAAAGGTAATGCATTGGGTGTTATCCATCTCTTCTACCTGTCCTTAGATTTTGCTAAGTGCATACTTTTATGGATCAGCTGAACAGCCCCAATCACTCTGTAATTTAAGATTTTATGCCTGAATGCTGGGTGCCATCCTAATAAGCGAGGTGTTTGGTGTGTGTGTGTGTGTGTGTGGAGGTATAGAAGAAAATAATGCTTTGTTTCTCCTACAGGCTTCTGCAACTATTTCATGATACCGTCTGCATTTTTGCTAATTGAATAAGGATTATTTTGGAAGTAGAAAAGCTGTAACAGCTGAATAAGATTCAGTCAGTGCAATTAAAATATTACTGTAGCTGACTGTTAAAGAGACAATTTCCTTTTTCCCAATGTAAATAGCAGAAATGAGTGGTAGGTGGTCAGCTGCTGAGTTTCATTCTGTTTGAGCTTGCAGTGTGGAATACCACTAGTTTGTAATAATCCCCTCTTTGAGGATTACTTTAATTGTATTGTTATATATGTGAGGTCACCAACTGAGAACAGCGACCGCTTGCCTGCTGCTGTGTAACTACCCAGTAAAATCTTGCATCCTCCATCAAGATAAGTGTGTGTTGGTTTCTGAATTTTGCCACGTGGTGTCTAATATATGCATGAAAAGCCTTGCTGTAAACTCACACTGCAGGTATGACGCTTGTGTGTTTCTGGTGCGGTGAAATCATGCAGACACCTCCGTAGTCCCACCAGTCGCTGAGGCTGAGCCAGATGGGAGTAGGGCTGCAAACCTGCACATCGGAAGTGACAAGCTGTCGTGGCACCATAGAAGCAAAGAGCACCTACAGCGGGGCTGTGGATGAATCCAGCTCTCCTAAATCCATCCTGTGTCTGTGCCTGGAGAGCGATGGAAACCCAAAGAGGTGTGCCAGCACAGGCTGTAAAGAATTTAAACTGCCCTGCCATTTCCAAGCAGTGTCCAATGAAATGAAAAGCTCTTCCCTTTTCCCCAGTTGTCACCTCTGTCATATCGTCCTGCAGAGATCAACCCCTAGCTCAGAGAAAGGCTTTCTCCTAAAATATATTAACCTTGGCTTCCTCCTGTGTCACTACTCTAATTGAGACTTAATGTATTTACCTCTGCTTTCTGCCACCCTCCCTCCCACTCAGCTTTCATTGGTATTGTGTTGTATTAGCATCCCTAAGCATATGCCCTTTCCTGCACATGTCACACAAGCAGAGTGCTATCGGTAAGACCTATCATTTATCCGGTGGTGTTCTGGATCATTAGCACACGGTGTCTCAGTCTTGCCCTCCATACTGGTGCTTTCTCTTAAGTAGATTTCACTGCATAAGTCTCATTTTCAAAATGATGGCTTAAGTGCACATGTTAATTGCAAGATTTAATTATACGGCAGAGAAGTTGTGAAATTCTCCTCCTAATTAACAAGGAAAAACTTGGCTCGGGAAAAAGGGTATATAATGGGGAAACGCCTTTTGCATTTCATCATTAATAATTCTCACACATGGTTATCATTGTGGTGTGTGCCCTGCCTCATTGCCTTCCCTGCATGAGGACGGATTGGGTGTAGATAAAGGCCAAAAGGTCTGTGGCCAGAGACCTGCAAGAAAAGCTGAGATGTGGGAGCTGGAGGAGAGCAGAGAAATGGCATCACAAGAGAAATGTCCAGAGAATTCACCGAGCTGCTTTTCACAGACATGTTGACCTGCAACAATCAGTGTGAGCCCAAATCAATTTTATTCTGAGATTACTTCCCAAATTGGTATCTAGAGACTTGGTTCGGAGTCATATCCAGTCTCCAGAAACTACATCCCAGCATTAGATGGGAATCAGAAACTCAGACAAAAAATTTGCTGCTTCCTAGAAATGAGAATCTGTGTCTGTTTTCCCTAATCTGTCCACCTGTCTGTGTACTTAGGCTCTCTTCTTCTCTTAAAGTGGGTTTGAATATAGGACTCCTTGTTTATCTTATCTTGGGCTTTTTTTTTTTTCTTTTCCCAGGAGCCAGTTCAACAATTTAGCTTTTCTATTAGCTCTCCTTTCCTTCCTCTTCCCAGAACCGACTCAGAGAAGCTGTGTTGCTTGGGCATGTGAATAGAGCCAACGTCAGTACCAGGGAAGCGGAAATGAAAGAATATCAGAGAGTTAATGTCTTCTTTTGGCCAAGGCTGTGCCACAAGCTCATGCTAAACCAGCACAGGAGCTGAAGGGACACAAAAGGCTGTTCACATCCAGGCTGCATCCCCCTGTTCCTATACCTCGTCCCCTTCTCCTTTAGCCTTTGTCATCACATTATGCCACATTTTTATTTTACCTTCGTGCCTCTAACGTTAAATGGCAGCAGAGTTTATATCCCTCACTGGGAGAGGAAAGCACCTTCCTTTCCTTGAGATTTCCCGCTTTTATTTCTGAGAAACTTCTCAAAAGTATGAAGAAAGCCCAAAGACAGGCACTGGCTAGGAGTGAGGTCAGTGTGCTGGGCACAGGCTGGGAGAGCTGAGAGGGTAGGCAGCAGCTGGCAGAGGCACGGGGTGGCACGGTGCGCTGCAGATGAGGGCACCTGCCTATAAATCCTCACTGTGCCTATAAATCCCTGTGTGTCTGTAAATCTGATTTTGTTTGGACCGGTTTTCAAGGGCCATAGCCAGGGTGAACTCCCCGAGCGGGCTGGGGGAGACGGTCCTGACCGCAGTACTCTGTTTCAATGAAGCGCTTTATTGCTTTGGAACATGGAAAAGCAGGTGAATGTTTCTGGAAACTTTCCTGCAGTGGAGGAGTCTCCTAAATCCCAGCAATTCCCTTCTGGGGAATCGGGGGTAGCACTGGAAATTCCTGGAGAGACAAGATAGCAGGACGATCGTGGGGAGAGGCTACAGCTCTCTCTTTGCTGGAGCTCAGTGTTGTGAACTTTACCTTAAAGCATAATTATGCAGTCTTCATACTGTAAGATATTGCAGTGTTTCAGGAATTTCAGATAATTTATTTGAAAACAATTGAAAAGAGGCATTTCTACTAAATCGAAAAACTTCGTCCTTCTTTCAAACTTCTTTTAAATAATGTATTATGTGGTAATTCATAAAATAACATAAAAGCCCTTCTAAAATGAGGATTTGAATATTCAATTTTGACCTTATCAGAAAAGTTTTTCATTTTTTTCTTTGTTTCCAAATGAACTTCTGTGGAAATCAACACACTTCCATGGAAAGTTCTGAAACTAATAGTATATCTTTTTCATTCATCATGCACTCACAGTATCTGATATTAGAATTCCACATGCTTTTTCTTTAAGGAACACTGCAAAGATCCATAATTCTGTACTCCCAGCCTTCAGGTAATGAATAATCATATTCACGGATCAACCTAATTAGGCAGCAGACAGCATTTCCTACAACAGAGAGAAAAAGTGTATATATTCACGGCTAGACAACTGTTCATTAAGGGCCTGACCTTGTAGCCATTATTCATGTTGAGTGGTACTCACTTATAGGAGTTACTCCTATTGTCTTCAGCATGCATATTACTATGTAAAATATCATCTGCCAATGTTATGACTTCCTTAACATCCCAATATTTTCTACCTACAATGACACCTGGTGTAAATTATGCAAGCAAATTTTTGAAGAGAAAGCAGTGAAGAGCAGCAGTGCTGTGAATTTCACCACATCACTATGAAAAATTCCACTTGGCCATATCAGTCCAGTTACCACCCTGAAGCTGAGGTAATCGCAGCTGGCCTTGAATATGTTCCTAGGACTGCTGCTTTATGATTTAAACTCTGTTTACTTAAACCTTGTGAGGGAACCTGTTTGACTCCCCGTTGCAGGGCAGCAGAGGGAAATGGCCAGTTGACCACACTCCACCTGACGGGGCCATTACCAGCAGCTGGGGGCCAGTTAACATATTAAAATGGACTAAATGCAACTGCAAGCAGTTGTTTTACCAGTCCCTCAGGGATGAGTGGATTTGAACTGTGGATTCTTCATTTCTTTCTCTGGGGCTTTCTACATCTTTCTGTCCATTTTCTGTCCTCTTAGCCAGTATGTCTAAGCCTGCCCTTCCAGCCAGGGGCACCTTGCAGCTTAATCTGCTCAGGCTGTGCATGCTGAGTGTGCCCAGGAAGTCCAGCCAAGGTGGGCTGCCCACACGCCACGCAGCTCTGCAGACAGACAAACCTCTGGCAAGGGAGCGAGGATGGCTGGGAGAAAACTGCTGCTTCCAGACCAGTTCATGCACCCGTTTCTGCCTGTCCTCCTTCCCCAGGGCCCTTTGGGAGTGTGCAGGGAATGGGCTGCAGGCCGGCTGGGTTATTTGGGTAGCTTCTTCCTTGCTGTGTTGGTTTTTAGCCACTCCTCTGTTGCGTTAGAGAATAAGCTGAAGCCACTCGTCATCAGGCACCAATTTAACAGAGCCATGGATCGTGACATTATTTTTTATTTCTCAGTGAATCCATTAGATGGTGGAAAGACTGTTTGAAGGCTCCACCCTCAGAGTACATACACAGGAGATGAGTCTGTCTAACATGAAGGAAGAAGTTGTGTTTCAGGGTCTAGTAGTCTACTTGAAGGCTCAGGAGATCTGGGTTCGTTCCTCACTCTGCTGCAGACTACTTGCAGGATCTTAAAGAACTCACTTATTTCCTGTCTCTTCCTCAGACCTTTGTGCCTTTGTGGTCTGGCACCTTTGTGGTCTGGCAGAACATTTGCTGACCTACGTCTTCACTGGTTTTGTCATTTAATAGAAGCTTTTCAGGGGCAAGACTATTTTACAGTGCTATACTGCCTTATAGAAAGGGAATAATTCCCTGTTCAGCCAGTCTGGGTAATGAGAAATGGGCAACCCTTTCGTTGCAATAAGGTAAAATCCATTTACCTGTGCTACCTCTTGACTGCCACACTGATTCTGTCTGTGTTTCTGTGTGCAGCATCTAGCACAGCAAGGCCCCCACCTTGCTTTGCTCTGCAAGCACTCCTGTACTGCAGACAATAATAATAAGGCAGCCTGTGGATTTGTTTAACGCTTTGCTGTGTGACAGCTTTTCAATATGGGCAAGCTTCATGGAAGAAGCGGAGGTAATGAGCTTGTGTATTGGCTTAATATATCAGGCAACAACATTTGTACGTACAAGGCACCTTCAAACTACCATGAGTGGTTTGTGAAGCAACAAAGATGCTACCTACTGCCAAGAAAGGAAGCTCTTTTTAGTATGTGAGGCATGTGTTGCTGTCAGGTTTTGTCAAAGAATGTATGGTATATCTTATCTTGTGATCGGGCAGCTCTGAATACAACCATGGACACGGTGGGGTGACATGGAAAGGTGAGCTCCAGAAGCAGCCTGTACATGTAGAGTTGATACAAGGACTTTGTGCCCAGCATATCCTCTCTCTTTGCTGACAGCACCCTGAAGTGTTCTCCAGTGAAGAGCTGCCCTGAGAAATATGTTTAAGCTGTTTCTCCTTCAACTATATTGGGATGCACATGATTTGGTGCCCGATTGATGAGCGTGCACATAGGGCCTGGGGGGATCAGACACCATGTAATAGGGCACTGACAGGAGAGGTGGTGCTGTGCTGGCTCCCAGGTCCCTGTGACACTTTTAGTAGTGACTGCTGTGGTTCAGATTTCTTCCCTGTCTGATGAAAGCAAGAGCAGAGACATGTTCCTATGGTCCAGGACTTACAAGGACAGGACTCTGTGTTCACACAGGTAATTTCAAGCCCGTCAGCATCCTTCTTACTGCTGAAGGTCTGGATATTAAGTATTCCTCTTCTTGCTTTTCCCAGTATCACTCCATGTTCACCAGGGCTCTTATTCTGTTTCATGGGGAACTGGACAAAACCTTTGGACCTGACGATGGTAGAACATGATCAGACTGAGCTGGAAGTGACCAGGAGATCAATAACGTATTGACACCCTATTAAAATTAGTCTGGTCTGGACGGGTCAAGCATCTGTTCAGAAGTTCACTGAAGCAGTGGAAATCTGTGTTTGATTTGAGGGGATCAGGCTGTCAGGGCCTGCTGTTGGCCAAATCTCTGATGCCAAATTGAGTTTGAATACTGGTATGTTCTTGGTGTCTTCTCTCTTGTTCTTCTCCACTTTTTTACAGGATTTCTCCTTCTCCTCCTTTACATGTGAGCGCCCGAACTGGCCAAAGGCACTGGTTCTGTCTGAACACACAGGGATCCCAGGATAAGGCCCTAACATCTGCTTTGGGGTGTGGAGACCCACAGCCAGACCAGCTCTGCTCTTCCCAGCCAGCTGTGATTCATGCCACCCTGCCTAGCTCTGCCGTTCAACCTGTTGTGACCATCACGAGCGCTAAGCTCTCAGCAGCTTTTAGAAGCTCCTTTCTTATGTTCAGAGGGAGACATAAAGTGATTGAAAGAATTATCTCAGCCTTATTCATCTGGGAAGGGTCCTCTGTCAGGGTTGTTATTTCCCTGATTCGTTTTCCACAGTGCTGGAAATGATACAAAAAAAGCAAAAAAAAAAAAAAAAAAAAAGAAAAAGAAAAACCCACAGAACACGCCGGTTCTAAAAAGAGCAGTTGCTGTACAGCAGTCCTGTGATGACTTATTGCCACTAGACATCTGAGTTTACCATAGATCTAGTTTAGGTCACAAGTGCAAAAACATATCTCGTTAATAATTTAAAGATGCTTAGCACAAAAGCATGCATAATTAAACAGTGCATCAGAGCTGATAATTCCAAATAATTTGTCTTCTGAAAAGGGATTTTTGTAGTTTGTTAAACTGGTTTGAAATTTGCAGCCTAGCATCAGAACTATGTTCACATTACAAAATGAATGATTTTAAATGTTGGGCTGTGTCCATCCTCTCTGAGAAGGAAAAAAGACAAGGTGTGGGGGAGGTGTTTAAAAATGTATATAGGTGTGCATTCAGCATCTCACAAAGCTCTCTGTCTGTGTCTAAGCTGTGTCTCACTTTTAAAAGGAAAACTATATTCTTGCCAGGTGTAGCATTGCTTTTTCTCCCAGGATATTTTCATGTTCCATGAAAAGCTCATTGTTATTAACCATGTCATTCTCTAGATAACTCAATGAGAAAGGTTTGCCTGTAATAGGAATGATCTATTAGTTAGTGAAACAAGTGACATACAAGACAAATATGAAAAAATTAATGGTGTCAGGTACAAGATACAATGTACTGTAAGCTTTTCATTATATCCAAAAGGCTATCTGAGCACATTTTCTGCTTGGATGCTAAAAATCTATGAGGAAAGAAAATGTGCTTATGATCCATTGCAAATCATGCTTTTCAGAAGTGCCAAAATACAAATTGATGTGTGACCACAGCTATTCTTTAATTTAATATAAGATCAAAATTAAATGGCAAATGTTCCAGGCACACTCAGATCATTGATCACATAGCAGAGTTATTTTCAAGGCAAATCTAAAAAAGCTCTTTTACAGGCTTTGCTGAAGGTATTTCTAGAAGTTACTGAAGTTATCAGAGTCTTGTTTACCTAAGACAGTACTTGGAAAGCAAATCTCGGCAGGCACTGCTCTGTTGGACTGAAGCTCTATTGACTGCTGTTAACTGAGGACCTGGTGCTTTTGGCTTAACTTCTTACCACATATGTGTTTTCTGTTTAGACAGTTATGGGGAGGGACTGGAGGGCACTGGACACTGTCACATATTAATGTCCTACTTAGTGCTGTGTTTTATGTAGCAGTCCAGCACTTTATTATTAATAGACATACAACTTAAAGACTGAACTGTGTCTGCAGGGTATTGGTCCTGCACTGAAGTGGCTAATACCAGTAGTGGAGGGAGGAAGGAAACGTTATGAGTTTGACTTCACAGCTGGAGAATAAAGCCCAGAGAGGTATATTCAGATGGTATGTTCTGAATGTCATGGCATCCACAGTGTATTTATGATGGATGCAGGAATTTAAATTCAGTAGATCTCAAATGCCCATCTGTCAGGGCGGCTATACCCTGATTCTGCAGGGAGTCAGCAGAGAGGAATAAGCAGCCATATCACAGCTGCCTGCAAAGGCCGACCAGGGTTGCACCTGACTCTCTTCTCTGAACTGCTTATTGTTTTCTTGAACTTAAATTTCCCCATTATATGTCTGAATATAGCCCATAGAAACATTAAGACCAGCTCATCAAAGATATTTATTTACATAACTACTTCTTGAATGCCTAATCTTCTGTAAAATGAAAGGGATTTGGCTTTGCCTAACTTGACTCATATGGTGCCATAAGAATATATCAGTAGATCAAAGCAGCTGGTGCTGAGGCCCCTACACCTGTGCCCTATACCTGTGGTTTGGAGGTTTTACTTTAGGCTAGATTTAGTCTGCTCCGAAAGGCTGAATATCCTCACGGGACTGAATATTTGACATTGTCTGAAGAACTAGTCACTGATTTAAGTCAAAGTGTCCTCATTATGGAGTACATTAGTAGCACACGTGGAGTGCAGCTTTTCTCCAGAAGGAATCCAGTTTGTATGCATCAAAACTGCTCTGTGAACTGAACCAGCCTGCAGTAAGTGAGGAAAAATGGGGGATTTACTTCAAAATGGCAGTAATGCTCAGAATCAAACTATTGATGGAGATGCAGCCTGGTGCCTAACTTTCAGGCATCTGGGCACGGAGAGCTGTGCAAGGACTGCAAGGAAATCTATGTGACTGAATCTGTGTCTTTTGGCTCTGCCACAAAACACCACTGGACCAAAATAGACGATATGTAAAATTTAACTCATGAAGAATATGGCTTGTATGTATTGTCTACAGGCTTTCCCATGCAGCCACTGTAATATATTTCTCCCCTAATTCCCTCTCTCTTGTCTCTACAAGTTTGATATTCTGGGAAGCCAATGACGAGTTTGACTGCCAAGAAGGTACTTCAGACTGGCCACAAGAAGATAATCAATGGCTGCATAATTTGGCATGTACTTTTTCTTTCTTAGAGCTGACAATATTCTTCCACTAGGAAGTCTCAGAACAATGATTGTGCTATTAGTGGGACCACTGAGTTTGTCTCTTTGACATCATTTTCTGCTTTTCAAGGGCTGTGGTCTGCATTGACTGTATGATGACAGAGAGAGAGAGAATTTCCTGCTGTTTTGAGAAAGCTGAAGATGAATACTAAGAGTTCATCCTTTCGGCCTCCTCGGGGGAAGGTTAGAAACAGTTTTCTTAGTCAGATTTCTTGCTGAGCCAGTCAGACTTCTGCTTCAGAGCAACATCTCTTCAATATACACTTAGACAATGTGGAAGAGGAAGGCAAGAGATACCAGTTGTGATCCTACTCCCTGTCTGCCAAAAAGTGCGGAAAAGGGACTAGGAGGGAGAAAAGGTAAAAACATCTTTGGCCCCTTGCCACTTTAGACTGGGCCAGCACATGGGCAATCCAGAATGCCCCCCAGGTCCAGCCTGGGGCTTGGCTTAGCTAATCACTGGGAAAGATCCCCAAGTGCAAGCTTTGAATCTAGACCTATATTTCAGTTTTCTCAAAGGAAAATGGGGTTTGGTTTCACTCCATCTCCATTGTTCTTAACTTAGGTTGTTGCCAAAATGTCAGTATTACTGTCAGACTGGAAAATCCCTGGGTATCTGGCTGAAAACTTCAGACCTGCATTCCATAGTTATTAATGAGATTCATCATTATTATCCCACAAATTGTCCCTGGACATTGATATAAAACATAGCCCCATGGTGTTACCTTTCATGTTAAGGTATGGCCATACAGAGATCAGGAAATGTCAGATATATATGTTTCCAAACTGGATATTTTCACTTCTGCTTGTATTCCCCTTTTCTAGCAAAAATCCTTGAACCAGATTCTGTCATGATATACATGGGACAGCTATCAAGCATTCATGGGTCAGCTACCTCGCTGGACTCTGGGAGTGGGATTCGGCTTCAGATTAAGACACTCAAATGTAGGTATGTCCAAGTAGGTGCCAGGCTGTGAGCTAGATTGTGAGCTTAGGTGTCTAAACACCTATTATAGTCAGGAGGACTCAGGTCATTCAGTTGCCCCCTGGGACAACCTAAAATATCTGCTTGGCCTCCAGTTGCTGCTACACAAAGAGGCAGGTCCCTTTTCCTGTCCACCCCTGCAGGTGTCTTGGGTACCTTGGGATGTCCAAAGTGGTCCTAGGCATTTGTATTTATGCAACTGTCTCCCCCTCCTACGCAGATCTCGCTAATGGATGTTTAGGTATTTATAAGTACACATCTGCATTTACATGTTCTAATATCAGATTGAATCCTGCACATGGTACATCATTGCTCTTTGAATCTGTTTGCTTCCAACCTAACCTTTGTGGGAGGATCTCCCTTGCTCAGCCTTCCCCTAAAGCTCCACCACTTCAGGCTTATACTGGGTAGAAAGGAAAGGCAGTAAATAGAGGTTATGGACTGACGATCATTTATGAGCATTCTAGCACTTCTTTTTGGCTGTTTGCCCCTGCCCTGAGGGCTGAGACAGTGGGAGCAGAGCACATGGGCACTGAAAGGCCACTGCCATGCAAAGCAATGCCAGCTTTACTTAAAACAGTTGAGGGATTAGCAGCTCATGCTCAGAATCACAGTATCTCTGGTGAGAGGAGAATAGTTGACTCAAATATCCCAATTTGTCTGCAAGGAATAGTCTTAACATATCACTAAGTGATGCAGTTAAATGTTTTTCCCTTCTGCATTTGCACCCAGCTCTTGATTCCCCTTTTCCATCCATCCATGGGAACCGAAAGTGAGTGAGCTGTTGAGCAGCTGAATCATTCTGGATGTGTTTAGCTACAGGTTGTCCTCCTCCAGGCAAGCCTTGGCAATGGGACTGAGGGGTCTTGGTCTATCTTAGGCCTTGTGTGCAACTGAGCATGTTTGGCACTAAAGAGAGTCAGCACTGTGTAAGCAGCTAGGCAGTTACGATGCCTGTTGTAAAGAAATCACAGTCCAGTTAATAATAGAAATAAGTAATCAATAGTTAGCTTGCCCTTCTTGCCAGCCCCTCCTCCCCTGAAGTTTCACTGAATCACGCTCTCCAAGGCCAGAAAGAGTCATTTCATCACCCACTGCAACTTCCTGAGTTTTGCAGGACATCAGTTTTTGACCCAGCTACCTTGTGCTTGACTGAAGCACATCTTCCAGCATTCAGCCCTGATCCGAAGGGCAGGTCAAGGTTGTGCAGACATCCCGCTGGGCTTCCTGAAGTAGGCCTCCCTGGCAGCCAGATCAATGTAGCTATGTTCCTGTGGTGACGTGCCCGGGCTCTCCCTGTGTTTTGCCCATCATTAACCCCTGCAAAGCCAAGCTGGCAGAGCAGAGGCTTTGACATGGGGCAAAACCTTATTGCCAGCCCCTCCAAGAGATGAAGTTGTGTGCAAAGTGTAGATAAGAGAGAATACAAAAGAGGAATATTTTACTGCATACTGTATATTTTCTAACCTAGGAGGGTACTATCAGCCAATTGTAGAGATCTGGCTAAAACTCTGCACTAACTGTCAGCTCGTGGACTGCAAAAAGCCTCACACTGGGCTGATATTGTAGTTTTTTCCATGCCGAAAGTTTCTGCATGATTTACTTGGTAAAGCACTGAGAAAGAATACTACAGGTTAGGGCGAGCTTTATTCCAGAGTTTACCTATCTAAAATGATTAATGCATGCTTAATAACTTCAAAGATTTCCCATCTCTTCAGAAGGAGGGGGCTTCTTCAAAGCTTTCGGAGAGTCTCCCTTTCGACTTGATGAAGGCGTGGTCCCAGCGGAGATTTCACATTGCCAGTACGTACTCCTTCAAAGATTTCATTGTTGGCATGCTGTATTTGAAGAATTCCTGCCCTCTGTTACCCGTTCATTTCATTTTCCAAAGAAAAAAAAAGAAAAAAATCATATCGTTGGGATGCCCATCAAAGCAATTTCATGTTACACCCCAGCCCTGGAGAGTAACAGTGTATACCAAATTTAGGGGTTTGCTGTAGCATAATTAGCATCTCTGAGGAAGAGAGCTGCCCATTTCTAGAAGATTTGTTTTTCTTGCTGGGAGCTTTCTTTGATGTGCTTTGGTTCAATTGCCAGATCTTTTTTCAGATTAATGCAATGAGTGATTCTTTAGCAAGTTCATCATATAACTGGAAGGTGCTTGGATCAAGGAGACACCAGCTCATAAGTTTAGAAAGATTTAATGGTGCTTGCAGGAATACTACAGCAAAAACTCCTAGGATTTAGCAAGCAAGGGAAAATTCTTATCACACAGAGTTGCTAGGACTGTAGGAAATGTGCAAAATTGTTATTTGCTAGCTGTTTGCAGAAAGAGATGTACAATAATATATTAACTTCTGGAATGCATATTTTAAAAGTTTGCAAGGATTGCAAAATTTATAGCTGCTTCACTTCCACTGCTCAGTCCTATCAATATAGTTTAAAGTAGATCTGAGAAAGATATAATTCTTCTAATGGTTTAATCCATTTACAAACACTGCTTTTACTCCTATTTTCCCCTGTGTAATAAATTGTTAATTAGTGTGTGTCAGAAACACATGAAAAAAAATCCCAGTCTGTACAGGCTACTGAGGAGGTTATTTTTGAAACTGTATATAAATCTGGGCAAACTGGTAGAGCTGAGATTCCAAAGCACAGTCAGAGGTGTCTACATCCCAAATAAACAGTAGTGATCTTTTGTTTTAAAAGCCTATTCTTTCCAGTTGTCCTTTGTTTTGCCCAGTGAGTGCATTCATCAGCTCTTCATGGCTCAGTAATTCATGAAATTCTCTTTCCATTAAAAATAAATACTGCATTTTATATCCTTGAGATGGACCCCATATTTGATTGTCTTTTCTGTGGCAGTGTATATTGAAAACTATAAAATTATAATACAACTATTAATCCCCTGTATCTGCTTGTACCTAATTTTTATTAAAAATGTATTGTGCTCCAGCTGGCTCATAAATTAGAATGCGGTTGAAAAGGCTCCAGTTGGATTACTTCTGAAGGAGAACATATTGAAATAAAGAAAGGCTTACTGATTAATATTTTGACTTTATATACAGTGTTACTAAGGTAGCAGCTTGATTACCATAGAAAAGAATTTGTAGTTAACTATATTGCAGATCTGGTGAATGTAGCAGTGTGAAACTTGTGGAAAGTTGTATTTACCAAAGAAACCACATTATCATCATTGATCAAATCTTTCATGTCATCTTCTCCTTTTATGAATGACGTTAAAAAACTACTTTGTTTCAATAGGAAATTAATACATTTATAGGAATGTGGCAGAATCTAGAATCACATACCATCTGTTCTCAGTCTCTCAATTGCTACCAGTGAATTGTTGATAATCCTTCTAAAAATGCCTAGAAATAGCTGAAATAGCTTTATCTTTAGTTTTGATACCATGAGAAACAAAACTGCTTAATTATGCCTCATTTGGGAAGTAACTGGGGAAGCAGAAATGAGGAAATTTGGCTTAGAAGCGACAAGGGGCCTCCGTTCCCTTTTTGTATGCTTAACAGTCAACTCAGTTGTGTGGGTAAAATTTATGCATCAAAAAAATCCCATGGAACTCTATGAAGGAACTGAGAAATTTCTGCTGAAAGCTGAATTATTTTAATTCATATTTGCTGCCTAAGACTGAATACACGAGCTGAACTCCCACGATGCACTCAGTCATCAAACTAGAAGGCTGTGACGGCTCATGGGTGGCAGAAGTTGATTGAGAAAACAAGCGTCTTTCTATAGTCAAATGGGTAAACATGGCACTTAGACCACAACCCCCATGACACCTGGCAGCAGCATTTCCAGCCTGAAACAGTTTGCTTTCAGACTGGTTTCTTTTTCAGATGAAAAGTTCAGTTTCCAAAACAGCCTTTCAGATTTTGTCCGTCTTGCACGTTCTCTCATTCTTTCTCACACATGCACACCAGGCAATGTTCCCCTTTAAACTAGATGACAGAGAAGGTGAATTTTCTCTTACATCTGTGAGTTAAATGAGAATAAAGCCCCTTTATTGCCTGTACTTTGTTCCTGCAGCTTTGCCAACAATAATGTTGGCTTTATTAGCTGTGTAGGATTGAAGATGCTATCATGGTGTCAGACCACATACCAAGATGCTGGAATTCATATGTTTTTAATTTTCCAGTTATTTGTCTTGTCCTTTTTGGTCAGCCAAAGACTCATGAGAATACCGTCAAGCAATGAACTAGAAATTGAGTATTGGAAACAGCAGGGACAGCTGCATAGGAGTGAAAAAATGATTACTTAATGGCTGCCTTCCACATTTTTCTGGGCCAGCCATACAAGGAGATTTACATGTGCTCTCTTAAGATGTCAGTGTAAGAACATAAGCATTATCCTTGATGTACCATAATGCTGACTGACAAGATACATTCATGACAAGACTACTTTAGAGAGTAAAGTGGTATTCCTTTTGATCACAGGTATTTACAGTCATATGCAAAGCCCAATTTGTTCCCTTCATTATCTGATAGAAAAAAGACAGAATATGGGATTTAATGCAGAGTGATTATTGGGTAGTGGAACACATACAACAAACCACAGGGATTTTGATGTACTGTGGTATATGACCTTTCTGCCCACTGAGGGCAGCAGTATGGAGGCTTGGAAGTACTTGGTTGATGTGGACACATGGAACCAGCTAAGGGTATGGACCTGTATCACATCTGTCCTTGAAAAAAAAAATCATTTATTTGCATCTGTTTCCATTTTTTCCCCATTTTTTTACTCATGATTTTCCTTTTTTACAGGCAATTCCTCTACAGTTTCTTTCCTTGGTGTGTGTCCTTGCTAAGTGTGTCCAAGCAATATCTGAATATGGCAGCTCTGCTCATGTCTGTGCAAAGCTCTTTCTGGTTCTGAGACTAGGCAAATAGAAAGCAAACAGACCCGCATGAACTAATGAGAGACAGTGTCATTATGGCAAATCAACTGGGTGAAGCTATTTGAGAAAAACACTAAGAAAAAATTCAAACGACAGGAGCTTTTGTTTTTTGTCTCTTTCAAAATTTTCACTCCAACATCTCCCTTCTGCCTTTATTATCTGCTTTTTTTTTCTGGCCAAAAGAGGAACACAAGGCACTGAGAGCACTGAGACTGCGAGGTGACAGTGTCTCAATTGAAAGATGAAATTTCTTGGATTTCTAAGGAAAAGAGGGGGGAGGATATCCTATACTAAGGGAATACAACCTGGGAATTTATAATTTTGACAGAAAATTCAAACTAAGTTTAATTTAAAAAAATTAATTTTCTTGAAATTGAAAATTTGTCTCAATTAATAAAATTTTGATTAGCTTTAGCCTAATATTTATCATACATATATCAATATATATCACTTCACAGATCTCACATGACTTTTAAAATTGCTATGGAAAAAGCTTTATGACGAAAATTATTGAGGAAGACAATGATATGATCAGACGAGAAAAGCCCCACTGGACACTTGTGGGGATGCCAATGTTCGTTCCTCATGGAGAAATCTCCTGTGTTACTTAAGGAAAGAAGTCACTCATAACTTTCTAAGTCAGGCTGATATCAGTGATCCACAAAACAAAAGACTGGTTTTGCAGTTCTGTGGATGTAGTACTGAAAATAGGATTAAATTTATATCAGAAAGCTCTTTCTGGTGAACCTCACACTGAGAACCTCAGACACTCCCTGTCACTCCAGTAAAGAGTTAGAGGAGTCAATCTGCGCTTCCCAGTGATCGATCATCTTCCTATGAGAGCAAAGTCATGCCAAAGATAGTCATCTTGGGATTCATGCACCTCTTCATCCGACTTATACCTCCTGGAAATTGCCAAAAGGTCTGTGTTATCCAGTTCCATATGCTGTGCTAGGAGAATCATGGGTTTGGTAGCGATGACACCTGAATAATACCTCAGGGAGGAGTTGAACTCTGTCAAAGCAGCACCAAAGCAAGTTTCTTCAGTGCAACCTGTCTGGCTAACTCAGCAGCATTACTCCTCAGACAGGTGTGCTACCTAACATGTACTAGTCCTGGGGGTTAGGCAATTAGCTGTATCAAACTGAAACATCTCCAGCAATGTCCTGTCTTGTGTTGGGGACACATCCCATTCCCTGTCCCCTTCCCCCCAAAGCAGCTGTTTCTTTTACAGCAGTCAGAAAGCAAGGGCAGAAAAACTTCCCTGTGTTCAGGTGCTTTTCTGCTTTCCTTCTAGACAAAAATATGAACATATCCAAGCTTGGGGATTAATAATGAAGTATGGTGCCTGCAGGAATCTGTAGCAATATTAAAAAGGGTGAAATACTAAACAGAGGAAATAAACCACTACATATGTGCTTTCATTTACTAAAAAACTTCCTAAGGAACTTCTAAGCACCCTAAGTCACCACACAGATTTAGATCTGTGGATGTATTATTCCTAAATACACACAGGGGCAGCTTTAGCCTTGTGACCTACTATTTCAGTGACTCACTAACTATATAGATTCATGTGACGGGCCATGCCAACTCTAAAGGAGACTACTCTGTGTGCGATCTGAAGATAATGGGTCTCTAGGAGATTTTGGAACTGTACTTTTGAATTTATGTTATTGTGCTTCCAAGGTGAACAAAGGCTCAGCACACTTAGATGCACCTCAAAGCTTCCTCAAAACACCTTGGGCTCTGTCCTGTACATGTCGATTGATGGAGCCATTAAGATCTCAATGGACGAACAGTAACGATTCCATTTGGACCGATCCAATTTCAATGACATTGTCTCATACAATTCCATTAACATTGGAGCTGTTACAACCTCAGTGACAGATTATTATTTCTTTTAAAAAAGGAAAAGGAAATTAACACAATATATTGAATTGCACTGAATTGAGATAATAAATAATGGCATGTACCAGACACTAACCTCTCCCTTCTGTAATTCCAGGAGGAAAAATAGACATATTTACCACAAAGTTGATGACATATGTAGCACTTACATTAAAATATGTGGCAAACCCTTATAACATACAGGTGGAATTATAAAACTGGCTAGATCTTATATTGGCTGCAATATAACTTCAGGTGTAGAATTAGACAGTATCTATCTATCTATATCCATCTAATGATGGTCATTGTTGTTGTCACTGAGAAAAACACATCAGTAAGTGTTCTGCAATGGAAGAAATGAATTTGAAGAGCTACATCTTCAGAAGGCACAATTAGACCAGTGGCAAAACAAAGTGTGGCCCACCACAGCCTGCATGAATATGCTCAGATTGATATTTGCATGGACAAAGGAAGTAGTTGCATATGTAAGTATACTCAGAAGCCTCCCTCTTCCTCCAGGACTACTTAAGGGCATGACCCAAGTAGCTTTATTCCCCAAGCAGAAGAAGAGCTATATCATATTAGATGAGTACCATAAACTTTTGTTTGTCTAAAAGTGTTTGTTTTGACTGAGATTTCTATTACAGATCACATTCTCTCCCAAGTCCCCATCCTGGATTTAGCTGATCCTGCACTTGAACCTGATGTGTATTTGCATATCTCCATTGAAGTGAACAGTATCAGGTCAGTTCATATTGTCTGAAGAATATGATGCTAAAAATAACACGTTCCTCCTTGAATTGTCTTACTGAGTTCAGCCTCAGAATTGATGTCGGGATCTTTGAAGATGCTACTCATAGTTGTTATTCCCATTAGGTAACCAACACCTCAAGACACATTTCTTGAACGCACAGGCACACTCTAGGGATTAGTGTAAGGTTACTAGGAGGAAATGTGTGGAGCCCTCTATCTCCATGATAGTGTCCACTCCTTAATCCTGGCTAACGTAGCAAGATAACATAGGCACATAGCAGGGGCCATCCAGACGAAAGAATGTGCAAAAGGCACATTTTCAAAAGAGGATGCAAAAGTGAATTAGCAGCAGATTTCAAATCCACTTGTTGCATCTTCTTTTGAAAACATGTCCTCTTATCATTTCCTCTCAGGAAAGTTTCCATGGATTTCTAGCCATCTTGAATAACTCCTCTGCATTTGTGACATGGTATTTGAACAGTATTTAGAGATGTAAGGCTGTTTGTCCGTTCTCTCCATGCACAGCCATTCACTTCCAGTTTGCAATGTCGTGACCATCAGAGACTTTGTGGTACTGAATTTAAAGTAAGCAAAGTGAAGGGACTAGATAGACAAAGCACAAGGGTCCTTCCAACAGCATCCAGGAGAGTTCAAGAGCCCTTACTAATTTTTCCCATTCATTTTACTTTTGCATAAAACCATTTGTCTTCAGTGGTGATAACCTAGCTTACAGCAGTATGAGAGAGCAGAGTACCAGACGAGTGGCATTTGTCAATGTCTGACAGCACCAGCTTTGGTGGAAATGTGCTATTTCCAGCTTTGTTGCTGAGGGAGCTCCCCAAAAGACCCACCAGCTTTTTCAAGTCTTTCTTGTCAATAAACTTGTTGATTGAAAGACTGCATCCATACTTTGCTCAGAATTAGTTCATATGGGCCTTGAGTGTTTGGCTCTTTGTATTTTTTGCACAGCTTTTCTTTACGTTTATTAAAGTTGGCCACTTTTACGTTAAAAAGACATAGGAATTTCTTGTGTGGCTATTTTTTCCCGTGAACAATTGCCTTATGATTCTTATCTCTGCCTTTTCTTTCCTGCCCTGATCTGAAGTCTTAGCACAATTAAAATAAGTGAAATACAGAGATTATGACTTATCTCACATGCACATGTATCTGATATAAAAAGGCCGCTCACTGATGCTTTCCCTTGTCAGGCTGGAGGATGCTCAGGGAGATTTCCTCCAAAAATACCTGGCTATTGAGTCTAACCTTTCTGCAGCTGAAGACAATCTCCATTCAGCTTTTCACAATGCCAGAACAGTCACACAGACTGAAAGTGCATCTGTTTGAAATGCAATTAGGCTCATAATGGGAAGTGAGTTTCAGCTTTAATTAGGAAGAGAGAACTTCTTTTCTCTGTAATCTTGCAGGTCTGCTCTGAGCAGGTCTGCCTATCAATACGTGAATCTGTTCCCCTTTGTTTGTTTTAAATACATAGAAAGTCTGCACACAATGGCAGAGGCTAGAGGGAAAAATTATGTCTGCTGTAAAGACACAAGGAAAGTGGCCATGTGGCCTGGTCCCAGATCTGGCTTCCCGCAGACTATTCCTGAAGTGGAGCAAAACCAGTATCTTTAATCCTATTTTATGAAGTCCCTGCTCTACAGGAGAGGACATGGTGGTCAGGAAGCGGCAAGGAGAGGAGAGAGCGTAATGGGAGAAGCTATGGCAATTTTGGTGGGGTTGAACTGCTGTTAACTGTGAGGCGTTAACACAAAACTTAAAAAACTTCCTGATATTTTGCAAGGGCAAAGCTTGATCCTGACTGAGCATCACAGGAAAAGAACAAAAATGAGGAGTTACCACCCTTTCTTCCAACTGTGGTAGCTGCTGCTGATTTCACACCTCCCATATCTGCTGTTTTATCTTCATCATTTCTACAGATTCATCCCTGCAGCTGTGCAAATAATTAAAATAACTGGAATGCTTGCGAATGGCTGCTTTCATCATATCGGCTGCAACTGTAGATGAATCTTCCCATTAAGAGAGCAGTGGGGTTATTGTCGGCTGTAGATCTGCAAAGCCTTTCTTTGTAATACTCACATTTTGATATTCTTAAGCCCTACTTCTGTGTAGATTCATTGTTGTTGTTTTGTAATCCCTGGAGCGCTTCATTGCACACTAAGAGCCTTTTTGCAGCCTCTTGAGGTATTATGAGTGGGAATGAGACTTTTCTGGGCCCTTAACTCACACAGTAGAAGAGTTTTATTAGTAAGGAGCTCTTCGGGTTTCATTCTTATAGGTCCTATGAACTGTACGGACTCCTAATTTGAAGGTCCTGTTTATATCAGGGTGACATTGAGGTGGTCACATTCACCCCTAATATGAACACAGACCAGCTCAGCATCTTTTTGTATGATTTACAATGTTTTCTCCTTTCACTGGGAAGGAAAGCCACTCACCACTCTCTTACTTCTCACACATTACATACACAGAGTAGGAAATTAGCTAAATAAAATGGAAAGACTTTTTACTATAACATTTTTGTGTCATAGATTAGCTGGCTGATTTGTAACATTATAAAGATACAGGAACTAACACTAAAAACAATTTAGCAATAGAAATAAAAAATTCCAAGCATGCAGAGAGATCACATGCTGAGTTCTGGTCAGCAGGGATCTTTGGGAATTCTCCTTGCCTTAAGGGAGGAAAAAAAATCTTCTATTTTCACTTTCCCCTGTGATCTAACCTTATCTGGCTCCTGCCAGCAAGAGCTCCCCTTCAAACTGCCCAGGAAAGGTCTTGTTCTGGTCCAAGTACTAAGCTTGTGTTTATTTATTTGTTTTGTTCATTTCCCTTCATAAATCACTCTGATTTCAAAGCATGTTTTATACATGCTAGAATTTTTCATGAGATTGCCATATAATAAGAATTTTGCATTTCTTTTTAGATTACTTCAATAGGAGGAACTTTGGAACATATCCTATTAACTCTGGAGATCTTGCAGTATGTGTGCCTTTGTAGGTATCTGTAAAGTTGACTTTATCCTGGTTCTATATTCAAACGCAAGGGAAAAGTAATCAGTAACATTCATTTTAATATCAGATTCCATCAGTAACCTATCAGTTTAAAATGGGATCTTTTCTTCCATTTCCATTTAAAAAGAACTTCTTTTACGCATATTGTTAATTATCTGCACTCATGTGATCTAAATATTTCTTGCAAATAAATGACTGCAGCATCTTGAAATATCCTGAATTTAAAAAAAGGAAAGAAAAAAAAAGTTGGATGCAAGATATAACAAGTTTTGCCTGGGTTTAAAGATGTCTATGTACATTTGGGGCTTCTATAAACCCATTTAAATGAAAGAAGTATTGAGGGGGGGAGACTCCTTGCCTTAAAGATGCACACAGACATAAAAACTTATTCCCCATGGAAATTGTGCCTTTAAATGACATTTCACTTTTATGAGCAGTTTTATTACAAAATAGATTTCCTGCAGCTAATTTCTTCAGTTGTCCCACTCCGCTGCTACTTTCCACTGCCTCTCTAACTTCTTGTTATCTAAGTAAGGGTACATTAATTACTATATGATGTAAGAGAGGTGGCTTCATGCCAAAGCCATAAGCAAGAAACATTGTGCCTAGCAGGCCTCACTGAAGATGCCTGCACCCAGCTGACTTTGGTAGCAGTATTTAAGCAATATTTCCATGTGATGGATTAAGTGTCATTGATGGATGTGGGTAATGGTATCTCCTGAGTGTCATTTTAACAAGACGTATATGTTGTTGGATGTATTTCACAAGTCTTTGTAATAATGCATAGTCTCCCTGAGAAGGAATAAGTGATTAGTAGTACTAATTAGAAAGTTCTTGGAGACAGACTTTGGTTGATAAAGTACAATTTGAGCTTTCAGTCATTAGCAATAATACAACGAGTTCAAGGTAGAATCAATCTAGGAGGGTGATTGCACAGATGACATTAAAAATTATACTTTCCTTATTAATATGTTGATTTGCATTCTAAATTAAGTGATGGTATTTAATAAGGATGAAAAAGATTAAAAGATTTTTTTCCTATTGTATTTTCTGTGAGAGTGATGTGTAGCTCAGTATCAGACCGAGGACTTTAATCTTCTGTTATCTGCAGCAAGACCTGCATTTATGGAAAAAGAAGGAGAGAGAACACAAGAGAGGGAATTACCTGGTGCCTGCGAAAGCTCATTATCTTGGATCTGGGTGGGCTGGGAAGCCATTCACAAACATTGTCAGTCATTTCTTTTCTTTAAATGTGGTAAAAGTGAAGAAGAAATCAATTTCTCATTCTGCAAATTCCATTTCCAATTACCAAAGTTGGGGGAATCTTGGATATGGATGAGAAATGGATAATATTTATGGCTCCATTCAAACTATTCACCCATCTAGACCAGCCCTCACTGGGAAACAGACTCTGAAGCCAGTCATCAAGGAACCACACACTGTCTTTGCAGGACTGGGCTAGAGGCAATAGCTAGCTATCTCTACCTGCAGTGCCATGTGTTAGTGTCGAGTGGCTCTGCAACCATTTAATTCCATTAAATCACATCACAGCAGTAGTGGTAGCTAGAGCTCCTGCATGGAAGGAAGGAATTTTGGATCTCTGGAACGATACAGCTATAAAGTCACCTTGTCTCATTTCTATCCTTGCCCTAGCTTGCTCTACAATGCTCCTTATAACCTTTTGCATTGCAGGATTGGTAACATACCTACTTCACTGCTTTTCTGTTACCACCCTACTGAATGGCTCTTCCTGTGCAAGAATTGGGGGGAGCAGGCAAGACAATATTTTAGGTCAATGCCCCTGTTGAAAAAAATGGTATGTTCAACCAAAAATGTGTCAGAATCCTGAGGATGGAAATGCATCACAAATGACCACTGCATGGGGGAGCTACTCGCCAGCACATGTGCTCAGCATGCTCAGCAGTACCACTGGGAGGTGTGTGAACACATCTAGTAACCTCTGAGCTGGTGTTGGTCTCTCCTGTTCGGGTAAATCTGACATAAAAAAAGGTGGGCATCAGCACTCTGTGTTGCGTAACACAGAAGAGAGAGGTAGTCCAGCTCTAAACTTCATCAAACCCAGAGAAAAAGAGACTGCAAAACTCTAATATGACTCTGGCAGCAACACCAGCTATTTGAGGCAGAATTAAATTCTTGGGTACTCTGGCTGTAGTGCCATAGTTATCATCAGCAAGCAGGAATGTGCTGAACATGGGTTAATCTCCAACTTTGAAGCAGTCTCTAAACAGCACATGGTTTTTGTGCCTCAGAAAATTCTTCATTGAGAATTGCAGGTGCATCATTTTCAGGCGCACAAGTCCAAGAATTACAATGAAATTGGAGGCTTACCATACCCAGAAAGAAGGATGCAGGCAGGTGTAGAGGAAAGTAAAACTGCCTCTAGCATTAATGTGTGGTGCTAAAGAAGGACAGCTCCAACTCTGTGCCAGCTCACCTCAGGTCCTTGATACCTGGGAGCTGGTCTGTGCCTTTGTATCTTCACTACTGTTGCTACCCAAGCTACCACACTGCCATGAGGACACGCTTTTAGTCTGTCATTTATCTGCTGATTCTAATCTATGCTCTCTTTGTTTGTTAAAATGCAGAGCTAGACACACAGTTATGGTGTCAAAATATCTTTGTGATATAAATATACTTTTGCAATATTGTCCCACATTTGTAGCTCAGAATTAGTGTTAAAGAAAGGCTTTTTCTATCTGTAACTCATGGAGGTTCAGCTCCATTTGCTCCTTTGTCCTCTTGGCCTCAGTTTGAGAATTAATTTATATTGAACTATTATTTGAATTATTCTTGAAGATTTGGATAGATGTACATAGTGCATGTGTCAAGTGACCTCCCTGATGCTAGATGTGTCACAGCTACATTCAAGAAATTGCACAGCAAGCCAGTGTAACACACCTTTGGACAGCATGGACACATTCAAGGGGATTTATAAGTTGCAGGTAAAGTGACTTCAGATGTGTTTCCTTCCCACAGAAACAAGGTTGGGATTTGATGCAACCTCAAATCTCATCCTGAAGCAGAGCTGGGATGTGGCTGAGACAGGCACCAAGTGTGGGAGCACCTTAGCTCACTCTCAGGTCTTAGATGTCAGACAGAGCAAGTTATGGCTGTCAAAGGTGGTGCTCTCCGATTTAGCAGTAGAAGAGTTACGTTAAAATGTAGAGGTAATGAGACTGATGCCTGCCTCCTGTTTGGTCTATTTCTGGTGTCACGTATAGTCTATCATATGGGAGAAGCTGCTCATCCATGCTTTCTCCAATAGTGTTTGGCTCACGTTCAGTCCTTTGATACATCTGTCTATAGTGTATAACCAACAGCAGACTTTCTGTTCCTTAGGAAAATCCATGTGTTTTGGGATAGCTTCTTTCATGTTGAAGGAGGCTTCACAGCATAGCATGTATCACCTACTGAGGTAATAAGAGCTGGAGAACCTCTCAGCAACACAGGACATCTGGGTTTATGAGGATGAAAGTGGCAGGCTGGGAAAACAGGTGTCCAAAACTGAAGCTGAGCCTTTCAAGAATTACATTTTCAGCATATGCTCAGGTCTGAATTCTGCTGGTTGATAATTAGCAGGATGGGCATGAGAAACCTGCTCGGACCATGAGTGCTTTTTGAAGATTCTGCATTTCTGATGAGTTATTCAGAGCATTTTGAGAGAAGACTTTTTCTTTTTACTGGTTAAAAAAAAGAAGCAGATGGTTTCTATTGAAAAAAAAAAAAAAACACCAAAAAAACATCTGCTCAGAGACTTCCCTGAGAATTTTTGTAGTCTATCCCCAGAGTGCCTGATTGCAGACCTGGCACACTTTGGTTTTGATGTCTGAATTTTATGGCATGGCAAGGCACAGAGGTTTAACAACTCATTCTGTGAGTACTAGGGAGAAATTAAAGACTGTACCCTGCAAGGGAGAAATAGGATCAGTAATTGTTAGCAAATCCTCTTAAGAAGACTGAGCCAGAACACAAAACCCTCTTTAATCAAAAGATTTCTCCAAATCTTGTGTTGTCCTGAAGATTAGGGACATGTAAAAACTCTCCAAGGATTTTTTTTTAACTGGAATTCTGCTAAATTTTGAATGCCAGCCTATGAATAAAAATTAGGCAGCTAATTTCAAGTACTTTTCAGAAATTTCTGTGAGGAGTAGAACTGTTTACAGAACACATGTGTATGGGAGGCTTCATTAAAGGAAGAAAAAAGGTCTTTTAAGAACACTTTGAAGTAGTAAAAAGTAAGGACACCAGTGTGGAGGAAAGTGGTAGGAGCTATAAACAACTTTATGTTTGAATGTAAATAAGTTATGAGCTCACTTAAACCTAATGGATGGCAGAAGATAATCTATGAGAACCAGGACTAGATGGAATTTCAGAGTGAATGTATTTATTTTAGTATGTTTATTCCTCTAGAATCCTGCGCAGGAGAGTCACAAGGGCTGTTGGGAGACCTGAGCCAGATTTGAAAGCTCTCCATTTTGTCTCTGCTAATTGCTACCTTTGGAAAAAAATAAACAAAAGATAAGTAAACATTAAGTAAACCTGCCTATATAATCTCTAGAAGGTGGAAAGGCAAGTGTTAGGCTGGACCTGCAGTCTCCTCCTTGCCCATGTTCCTTGTGGCAGAATGACCCACTTTCAAGTTGAAGAGTGGAGATTTCCTCTCTACTTCCCCCCAAACCTCAGAATCCCCTCTAAGCTTGTGGTGAAAGAATTCCCCTTTGAAGAAGGAACAATAGGTTCAAACCCTTGTTAAGAAGAATGACATGACAATATGAATCAAACAGCCTCCCTGGCGCAACAAAATCGTTCCTGGCAGTTCCTGTCTCAAAGGACAGTGTTTGCAAGAAGATGCTTTGAGCAGGTTTGCATTGATGTGAAATACCGCCCTCTTCCCTCCTATTGTTCAGTCTCTGAACAATATCTTTGTGAACATGTCTGTCTCAAAAGATAGTTTTCAGTTTTCCATGTGGTTTGGTCCTTGTATAGAGCTTGATTTTTGTATAGAAATCCTCTACCAAGTTATGAGGTCCTCATTAATTCATTAATGAATATGTATACTTCATCAAAACGATAGCTTTAACAAGAAACAGAGATAAATACATGGAAAGTTAGTATTCAACCATCCGAACGTGGATGTTTACATATTACATAACTGAGTCTGAGCAGGTTGCAATAATCTCCCTTTATACTCAACAGAGAGAAATAGACCCCTCTGGATTTATCTCATACCAAAGTAAGTGCCAATGAGAGATCAGACAGATTGCACCCCATAAGTGTGATACTTATTTGTTGACTGTGAGGACTTCCTAGGGTGACTAGCTCAGACCTGAGCATCTAGCTTTTAGCTATCTTACATTAGGACGCAGAAATCCAGCCTGCAATGCCTGATTCTGTCTTTTTATATTGGGAATTCTGGAAAGACAACTGATGCACAAATGTTGATGTCATGCCAGCATATGTAGCTCAGCATAGAACAGCAGTGCATCCCCATGGTATGGAGAATGGAGATCCTTCTTCACTTGATCCTCTGCTTGTGGACAGGTTCTTTTCTGCCAATGACAGGAGGAAACTCCCTTCCCTACAGTGCAGTCATGGCTAGCCTTAGCATTTTGATCTGGACTCCTCGAGTGTGTACACATTAGCTTTTTAGTCTGGATCAGGCATGTTCTTTTGAAGCAAATATCCTGATTTTTTTCTGCTTACCACACTTTGGCTAACATTACAGAGCAATCTTGAAACACACAAACTGGATTTCTTTTTCGAGTTGCAAGCAGCTGCTAATGGGTGTTCAGTCCATGACACCAGATAAGAGCTCTTCAAGACCAGAACCCCTTAACCCACTATAATGTGGGCATTGGTTCCTCAGCACCAGCTGTTTAATTCTGCAGACCCACTCATACCGGACTGGACTACTTGGTAATGTAGAAGAGTCTTTATATTCAGGCCTTCCTAAAGTCTGGGTTGCTCAACACTGGACTGAAAATAAGCTGACCTTTTCTGATAGTAGGAACAGATGAAACTCTGAAATTCCACCAGCTTAGCTAAGTCCTGCAAAATGCAACTATTCTTCCTGAACCCCATAAGGTTTGAAAGTTGTACTGAAAATATAACAAGATTACTCCACCTAGAACAGGAATAATCTATGAAAGTTGCTGGGGGGAAAAAAAGATTACCGAAATGGCTTGGTTGGTGGGTTTGAGTTTGGGTTTTGTTTTGTTTTGTTTTATAATTTGTTTAGGTTCAGGTCATCTTTTCTTCAAATCTGCCCTCATTCATTCATCCAGTGGAAAAATAATTGCATCTTGTATGATAAGGTAACCCTAAATGATATTTCAAAATGTGTGTACAGGTGACATTTAGCATGGGACAAAAGGTGAAGGGTATAAAAGAGATCTGAGGCATGGTTCTACCAGGAAGAGCTAATGCTGTTAAGAGAACTGTATCATTTTTATGGCTCCTATGGCTTATACAATCCAGCGTATCTGATATGGGTTGTCATATCTGAGGAGTATCAAGCCCCTAGTTTACTGAAACCCATTGCAACAAGAAAGACCTTTGCTTTCAGGCAGTCTCTAGGAAGAGTTTTCTTATGTCTGAACAAAGATCCACTTTTTACAGAAAATCAAGGACCAGTTTTCTAAGGCACAATCTGTGCAGAAAGGCCTGTACACTTCTCCTTGAGTGGAACCTGGTTGTACCCTTGATATAAATTTCATCATTATACATGCCATTCTTTTTTATTAAAATAATAATATCTTCCAGGCAATCAAGCTGAGTTTCTTGAAACTCAGCAGTTTTACCTGCTTATTTATGGTAACATCAAAGTGCGGGCACTCTCATTACAGTCTGTAAATAACCTGGGTTATGTCCTTGATAGGTGAAATATTAGAGTGTTGTGTGAGGGGGAGTGTCTGTCTGTTACTCCTGGGAGGCTATAAAGTGCACAGAAAATAATTACCTGACTTTTTTTTAAAGTTTTTCTGATAATACAGCCATCCTTTGCTGATGGGCTACCTATCATCACCTGCTATCTCTTATATTGTCTTCTGCAGCGTGTCAAACAGAAGCTGAAGAAATCATCAGACTACACAACATGACGGTTGCCTGCATATTTAGTCCCACAGACAAGTCCAAGCAGAGCAGAAGGAAAAGACTCAGTCATTTTTCACACATTAAATGTTAATGAACGGGCATCAGGGAACAGAATCAGGGTTTGCTGATGATGTTTTGTTGCACACCATTTCAGTGCCATCCCATGAACTTCCCTCCACCCAGCAAAAAGCCAAAAGGCTTATATACATTGGAAGTATGCTGGGAGGAAGCATTTCAAGGTGAGAGCTTGCAGGGACGCTCTACTATTGCCCAATACAGTGAAAACTGTGAGGCCTATAAGTGACTAGGAGCTTTTATGCTCTTGATTACCCCATCTCAGCCAAGGACTGTCTTAATACCATCTTTGCCTAGGCCGTACCTAGTAAACAGCCATGATGTTTGTAACTGTTCACCACTTCAGTATTTATTAATTTGTAGTCATTTGCTCCTGGAGGTGAGGTGTTAGGGGTAGAAAAGTGAAACCACTGACTATTGCCGAAATATTCTGCCAATGCAATATCTGTCTTATTCACATTTGTGATATTGATGCAATGTTGATGGGGGAAGTCCAGATGCGTGAGTGAGAAGGATACCTGGGCAAAAGCTTCAAATGGTGTAAGAGCTTCCAGAAATGTGAGGCCTGCAGCAGGAGGGAGATGAGGTCTCTCCATTCCTTAGCAGATCATTAGTATGTTGTGAGGTTATTTATAGACCTTTCATCTTCAGAGTTCCCTGAATATTTGCAGGTTTACCTGTAGCTAGTGCTTCATTTTAGCATTTTTCCAAATGTTAGATGTCCTGAGCAAACCTATTGACACATCACAGTCTGTTACAAAATCTCCCACACTCAGGAGAGATGTGTAAATTGCTTATATTATTATTCTTTCCTTTCTGACCTCTTTCTCTATATTTTTGTTCTCATTTAGCTGTTCTCACACAATGACATGCGCTAAGTGTTCCCTTCAGCATGCGAATGTCAAGATAACCTGAGGTTAAATTATAGCTTGCTAAAGAGGAGCCTTGAACCATGTGATGTTATGCTTCCATTTCTTTCTTGCTTGGGGGGAGGGGGCAGACAGAGTGGGAGGGGGATTTAGTGGCTGCATTTAACAAAATAATCCAGATTCTAGCTTGTGATTTTCCCCCTTATTCACACTCCCATTTAAGGTGAATGCTATGCTCGTGTGTGTGTTAAACAACATCTGAAGAATTTGGAATACATTAGCATTTTAAGTAACATGAAAACGTACAGGGTACCATCTGGGACTGTGCAAGTTGTAATATGAAGAAACAAGTTGTATTTAAAAGCTGCATTTAATGTTTGGAATAAAATCTGTGTTTTCTTAGCAGCTGAGAACAAAACAATTTCCAAAACAAGGCTCCACTGCCTCTGCTCTCCCCGGTGGCCTGATGGTTTGTGTAAGGGGGAAGGATGGTTCCACTTTAGGCGGTCGTTCTCCTGGAAGTCTGGATGGCTTTTTTTGGTTTGCTTACTTTTCCATCCTAAGGGAATGTCAAGAACTCACATGCTGTGCTTGGGAAAATCAGTTCTGAGAGAAATTTATCAGAAAAAGCTTTGTTTTGCTGATTCCTTTTTAAGGTTCATTTGCTCCTGGCTGAACATTGAGCCACTCCACCTTGCCCAGCACATCTGGGGAGGGGGTGCTCTTCTGTGAGCAGTCCGCTGCTCTCGGTAAATCACTTCACTTCTGTGTGCTGATGATCGATTTTGCCCTGACTTCACTTACATGTCAAGCCAGTGTTATGCTATTTCACTTGTAAAGTACTTAGAGTTCTACAGGTGGAAATTGCAGTATTGGAAGAGATGACAACTGAAAATTAAAGCAAGGTAATTAAGCATCTCTGCTCTGCTCTTTTCTTATGAGCTTTGTCGAAGTTGCATTTAGGGGTAGATACAAAGGCTCCACATGCTCCAGCTCGCCTTGATCAGTCTCAAGGTGATTTGATCAAAGCTGGTAAGATGTATAATACGAACATTAATTGGGGATAGGCTATTCTGCTCATGCTATTAGATTTACATATACCCTTGATTATTAACACACAGAGTATGCTGGAGATAATCTTCTGACATTGAATATGATAAGCGGGGGCTCAGAATGTGTTAGTCATTTCACTCCTGATTGGTTCCAACACCATCTGAGTGTGTGCTTAAAGCTAAGCATGTTTTATTGCGCCGCTAAATTTAATTCTTAAGGATTCCTAAGGCAGGTTCCTGTGAAACACCTAACACACAACACACATTAAGATGGCAAAATAAGAAAGTTTTACTTTCAGTCTTTAGATAGCCGACACAGGTCCTTGTAGCTTCAAGACTCTTAACGTGGCAGTCCACTCTCACCAAAAACGTATTTATACTGTACAACACCACTATATAACCTTGATGTCTGCAACAACCCCCTAATGACTTCTAGGGCTTTGTGTGTCGCCCAGGCAGTAAAAGTGGTATGGGTCTGCTTTTGCAAGGGAAGCAGTGCACCTTCTGAGACAGGATCTGGGCTCTCCAAAAGGGGAAGTGAAGGTAAGAAGGGAGGTGGGCTGGGTGCCAGGGCTGCCTTCTTGTCCACGTGTCCTCCTGTGGCTGAGCTGTGCCAGACCATACCCAGTGCTGAGGAAGCCTCTGCATAGCACTCTTCTGTTCCCTTGCTTCAGGCATGGATAAGGTCATGGGATATAACCTGTGCTCCTGGGGAAATGGATATAGGACTGCAGAGAGTAGATCAGAAAATGACAGGATGCAGTTTCCTACAGGATCCACTTTCTCTACTGGGTAATAACCAACTAGACATAATTGATAAATCAAAGCTCTCGTTGCTTTAAAGCAAAAGAACAGTTCATTCAGGAGTACAAACCCTAAATAACAAATAATAATAATAATGTTATTGAACAGCTGCAACACTGCAGTGAGTACTTAAATGTCAGCGTTAAAAACCTGTATGCGAAATATATCTTTTCTTGGAAAGAATATTTACCTTAATGCTCTCTAATGAAAAATATATCTAAAAGATTTATAATTACAGTGGTACACTTAGAAAGGATTTATAAGTATCAATGTATCTACTGAGCTGAAAGAAAACCCATTAAGTTCTGTCCCCTAAAAATGGCTGTTGCTTTTCCTGTCCCCAAATAAAATAACATGAGTAGATGTTTTTTTTCTGTGAACATTCATTAAATACTCATCAGGCATAATCTAAGTGACAGCAGAGCTTCAAGACACAAATCACTCTCATGTATCCTCACATTGGATCATTCATTTAAATACATACTTGTCTCTTCTTTTCTTTTTTTCTAATGATGTCTTTTCTGTTGCAAGAAGAGATGTTTGATTGCTCTTTACAGGTACAATTTTTTCACCCCTTTTTAAAAATCATTAACATAATAGAAGAGTGACATTTCTCCATTTAAATGATGCACAAATAAGACAGAATTTTTAAAGACATTTGTGCTCTTGTTCTTTTAATGGAAATAATTCTTTAAAACAAACTGCCTGAAGTTAAAAGACGTTATTACCCTCCCCCCCCCCGCCAATAAACTTCTCTGTACAAGGAAAACCTGAATATAAATGAAATCTTTTAGTCTGCAGAGAATGGAGAAAACTAGATAAATTGAATGAAAATGGACTATTAGAGGAAATTAGGAGCATACGCTGCTTTTTTGAAAAGTCTCAAACATTAGCTATGTCTTTTAAATTGGCTGATTGTTGGAGGAAGAAAGAAATGAAGTAGGCATGATATGCATAAAGTAGACTCCAAATGCATTACTCATTCATTGCATGCAAGTTGAAGGGAACAGCAAGGTTTATTCTAAAAGCGAAACAAGGCAGGGAGAAACGTTTACGTTGTCTGATGTGGAGAAAAGAATTATATAAATTTCATTTAGAGGTCATTCTGCCATGGCCATAACTCAGCTGCCTGGTAAAGGGGAGGAGACTATCTTAACACAGTCTTTCGATGTGCTGTGGCACACAGTGAACAAGCTGAGGCCCATTGTAGTGGGATGAAAAGCCCCAAGAGACTTTTCTCTGAAATGGGAACATCTAGTCAATAAATCTGTTGTTTGAATATTGTCAGCCACCAATGAAGCACATATGTTATCGTGTTTGCCGAGATGCAATTATTAATGAGCACGTGACAGTGGAGTTTTTAAAACCTGAAGTCAGCCTGGCTCAGAAGTGGGAGTCTGGTTATGGCTCCACAGACTCTCTTGGGGGTCTCCTCAACTGCAGGCTGTCTAGGAGCAAAGTCAAAGCAGCCTCAGGAGTGTGATGTCCTCAGCCTGCTCCATGATGGTGCTCCAAGAATTGCTGGGTGTAGGAACATCTCCCTTGTGTATGAAGGAGAAAATATGTGGATACCCTCTAACTTGAGAATTTACATAAGGCCAGCTAAGCCAGCTGCAGAGAGTGGACTGCTAAACTGCATACTAGTCTAGATTCAGCACTGATCTAATCCAAGACAGTTATTCTCATATTTATACATATCAGGGTACAGGTGGCTTGGTCCCATGAGTCCAAGGCTCTATTTTGCATCCCATGGAGAAGAGATGTAAATCAGCAAAGCACATAAATCAAGGTTACTGATGTCTTCTTTTGCATTCACTTACTCTCTTGATAGCAGTTTTTCCCATCTCCATGGATCACTTTACTGTAATTTAGAGTCATCATACACCATCATCTATTTGCATTCCTGCAGTTTAGTGTCTTTTAGAGGTTGTGTATAAAGCAGCTTTAATTCACAGGTGTGGCTTAAGCAGTTATGGATCAGATCCAGCTCTCAGGGACATCCATTGGGACGTTTCTGCAAGATCAGTTTGCTCTGCAAAAAGCGAACAGCATGGACAAGAAAAGGGAATGCTGAACTTGATGGTTTACCTGTCACTGACATCAGGACCAAGAGACCGGTCTTTATTTTCTTATTTGATATGGCAACTCTCAGGAGAAATCTGTGAATATCATGATTCTGTTCACTTATCCTTGAAACATGCCACATTAACTTTCAAAGAAGGTACGTGTCCTGGAGATTAAAATGAGTTTATAAGTAACTCATAAAATATTAGCAGTGGAGGGCACAATTCTGATTTTACTTCCATGAGAGCAAATCTGAGCCTAATGGGATTATGCCACAGCAATTCAATATAAATGGAAGATATGCTTAAAACATTCATCTGTGTAAAAGTGCTTGCCTGGACTCCACAGAAAACAGGAGTGATCAGATCCAGTGTTTTGCTTCTTGGGAGAAATTCATTTCCCTGTTCCAGTAAGAAGCTGTATCTTATAATTAGAAACCAGCTGACTCTGTCTATCTCGAGTAGCTAATATGGTACAACAGCATTTCTGATTGCTTCAGAAAATAGCCAGCAGTATGAGCAGTGATGTGAGAACCAAAGCCGTCTGGCTCACTAACAGAGCCAGAGTGTTTCTTCCCCCGTGAGTTTAAACCCAGCTTGATGTCCTTATCCTTTTCCCTTTTCTAAAAAATTTGCTGTAGCTGAGAGGCCAGGATCCCTCTGACTGTACTCTAGGATTGTCAACATGGTATATGGATACAGGTCATGGATACGGATAATGTAATAACTACATACACAAATTACTTCCCAATCTGGCCTCTAAATAAGCCTCACCTTTGCTCAGGGAGTCTAGCATGTATGTCTTTTCCTGTTCACCATTTTTGTTTTTTAATTTCTTGCACACTCAAAACTCTCTGTAAGGAAGAGAAGATTGGTCAGCATTACTTTAGGACCTGGGATACCTGCGTCTGTGCCCTGTTCTGATGCAGTTACAGAGTGATTGGGTTTGGACCTGCCTGAACAGAGAAGAGAACTGAACCAACTTCACCCATCATGGGTCAATGTCCTTCACTTAGTCCCTCCCTTCACTTCCTCCTCAGGCCACATTTTAAATAAAACAGCACATATTTAAGGAAGGGGCCTATGGCCCCTTTGCTCATCAGGACATCATCTACCTACGCCTCAGTTCCCACCTGCACGCTAGAAATGATGGTCTTTCCCTCGCTCATTAGAAGTTGTATATTGCAGTTAGCAGGCCTTATCACACAGATATTTCCTTCTGTTGAGAGGTTTACCAGGAGGAGATTCTCATAGCAAAAGATGTCTTTAAGCAGCTTTTCTCTACAGATGTAGCATCACCATTTTGGAATACGTTGGGACCTTTATGCATAAAGACATGTATGTATCTGCTATTCTATGAAAATGGAGATAGTGGTAGAAGGAATAAATCCTTTTAACTGGAATTACATTATGTTTTCTAGCAGATTTGTTTTTTTATTTCCTGGAGAGATCAAGTTTTCCTCAAACATGTTGATAAAAGATATTTATTGATCATGGTTCCTCATTTTTGTGGCCAACATTTGCACTAGCTGCTGTGTAGCTCAAGAACATAGATATGTGTCACCTGGGTACCTAGTTTTCTTATACTGGTGTCTAGATCTGCATTTTTACACACTGGCAGGGAATCAATATGTAAAACCCATGAGCTAGTCCTTCCAGTGTTTGTAGTAACCCTATAGACCAATAAACTGGGAAACTGCTCAATCTTATTGCTTTCTCAGACACCTGAAGACATCCTTACCTTTAATAGTGTTTTACAATTAATTAAATAATCAGAGTTTCTTGGGACAGGATCTAAGAGGAGCACAAACAAACTCTGTGCTCTTTTCTTACTGCTGGGCTAAGAAACACTATGGCTGAGTGGCTCAGGTCAGCTTAGATCCACTATAGCAAAGCCCTACAATTCATTTCTGCTATGTTTGCTACGATACACTTGACAAGTGGCCAAGCAGCTGGTGTGCTCTGCTTATTATGCAAACGATAATCATATCACTGCGCCTTATGCTTCCTTGTCTGTTTGATGTACTCTCCTACTGCCTCTTGCCAGATACACAGGGTCCTGATCTTGCCGTGCTGATGTTGAAGCCGACAGTCATGCCCACACGAAGCCGGGGGGGGGGGGGGGCCTGCGAGAGATCTGCAATCCTCACACTAAAAGCAGCAGCATTTGGTCTGGGAATCATCAGCGCTTGGGTCTGCAAACACTGTAGGCAGATGCAGCGGTTGTCTCCAGGCACCACCGCTTTCCTATATCACCAATGCAAGAGGTGGTTGATCCACATAGCAATCACAAATCACAAGTGAAAGTGGGTTTGAATAGCCCACGTCCTCTGCCAGCTTAAAACCATGCTGCCATAAATAGCTGGGCTGGTAAACCCTGCAGAAAAGCAGAAGGTATTAGCTGGTGCTGATGTCCATGCTGACATGTTCAGCCACAATGTTATTCCTGCTGGTGCCCATCCTGCATGCTGGGAGCAGAGGCAGTGCGTGCACTCCTCGCGCTGCAGAGGTGAGGGCCAGCTCACACGGACTGCTTCAGCATAGATCCTGGCATGAGCGAGTGACCAGAAAATTGGTGCAGAAAGTGCCAATGCGGACACTTCCAATGAAATGTGGGAGTTGTTGCTACCTTCGGAGAAAGTGCTGATGGGAATATGCTGTTGCACTGATTGTAACTGAGGGTGCAGTAATTACTCACTGGAAATCGGTATTGTACATGGATTCAGAAATGTAAATGGCTAGGAAGCATTGCGGGGAAATGTAAAATATTGGGAACGGAGAGGAGAGCGCAACAGTCTCCAGAGGCTGCAGGTGATAGGTCAGACTGACCAGGTCAATTTGACTTATTTGTTCTCCTGGATTTCTTTCTAAAGAGTGAGGAAGAGGGATCGGCCGAGTGGAGCTCCTCCGCTGTACAAATAAATAGTGCTGCTTTGCAGTGCTTCACCCAGGATGACAGCACTTGAAGGGCAAAGATGAAACAAAGAAAGAAGCAACAATGGAACACATTACATTAAAATATCAAAACCCAGTGACAAGTCAGGTGTATCTCAGTGCCTTCTTGGCCTCTTGATGCACTATAATTATCGCACAGGGGAGATAAAAGCATTTCTCGGTGGTTTGGGAGCAAATACCTATGAAGCAAGAAAAGAAGTTTTTGCCTCTGAGCTAAATTCCTTGTTGTTTTAAAAGGTGAAGCACTGCTGAGATAAAGGAACCTCCATCTGTTTCCCCCAGCAGATAGCACATTTGACATCTCTACATGGTAAACTGTTACTACTTTCTCAGCCTTGGAATATGCTTCATTCTCCTCTGTGCCCCAGAAGAAATGACGTCTCACTTGGTACCAAGCAGCACAAAACACTGCACAGCTATGAAAGCTAGCTGGGGATGAATCTGGTACCCCTGGGATATTCAATTGGTTTCAAGTCTGAATAAACACAAGAATAAAAAAATATAGATTATTTTGCAGAGCTGAAAACACACCCACTCTAACTGGAATTTCTTGAGAAATTTTTTCCTAAGTGGAATTTATTAGGATTTTTTTTTGTTTAAAATGCCACTAGAACAGCCAGAGAAATAATTAACAACATTTTTTGTTCACCTACTTTGACTTCTAATAAGGAAGAAATTTTAATATTAGTTTTGATCTCAACATATACTATATATATGCACATATACATCCATGTACATACATTGTATTTTAATATAATGTAACATATGTATGATGTATTTCAGCAAAAATTGTGGTAATAATTATTGAAATGTTTGCAAAATTGGAAAAAAAGTCACCAGATCAGAGTAGGGAATTATATTTTTCTTGACTGACATTTTTGACCTGCCCTAGTCATTTCCTTAAGTTAGGAAAATGAACATTCCTGATGCGCTAAAATCAATGGGAGTTTTGCCTTTCTGTCCAGTGCAGACAGTATCACCTTAGTTTAATTATCATTTTCTACCTCCTGAGCAGCTATTTATAATGGACAAAGCAAATCATATGGGGAGGTTCTCTTCTCTAGGAGGAAGAACAAATAAACACTTCAAGAACAATATGAAGTTCACTTTAAAATTTGCCTCCCAGGAATGCTATGTCCGTGGAGGATCGCTTGGGGTTCCATATATCTATTTGAACTAAGGAAGCACAAACTGTAGGTATACAGCCTCTTCAGGAATGGAGAGGGAGGAAGAAGCTTCTTGTGACCTCTCTCATGAGGCCATTTAATTGTGATCATTAGTTGAAGGAACATTCTTCCTTCTCGCCTCAGCCCACAGATGGAGATGTCCCTGGATAAGCTGTGTTTCTATCAAAACACTTCCTTTCCAATTACTCACCTCATGGATTTTCAGTTCTGAGAGAAAATCTGGCATGCTTCCTGGCCAATTCATAATCCATGTGCAATGGCTGCTCAGCACTGAATAGATGAGAAATTGTAAAGGATGCCCCAAAACTAAGTAAGTTGTATTTCTAGGGTGAGCTAAGTGATACATCACCCAAGCACAAACTGTAGCAGATTTCCATCCTCCATGGACCAGGCTCAGACAGCGTCCTACAGTGTACGTGGACACCGCTCTCTTATTACAGCAGTGAAACCTTCCTCCTCCATTGCCTTCTATCACCCTGAAATGTTTGGCCAGAAACCTTTCTTTTAGGAAGACTAATACATCACCATTAGTGTGCTGGTTCCTCACCACTGCTCCAGAACTGAAGAAGCCTGAGATCATCGCCCCTTGTGCCATTAATCAGAGGGTTTTTGCTGGAGCTGTTACAGCACACAACTGCTATGATGTGACATCTGATGAAAGGCTAGGTTTCTGGTTCTCTAGTGAAAAGCACACAGTGTGTAATAGTAGTATAAAAAAGTGCTGAGAACTGCTTTTTCTTACCACTGCTTGAGGTGAAAGCTACTGACCATGGACACTCATGGTCATTTCAGCTAAGGACCAGGAGGAAAAACTGCCACTGGAATAACAGGGTAACAGGAGAAAATGAAGAGCTGCAAAGCACAAAACACAGCTGCCATCCTCTGTAACAATTCTGTACCACTGAATAAACTCAGCTCAATCTGGATGTGTCTCTGTGAATAGATTTGTGAAATGGGAATTTTCATGTAAATTGGTGTCAGCAGCCTTGGAAATAACCAGATCTTATAACAGAAAGCAAATAGCAAACTTTTTCAAGGGAAATAAATCTACAGATTGATGGACGAGTTTTGGGAGGATAAATCATTAAGCTTGTGAAGATGAAAGTCTTTGTTTGCACAGGTACAAAGTTTAAGTAGCTTTTTTCGATTCATGGTTTCGAACTACAAAACAGCAGCATACATCGTGATATGTGTGACTTTTAATAATCTGCTTTAAAGCAAATGTGAGGCAACACCAATTAAGGCCATGTTTTTAATGAATAGCTGATCAGCCAGGTAAAAAACCATGTACCATATTGTGCCATCCATTTTAAGTAGAACTTCACACAGACCTTCAAAGGCTGGTTCTGCCTAACAAATGGTTAGAGCAATGCATCTCTATTTTACAAGGCAAAAGGGAATAGCATGGGCAATGTACGATCCACGCGCGCTCGTCTGTGTGTGTGTGCGTGCTCACAGTGTTGAAAGCACAAGATTATGTTGAGCTGATTAAACAAGCTTACAATTACATTACAGCAGACACTGTGATGAGAGCCAAAATATGATTGGCAAAATATACATGGCATATTGTAAAACAGATAAAATGATAACAGCTTTTTGCTGAAGAGCATCTGCTATTCAGTTGGGAAATTAGGGTAAAATGGAACTGTTCTTATAAATCATAAAATGGCGTTCCCATCATCAAGAATTTCTGTCTTAATTTTTTAAGTGAGATATTGTTGTTGCTCTTGTTTGCACGTTAGAAAGTTAAAGATCCAATATTTTTTCTCTGAGCATACCAGAAGCAAGTCTCTGTAAGCACACAGGGATGAAAGAAGGTCATACTTTAAGGTGAAGTTCCTTAAAATCTGTGATCATTGCCAGGCATGAGGAATATGCCTAACTTGCTGGATCAAATAACCTGAAATTAGTGGATTTTGAAATTGTTCAGAGGAACTGCATAAGGGAGAGTGAATCTGATTACCTTGATATTAGCTGAAACTCCTTCCCTTCTCATTGCAGCGGTTCACTACCTGTTTCTACAGGGCAGACTGCACGCACAGACTATTTTGTTTTGTGTGTTGATCTGCCAGGTTCAGACATACTCAGACAGAATGCAGTGACCTTCAAATGCTGCTGTGGAAGAGGGTCTATTTCTTAAGCCAAATAATTAACCATTACAGGATGGATGTTACCTCACTATCTACTGATTTGCCTCTATTAATTGCCTCTACTTAATTACTTTGAATGTTATTATTAGCTGTAAAAAGTTTTTCAGAAAGGAAAGAAATAATTGCAAATGGCCTGACATAAACTGATGTAAACTGACCTAGTTCTACTAACTTTCAGTAATTATGAGTTAGGTCCCTAGCGGATGTAAATCAGTAACTCCAAAGGGCTGTACTAATTTAAGTGGCCCATGACTACTGAGATATATATTTCCAGGATAGGAGCAGAATGCATGAGAAAGTGCAACACACCTAGAGCTCTTTGTAGTCTAACCTCCAGTTACATGATGTCAGGGCATCCCAGATCCAAATTATGTTTGCCGTGCTGCTGTGTTTCTGATCTACTCTGACTAATCTGTTGCCTGACGGGTTATGCAGTAGGCACTCATTTTGCAGTCAAAATCAGGCTTTGTACAATCCCTTACAGGCCTGATTGATTGCTGTGATTTACCTGTCCTGTCTTGCAGTACAGCAAAGATGGCCAAGGAGTTTTTGCACCTGCTTCAACTTATGTGCTGTCCCATACTGGTTGGTTGTTGTCAGGCTTTATTTCCCCTAGCTGGATCAACTTAGGAAGTGCCCATGTGTAATAAGATTTTTATTAGAAAGTAGGGACTCTACCATTTAACCGTCACACTTCTAACAGGACTGGTTCCCGTGTGCCAATTCTTTTCATACCTGAGGTGCATCCGCTCAGCCTCAGCATTGCACTATTACATCAGTGTACCATTTTAGTTTTGAACTGGAGTGCAGGTAGGAGTCGTTCTTGTCTTCTCTCTCTATAATGTGTAAACATAACCTGCGGATCCATGAAGATGCAAATTTTCTGGCTCAGAGGCCCGTTTCTTCTTCCTAGTAGTAGGAAGCACTTGTTAGACCACATCTAGATATCGTGTCCATCTTTGAGGCCCCAAATATAAGAAAGACATTGACAAAGTGGTGCGAGCTCAGTGGTGAGCTACCAGGATGGTCGGGGGCTGGAGCACTTGCCCTGTGAGGAGAGGCTGAAGGACCTGGACTGTTCATTCTGGAGGAAAGACATCTTCGGGAGACCTAATAGCAGCCCACCACCACCATTGAAAAGGTCATTGAGAAGACACAGCCAGGCTTTTCATAATGGAGTATGTCAGGAGAATGAAAAACAACAGGCATAAATTGAAACAGGAGAGCTTCAGACTACATGTAAAGAGAAACTTTTTTACCACGAGGACAGTCAAGCAGTGGAACAGGTTGCCTATAGAGGATGGGCAGTCTAAGTCCTTGTGGGTTTTCAAGACCCAGTTGGATAAAGCCCTGAGCAACGTGGTCTGACCTCATAGCTGATGCTGTTTTGAGCAGGAGGTCAGACTAGGGACCTCCTGAGGTCCCCACCAACCTGAATTATCCTATGATGCTTAATGACCTGTTCAATCAAAAGCTCAAGATTTCTTCAAAGCCTTTTTCTTTCTCCCCTGTGCACCAAGAACTTTTTTATCAATTTTGCAAACTCATTCATCGCAGGGACCTGCCCTGCTCGGATAAGCTTATTTAAAGCCTCCCAGCTTTTCACATCCCTTCTTTTAGCATCTGCTTGTTATGGTGATGCATTCACTGTCCATTCTTACTGTTCTGCATCAAAGAAACTTACTTGTAGGAATTACTCAGATCTGCAGTAGTTTCTAAAATCCTGCCCAATTAAACTCTACACACTTTGCTCATTTCTCCATAATTCATGGAGGTGTCATTTTCCTTAAGCCTTGCCATAAGTCCCTTTCTTAGAGAGTCCCCTAGGTAATCTGTAAGCCGTCACACTTTGGAACAGGAACGCATTCCACCCTATGCCTGACGAAGAGCTGAAAGACTGAAGCTTAAGTTAAAACTAAAATTACTTCTCAGTGCTTCAGAATTTGTTCCTGTATAAACAAAAATGAAAGCCTGTGGATTGCTTTTGTCTTATAATTTTTATTACATATTATGGGAGAGTTCAGGAACAGTCAGTAAGTTGAACTAGAACCAATTCTCATCTGTTGTTATGGTTACCAGGAGTAGAAAATAATTTCCTGTAATTTATCTTAAGATCATTTATGTCGGATACAAACACAGATTAAGCTGAATACCATGGTAATTTCTTCTTCAATTGTGTTAGGAACCATAAGACATTCATTTTTACTTCATAAATAAGGGTTACAGTATGTCATGCTCAGTCAAAGAAGATAAAATGAATCTAATTAAGTGCCATCAGAAGATCACTTTGCTGTTTTTATTGCAGCAATAAAAGTGCCCTTACCTTCTTATTCTTAGAGAAATGACAGAGATTATTATGGAAATAAGATGAGATCAAGTAAGTCTTGCTTGACCTAGACTTGGATACAACAATATCCTTGTGTCAGTGATTGTTGAAGTGAATAAGCAGTTTACAAAATCTGATGGGCTAATGCTCATCAGAGATGCACTTGCTTTATTAGAATGAATGAAACCATATGCAAGCCTCAGACAGGTCTTGTTTATTGGGTTTTATATAAACAGTATCAGCTTTTTATTGATCTATAGGCCTCAGTGGTAATCATGGCAAACAAGACTTTCAGACTGATGACCACAAGTCCCTAATGTTTATTAGTTGATGTGTGCACATGTGAAAAGAACCATTTAGCATTAGCCGGTATGTGTATACAAGTATAGCAATCTGGAGGTTGCTGCAGGGCATAGGAGAGCTCTACATGGAATAAGAGCAATGGAGAGCCCTGAAAGAGCACAGATTGGATGAAAGACTGTTAAACAATGTCTTGGAGACATCTCCACTGAGTTGCCAGAGCCTGTAAAACACCAGCAAGGAGTTTAACCCAAAATAAGTGAAGTCAGTGAAAAGACTCCTGTAAACCTCAGAAAGTTTAGAGGAGGCTCATTGTCTCTAATGACACATGTGGTAACAACACCGGGAGCTTTCCTGACCCATTTTTGGGGTAATGGCACAGAACAAAAAATATATATATATGTCTACCAAAATCCATGGCTGCAGTGAACTAGCTGAACAGTGAGCCAAGAGCTCCAGAGCTGCAAGGCCATGCACCGCATTGGTTTTACCCTGCACTGATGTCTCGGGCTGGCCTGCCTCCCTCCAGCACCGGTGCAAGAGGGGCTCGGAGAAGTGTGATCTCCCACACACCTTCCCTGCCAGCGCCAGGCAGGGAGCCAGGGCTCCTCAGCTGACGAGGTCACAGCCAGGGGATCTCATCCAGATGACAGCTACAAAGCTAAAACTGCCTGGGAAACATTTCTCTTATGGAAAACTTGGATGCTGCTGCTTTCTTTAAGAAACTCTGTAGAAAGCGTTAATTTGTTCATGTCCATTTTTTTTCCAGAATTTTTTTGGGAAGAATAGGCCTTTTCTCCAGTTTTCTCAAAAGGGAAGTTGACAGGTTTTCTCAGAAGGCAAGTGTGGAAACCAAACCTTCCTTTAACTTGCATTTTCAGTAAAAGTATGGTTCTGGTCCTAACGAAAGCAAAGTCCTGCAGTAGAGTAGACTGGGTCCACACCTTCCTTCTGGGGAAAACTGTTTGTAGAAAATGCAGTTTATAAAAGTGCTCTGTCACCATTCAGCCACCTCCCACTCAGCTGCTTGGACAGAAGTGACTGAGCATGCTGCCATATCTGCTAGTGGCTGCAGGATGGCAGTGGCTCTCAGTGACAGTGGGCACCAAGATGGTCCAAGCAAGCAGGTCTGCAGGTACACCTGGAGCTAACCTTGTGCATTCCCAACACAGAGGGCAGGCGAGCCTGGCCTGCAGTGCAGACACAAGGATACCCCTAAGTAATAGCATCAATACAACCCAAGTGACTGACGCTAGGGCTCCTCTGTTTTAGATTTACTGTTAGCTGAGGGGTATCTACACAGATGTCAGCACAACAGGGTCAGGCTGGTATAGAAATTTCCTACAGGGGATATTGGCCTCCTCCGGGTAATGAAGTAAATGAATCTGTCCCATTCACCGCATGCCTTTTTCTCGAGCCTAGTGTTTGCTGTTTTGGCTAGTGCTACTTGTGATAGCCTAAAGACAGGCATCTAAAACCTGTAGAAAGATGATAAAACAGACGAGCCTTCACCACTGTGGCGTGCTCTGGGGCTTCAGCTAGGGCTCTAGTGATGAAGGGAAGAGTCAAGGGCCTAATTTTGTGCCACTCTGATCAAGAAGGGCATTGTCAGGAGGTCAAATGACCCCACTGCGAGTCTTTGACTGAGAGAACTATCCTTGCACCAGGCCAGGGGAGCCCAAAACATTGGATTTGCTGGAGTGAATCGTAAGCTTTTGTCATGTGACAAATAACGACAACTTTAAATCTTGGTGAAAAAGAAAGCACTGCTTAAAATCAATGCAAATTAAGCAGAGAGATTCCTCCCCACAACAAACCTAGTGAGTCATAAAAAGAAACTCCTTCAATAGTACTAGAAGTATTAAGTACTGTTAACCGGAACTTCTGTATAATGTAGTTTTTCTGTAATGATAGCTTTGTACAGCAGATGTTTGAAAATCCTTAGGCCCCCTTCCCTGACCTAGGCAGAACCGCTGGAAAAGGCCCCGCATCCATGTGGCTGATGCTGCCTTTCTGGAATAACTGCCTCCAGGCCTGGACGGATAGACCTGCTCACCTTTTGGCATACAGACTATGCAGCACATTTTGGCATGTAGGATGAAGCATGTGCCTCTGGTCCAGTTTTATTTGGTGGCCAGTCAGTTTGCAAGGTGACTAAAAATATGATAAATAAACCAACAAAATGCAGCTGTGGAGTTCATTGGCATGGTAAATACGACTAAACCCCACTTCCCCACTAAATGATCTTGGATGGTCCCTTACTCAGGGACTGTTCAGTGCAACAATTGCTCCATGCAAGAGAGAGCATGTCTACAGACTTATATTTTTGCATGCACTTGGGGCCCAAGCACATATGTGAGTGAGAAGTCGCCTCATTCAAGAGGATGCTGTCTTTGCCATTTTGACTTTAGCTGATCTAGCAGAGATGTAAAGTGCCACAGAAATCCAATAATGCTAATTTGTTTCATTTCCTGAGCTGGAAGTGACAAGGAGTCGAGTGCATGGTATCCAGCTCACATAAAAGCCAATGTGCACATTGAAAATCAAAAATATTGCCAAGAAGACTGCGACTTGCATGGAATTAAACCATGTCAGATGAGGGCTTCTGATATCCTTAACCTGCTTCAATCAATGACATTTCAGTGCTAATAAGGAGGGAAGCAATGAGGGGAAATATTTAAGGGAAACATATTGTAGCTGCAATGGCTGAGCCAGATCCTCTGCTGGTATAAACATTGTTGAAGAAAATATAAGATGTAATGATTTGCATCAGCTAGGAATATTCCCCTTAGCACTGCGCCATTAAAGTTCATGAGTGTGTGAGTTAACAAAGGCAGTTTAAAGAGTATTGGAAAATGATTTTTCATTCCATTTTAAAAACTCATTTCATGCATTGTTATGTCATCTACTTTTAAAATTACAGTCCATGCAGAAAGACCAATATGTGATACTGATCTTTTAAATCATGATCCCCAGGGCAGAAGTACATGACTGACCTGTAGTTATTTGTTAGGTCTTTCCAGACCATTCAGCAGAATACTATGCAGGAGAGTCATATGAATAGCTATATAACAAGTAAAAGGTATTTGATTGAGAACTATATTAGAGTAAATAAACAACAGTGAGATGGCTCATGCTGTGAAGTTGTGACTGAGACTTAAATAGCCATTTCTGTTGCCTTGATGTAATTGGTGACCTACCGGAGCCAGCTCTTTGTTGGTAATCTATATCAACGCTCGGACGATAGTACCTTTCAATTCATCGTTTCCCAAGGGATTTAAAGCAGTCATAGAAACATTTTCTTCCGCTGCATGCCATTTATTTCTTTGAAGAATGGAGTAGTCTCTTCTAACCTCCCACTGTGCATTAAATAATACAAATTAAAATAAACTACTCCCCCGTCTAAATAAAACAGTAGCCATGGGGGCAGGCTGGCATCAGCTTATTTTCTAACATTTTTCTCAATTAAGGAGAAAGACTCTAGTAACTAGAATATAATACAATGTTGCTTCTCATTCTTGGGAAATATATATGTACATATATAAAAATATATATTTCCTGAGAATGAGAATTAATTGTATTCCAATATCCTTAGTGGATAGGGAGCACTATACAACTTCTTATGCCTAGCATTATTACTTAATCATATTGGCTGAGCTGGAAATGCCTCCTGTGTATGTATTCAAGATGATTAGACTTGCAGTAAGATATTGACTGGAAAAATTACAATTTATGAGAAATGAGCATTTGCTGATTTCTTTTTTCTTGTGAATGAACAGAAAGTCCTGGCCAGTCCCACCTGGGTCTTTCTGTTGCTGTTCATGGCACAGGAGGATGGGGTTAAAAAAAGATGTCATAAGGCATAAATTTAACTGTATTACTTTAAGGCTCTTTTAAAGTATAAACCTCTGGTTTTCTCCTTTCTATCAATATTAATATAGTTTATTTCACAGGAACAAAAACAAATCCTCTGTGAGAAATTTCTGCCTATGTTCAGAGTTTGTTCCTTTAATCAAACTTCTGTACTTAATCATAGTTCTGGATTCTGTTTGGTCTATCCTGTTAGGACAACTGAAATCTCTCTTTTTTCTTTATTGGACTAAAGAGTGTCTACCTGCATCCCCTATCCTTGATATCCTTCACTATTCCCATCTGAAAAGGGACTCAGATTTAAAGAGTATTGGTGACTTTGGCTTATGCTGACCACCCTTAATTTTAATAGCAAGCTGTATAGAGGTGTCCTGTGCAGGAGCAGAGAGAGGGTGGGCAGGTGAGACAGGGAGCCACTGGCCACTCTCTGCCACTCCTTGCCTTGAGGAGACCCCTTCACTGCTGTACCTCAGAGTGACATGAAGTATATGAGCATGACCCTTGAGTATTCAAGCACCCCGCTGCCATCGACATCAGCTGGACTGTTTACGACCAAGGTCCTTAGCAGTCAAGATCCCAAAACTTGTGTATGGGAGTTGTTAGCTTTGCTTCACTGGTGAGTTATTACAGAGAATGAAATGGTTGCCAGCTGCTCAGCAGAGTCACAGTGGCTCGGAGGCAAGAGGGTTTATGCTGGAGCTGAGGTGATATGAAATATCTCTTGGTAACATTCATGGCCGGGTCTATTTCCCTTCTGGCGTTTGGCCCACATGCTACAAACAGCAGGTATTTTTTGGTCTGTTTCTGAGCAATCTAATTCTCTAAACATATTTGGAGATTTTATGTTCTGTCAGATGTTTTGAAAAAACAGCTATGCCTTGGCCCTATGCTTCCAAAGCAGCAAATATTATTTCATCCTATTCCCACCAATAGGCTTTATTCCATAGAGAATATACGCTTTCCCTATGAAATAAGTGTATGCTGGGCTCAAAGAACTAATAAAAATACACACACACACACACACACACACACACACACGATGTTAAGCCTGAGCTGAGATTCTGAAATGTTACCTTTTAATATTATTTACTCCTATGTGTGATGGTAGCTGAAAACCATGACTGAAGCTGAAGTTCAAGGGCAGAAGTACTGCACAAAGCAGATAGTGAGAATGCAATGTAGTCAGCAGGGAAAATCAGGCATGTAGAGGCGAGGTGTCCTGCCCAAAGCCAGAGAGGAGGTCCACGGCAGAGCTGGAAATAGAACGTAGGTATGCCAGTTCCCCGTTCAGTGCAGTAGCTCCTTGACCATACTGCTTGGTCTAACTTCTGTTCCAGTTTTGCTTTATATGTCTCCGCTGCCTGCAGAATCAGTGCAGCCGTCACTGTGAGCATAGCAAGGACAAAAGCTCCATGTTTGCATATCTCCAGATTGAATCTCTATCTCCCACTTTCACAGTTCAACAAGAGAACAAATGCAGACAGAACTGCAGTTGGATTTCTTTCCTGCTATGGGATTTCTGCTCATTTTTAACGTGAGGTAATGAAAGGCTGATTGGGAGATTAGAGGCAGATTCTGTAATCATAAAAGGCTGTATCTTTTGTAGCCCCAAGTATTTTCTGAAATAAAGCTGCCTGATTAGATGAAAGAATACATCTGAGCTGAAGAATTCAATCTAATATCATTTCTAAGACAATTCTTTCCCATATCTCTCAACTCAGGAGACTTTGGAGGGGTGAATAAAAACAACAGACAATAAATATGATTTAACAATGCAAGGTTCCAACAGCCCTTTGCTTTCTGCCTTTGTGCAGTAGGTAAAGGTGGCACAATACAAGGGTACAACTATGCATGGATGGTGTTCTCTTCCCTGCTCCATGTGTAGATTTGGACATCTTGCTGTGATGCCAACCTTCGTCATACTGCAAATACCACTTTGACTGAGATGTTTCTTCCCTGAGATTTCTCATTCCTTTCATTTACGTCCCCAGGAGATGCTCAGCACCAGTAACTTAATTACCAATCAGATGTATTAGTATTAGTCAGACATGAGCCTGAAATTGTCCATATATGTGATCAAAGTTGTGAATGGCTTTCACACAAGTGACCAGGACTCTTCAGACTGTAACAGAGAAAACTTGTGAAGGGTATAGCATAGGTGACTTGAGTATAGCATTATATAGACTTGGGTATAGCATACTGTGACTTGAGTGGGAAGAGGGGTTAGAGATTGGCTGTTCATTGTCTCTTGCAGTACAATAAATCAGGAGGACCAGAGGAAGTTGGTAGGAGCAAGGTACAAAGCAAGCAAAAAGAGGCAGTTCTTGCACACTGCACTGGATCTGTGGAAGTCTCCCACAGCACCCAGTGTCCCTGCCACTGATTTCTAAGGTTGACCAAGAGAGCTGCAACTTCTCAGGAGCATGTAATCATGCTGGCTTCCTCACTGCCCCTTTTCCATCTGCTAGGCATCCTCAGGGCTGGTTCTCCTTGGCCTGCCTTCCCACAGCAATAATCTCTAGTTTTTTTGTCCATAAATACTCCGCAGTTTATGAGACACCATTCTAAAAATTAATATTGCACTGAAGAAAAAAAGGTTGCAGAAATTACAGTGAATTCCCACCCATCCTTCCTTCCAATTCATTGGGTTTTCACTTTTGAGGTATCATCAAATGAGCCACCTTCTGCCTGTCAGCCTGTCCCTGTCCCCGTCTAACATATAACTGTTTTATTCATCTTCATCAGACCCCACTTCAGACCTGATATCTCTAAGCAAAGTCAGGCCCCATCTGGAAGAATGTTATCATGAGTTTTCAACCTCTAAAATTCTTGGCTTTTGTAGATATAACTCACCCCACTGCACTTCCTTTAACATACTTTTTTTTCTCCCTTTAATAGGTGACACCTACACTTTGGAAAGCTATAGAAATGGATGTAGATGAAATATTAGAGAGGTGCTGCAAGAAGGTGTGAACAAATAGGTTTTTACAGCCTTAAATAGACCCTAAAGCTGCTTTCATCTGTGCTTTCTTATCTTGGTAAAATTGATTCATTGAAAAAATTGGTCATTTAAATTTAAAAGCTCCTGTTGCCCTCTATATCCTGCAATGCTTTAGATTTCTGTAGCTGGAGGTTTATGTTAGGCATCCTGTTAGGGTTTATAAAGCCTGATATATTTCTGGAAGCACTTATTTGGAATAGCAATGGTGTGTCTCGTTAAATATAAGGATGCCTGGAACCGCGTCATGTAACGCTGACAAAAGATTTGGATTATCAGGCATTAAGCTAGTTAAAATGTGATTTAGCCACATATTGGAGATTATATATTTGATTAAGAGTTTATGATCAGAATATGGAAAGGGCAAAATCAATCAGTCTCACAGTGGTCCAAGAAATAACCAAGAACAGGCAGATTTTTTAAAAATTTTCCCTTCAGTTTCAGAAAGCTGGACCCTTCTGTTTGTGGGTTGCCTGTTTCTAGTCTGATTCCTTAAAGGATTGAGTGTTATGTGATGTGTTTTCTGGCCTGCACGTATACTTTTGCCTATCAAAGGCAGTGGCTGAAGTTGATAGGAAGAGCCTGCAGCTGCATTTTTATACATTCCCCTTTCTAGCTTCGGGCTAAAATTCCCCTATTAACAGAAAACCCAAACGATGCAAGATTCAAGAAGAATGCAACAGGATCTGTTTTTGCAAACTCACCTTTCAGGGATTCAGCCTGGTATATCCCATTGTCCTGCAGCCCTTTAATGTGTTTGCCCCTGTGACATTTTTGGAAGGCAAAAGCAGAGCTGGCTAGAGAGGGCAGTGTGGGACAGGGCAGAGTAGAGTCGGTTTGCTGGTCCATCGCTCTCCCATGGCCATGTGTCCATCAGTACATAAAAGAGGATGTGGCCAGCTCACCAGCAGAACTCAGACACATTTTTATCTTAGGGCATACATGGATGCTGAGACATTGTTTGATCAATTCAGCTGCAGGCTTTTTAATGCAAAAAGAGGACAAGCTGCTAGTGTAGGATACTGAGAAAGCTGAGTGAGGCTCACTGCAAAGCTGGCAACCCAAAAAAAAGCTCTGTCAGTCAGAAATCAGCAGTCCGATTTACACAGCAGCTAAGTCTGGCCAAAGTAAAGCACCATGATTCAAGTAAGGAGCACTAAGTTTATATTAGTCTTTTGTATATAGAGGCTTCATTAATGAACCTGGAGCAGTGAGAAATTCTGCTACAGCCATGGCTGGAGACTGTGTTTTAATTATTATATGTGATTTTGTAATTTTAATTGTACAATTATTAGAACATTAAAAGACACAATTACCTTATAAATCTACTTAAGAACTCAATTTTATTACATTTTTATTGCTTTGTAATGATATGGTATTTTATTATTCTTTAAAAATAATTTTATGATTACGCAGTTTTAAAATATGATCTTTTTACTCTTTCATCACTTTACCTTACAACCATCCTAAATATGCAGTAGAAAGTGAAAGACTACAAACATTTTAAAAGTGACCTAGGTAAACATCACCAATGATGGTGAAAATTTTGCGCTTTAGCTGTCACTTGCCTTACAGAATTAATGAAGCTGCCTCCTATGACAAAAGCTAGTTCCAAGCAAAACTCCAGTTATGAAAATAGCTTATGTGGAGGGCTTATGCTTAAGATGAATTATGTCACAACTGTCTGCGAGATCAGGAATCATGTGAGAGGAAGTGGTGAAGACCTCTGGTGTTATTTGTTCCATTTGCTCACAGCAACGTGAATCAGAAGCAATCCTGTTGAAATCAGAGGCAACACTTTCGTTATAGGGATCTGAGGCTGGTTTTAAATCTGAACAAGGCTCATAGTCACCCATCTTACAGCCTCCAAAGAACAGGATGCTTTCCTAAACCCTGGAGAAGAGTCAGGTGGCCTATGCTACATATCAGAGATTGAACCACCTTAAATGACCTCTTGTATCTTTTATGATTTTGTATATATTTACTGTTTGCTTTCATGTTTTTTCCTTTGTGTTTTTATTAGATAAAGTGTCCTTGTTGAGTTGTTAACATTTTCCATTGTTCTTCAGACTTTGATATTTTACCTAAAAATACTCATCCTTTGTCTGAACTCACTCCTGAATCCTGTTACAATCAAAATGGAATACGAAAGCAGACTTTGATCTGCCGCAGATAACAGAAATACAAAGGCAGGGAGGCAGAGTGGGTAGGGATGTTTCCACCCTACCCTAAAGAGCTACTAACCTGAAAGACAGGGGGGTAGTAATTTTAACTACCGCGCTGCCACAAATGCACTGAACACATGCCCGTGTGAGAATGAAGAATATGATCTCTCTAGTCTGTGAGATATTGCAACAAGGTAGAATTAATCTCTGGTGAGGATATCTTTATGTTCATAGTGGTCCACAGAGTGAATGGCAGATTTCAGTAGAAAAAGGGCTTGTGCCCCACGGGCCATATTCAGAAGCCTTCAACAGTGCTATGCCAATACAGGTAGTTTAATAATTTGCCCTGCTGTACGCACGTACTGCCTGCTCCACATCCAAACTGTGTAGCAACAGAGAGAGAGAGAGAGAGAAAGAGAGACTAACAGAGACTAAGACATTTACCTTAAAGTGTATGTAACCACAAAAAAAAACACAATAAAAACTTCAGTATAAAGTATTTTGGTGTGCATACACTGCTCATCCTAGATGCAAATTATTAATTTTAAATTTCAAATAGTTTTTCTCTCTCTTTGGTTTTTGGATTTGTACTTTCTCTCCTGGTTTCACCTTATAAATACATGAGCACACGATGAAAAATCCATATTTTTGTAAGTGCCTCAGTCACACAACTTTATTTTTGTCTGCCCAGATATTACCGATTCCTTTCATCTGGAAGGCATTGCATGGTAGTAGTATATCAAAATTATTAGGAATAAAAAGACACCACACTGTGTTTTCAATCTGTGAAGCTTTCTATGTGGTGATATCTGTGCAGAATATACAATTCCTAAACACTGTTCTGATTGTGCTCCCTTTTAATTTTTAACTGATAGAAAATATAAGCTCTACAGATTAATTTTCTAAACGTCTGATATGTATTCTGTACCGCATTTCACAATGTTATCTGAAGTTGTGTAACATAGTGTGGTAGAGTAGCCCTGACATAGGAGTTAATACTTTGCAGGGAAGCTCAGATCACAGTGGGCAGTGAAGAGTCGCATTCTGTCTCCAGCCATTCTTTCAAACCAAATGAGGATTTACATATCAGGACCTGATATGCTGAGGTCCTTCTTCTATTAAGGGTCACAACTGACATATGCAGGAGAGCAGGAGTACTCACAGCCTTCTGGACTATGTTTAAAAAGTGGAGAGATTTTGGTATTGTATATTACCGCTTTTGATCACAGCACAGGCCAAGTACCACTCTGCCCTACTCTTTTCTTTCCTAAGATTCTGTAGAAATAGTACATGCCCAAGAGTTTTGCAAAGCCAAAACCGAACAATAAAAAGCTCTTCTGCTCTAACACAGTTTAAGCATTTGGATCAGTATTTTTTTGAAAAGTGGTTATGTTGCTTTTAAAACAGAATTGTCACTAATGCAACATATATATATGCTGCTGTACAGTGGTAATAGCAATAGGGCGTTGAAGTGTGGGGGCCTCATGTTCTTCTTCATGTCATCTTTGAACGTGGTATTTGGTTAAAGACAAAACTCTGGAAGCAACTGTTGCTTAATTTTGATCTTTTGTCACTTGTTAACCTTTCTAAGATGGGATATAGAGGAGGGGAGAGCTGAAGTCAGAGAAAACCTACATTAAAAACAACATTTTTCAACTACTTGAAGAACTCCCTGCTTTGTCCGTGGACCTTGTTACCTTAAATATAATTGAGTGTAAGGGCCACAATATCCCAAGGGATGCAAAGCATCATTATCCCATTTTGCAGGTGAGCAGTAGAGGTGCACAGACTGTCAGGCTCATGCTGGTACTCTATTACAGCGACTCTACACACACACCATCTCTTACACTGTGCCTGGTTTCACCAAAGTTGCTCCAGCTGGGGCAGATTCTGCTTAATGGAGTCAAAGGGGCAGCCTTTAAATCGATTCCAATCAGTACTGAATCAAATGGAGAGGAATGTAGGACGTATTGCATACACAAGCAGAAGCGAATCACTGAGGAATTTACTATCAGCCATATGGATCATTTGATCACATCCAGTTTTACTACTTCTGCAAACAGCAAAGCAAAAGAAACTAACCTGTAATTCCCATTCCACCTGCAAGTTGTTGTTTTCCCACATCCCTGCTAATCCCTTGTGAAGAAATTCAATAAACAAAACACTGAACTTTGAATATAACAATTCACCTCAAAGAAATTTTCCTCCATCATTCACATTTTTTTTCCAAAGCAATCAACAGAAATTATATGCTGGGCCTTCTTGTTGCTAGGACCACTTCTAATTTTGGTGGAGGAGGGAAGTAATTTTGTATTTTGCAAAGGCTGAACTTTAGATTTTGACAATTTAGTATGATTAAAGCTGCAAATTGCTTGGGGATTGTATTCCAAAAACAATTCATTCTTTGTTTAATTATCTGACTAAACTAGGAGTATTGCCAGTGATTGTCTTCATTTCATAAACACAAGCCTATATGTTTTGGAAAATGGAGTGAAAACTCCACTGGTGAAGAAAAGTCAATAATATTCCCTTTTTCTGATACGCTGGAGACATAGCTCTCTGTATAATTGAGTGTAAGGGCCAAATTTTCAATTGATACAAATCAATACAGTGCTTGGGATTGATGCGGAGCTACAGCAATGTGCCTTTCTGCGGGATATAAGGATATGATGGCAAATTTCACAGATACTCTTAGACATATTCTCCTTGAACCTGTAAGCATAGGAAATATAAATAGCTACTCTTTAACATTCTGACACCAGTAAAAGTGCAATGATTGCACATGAATAGTCCTGGGTTCACGTATTCTGGGGTAGATAAGTACACTAATAAAACTGAAGAAGAATCGTTCCTCTGCCTACCTGGTGGCATGAGAGTATATAGCCCTGAATAAAATTATGTCCCAGAGCACCCTTTCTCACTGGTGTAGGTCAAAATTTGAAGAAGGGATTGGGTAGGAAAGTGGTCCGAGTGTGTTATATGCTCACCCTCTATCATATTTCACCCTTCCTGCATGACAAGTGTGTATTCATTGCCATAGTTCAGATCCGCAGCAACCCACCCGAGGGAACGATGTGGCACTCAGCGAAGCGGTGAGGTGGCATCCGAACATAGCAATGAAGACCTGTGCCTGGGGAACAGCTGGTGATGGAGCGCTGCCCTGTACTGTCAACCTCTTCAAAACACAGGAAGCAGCACAAATTCAATACTAAGCTTCTGAACAATGGAAAGCTAGCATCAATATCTGCTTAAATCTTCTTTTGGAATGGAAAACAGCATTGAGGTGTTTGTTTGTGAAGCAAGGGTGCTTGTCTCAGGGGGAGAGCTGTGAAGGTGAATTAGTGATTATCAAGTGCTTGGCAGAAGTTAGGTGAGATTTTCAAAACCCACTTTCATAACTCTGCTCCAGGTGAAATCAGTGTGAGTTGGACCTTTGGCTTCAGTATGAGATGAGTATGGTTAAGACTGGTCAAGTCTGAAAATGTCTCTCAGAGAAACTGTTTACAGCAGTTTGTGATCTTAACCATATTCTGCTGTCACATTTATTATATTCTTGTTCTTCTCTAGGAAGTGAAGGACTAAGAACATGAGTCATTTTTATTTTGTCTCAATAGGTCTGCAAAGTAACAAGAACTGAGTAAAAATATTAAATATTTAAGAAAATTAGTATTGTATTTAAGAAAAAAAAAACAACTGGACATGTGCAGGAAAAAAAGGATTTTCCAAAAAAGGATTATGATTTGCAGGAAATTGCTTTTTTTCCCACTTAGGGTGGGCATGCTGGACTCCAGTTGTGGATGCAGGAAGTGTGGGGATGTCATGCTTAAGAGTTTGGGAGTTGTCATTCTCAGGGTGTTCAGTGTCCCCAGTCTCCATAAACCTCATCCGAGAATCCTGAAAAGGAAACTGGGAGCCTTCTTAAAATGTGTGCTGGTACAGAAGAGATACAATTTCCGACATCTTGTGAGAGTACCAGGTGAGCAGCTACTGTGCTGGGAGACCCACACCAGCATGTGGGTGTTGAGCAGTCAGCCAAGCAAGCTGGCAGGAAACCTGGCTGCCTGTGTTTGGCTGCATTTTCTAAACTGAACTGCTCTGCAAAACATTTAGGTGCAGAAGGAATTAGAATTTCCCATTCAAAACTGCTCCACTGGAGGTTTTCTAACTGAATGACAAAAACACTTTTACCTGAAACGCAGAAGAAGATCCAAAAAAACATAGCTAATGCAACGGTACTGTTTTCCATGTGAGAGAGATTTTATTCCCCAGATATCCCCCTGTCCAACTCCCCACAAAGTGGAAACAGAAGTAGTATCATGTTGTACAAATGTCTGTCCTCTAAATTTTCCTTGCCTGGTTAGAAACAAAAAGGAATCGAAATTTCATAAGGCACCTCATTCTCATGACATTTTCAGGCCCTCTTTGAAGGCTGATTAATATGCAGCGAGTGCCACGCTGTTAAAGTTCACCATGTTACGATATCGATGTTCTGCTTTTATATTTTGGGGCAAAACATTGATTTGGGGAGTTTAATGGATTATAATAACCTATTCTACCTGCAGGTGGGAAAGACAAATCTCTAATTCTTTAACAGAATGGAGCAAAGCTCGTCCATTAACAGACTCAGCTTTAATGAGACAGAACGCTAAAATAAAAGCTTTTGATAGATAGCCTAATATTTTACATCTTTCATGTGGAGAAATTAACATACTCTTTACTTTGCCTTAATGTTCAGATGGGTGCTTCAGTAGGCATTGTGGTCCTAAATTGGGTGATTCTCCTATTATTTACTTTCCTATGCTCAGAGGTTAATCTAGATGAGCTGTACCTGTCAAAAATAAATACAACCAACGTGCTTTTCCGTGCTTCTTTCCAGAATTGCAGCACATTCCTTCTCTATCCATTTCACTCAACTGAACAGTTTACAGCAATCAATAATATTACTTTCATCTACTTCTTTTTTTCTCCAGCAATGTCATTATCATTTCCTCTTTCAAGTCGGGGAAATAAATGTGAAATAATCTCAAGGTTCCTCTCCCTAATGTATTTTTTTTTCTAATTTTCCAAATGAATCTCTGTTTCTGGTTAAAGACTAGCGCAATGTGATGAGTTCATTAGTTTGCTGGTGTGCGTTCTCTGACTCACATTAAAGCACTAAAGGTCTTTGAGTTAGCAATAATTAGATGAGGTCATTAAAGCTACAATGAGATCACGATTGCCAGAAATGGCCTCACATTGTATGAAGTAAGGTCAAATCAGCTGTAACCATTATTCATTCCCGCTTTTTTTCTTCATTACATATGCATTAAGTAACAGTAGTGGGTAATCCACAGTTTAGCATGAGCGAGATGCCTTACAACCTGTCATACGCATGGTATTGTACAGTGAATGAAAAGTTGCATTGTGAGATCTTTTATAGCAATTGTCTTTTAAATATAAAAACCACAGCAGGGACGAAATAAGAACTGATCAAAAAGAAATGGCAGGAGATGTAGACAACATTTTAAAGGAGAAGTGAGGCAGGAAAGCATGGGCTACATTGTTTAAAGCCTGCAAGAAAGTTTGTAAGAAGGATCAAATTAAGAGGTGGCAAATAAAGCTCCCAAGCAGGACTGGCTCAGATGCTTTTCAGGTCTGTAGGTCATGTGAAAGCCATGGCTCCGTGGGAGTCCATAGCCAGTGTGCCTGGCAAGACAGTCCATGCAGTCGCCTTGGTGGACATTAGCAGCTGTTGCTTGTAAAGCGCTGCTATCTGAACAGTGTGATACACCCTTGTTCCTCGATCACATTCGCCTTTGACCCGTAGACAGAACTTCTCCAGATAAACTGAAGAGTCAGCTCAGCCAACAAAATGCGAGTGATTTCATTTCTTTTGCATAGGAACGAATGTTGTGTCCATCCTCTAGGGACAGTCATTCATTACAAGCACATAATAACCCAGTGAGTGATGGCAGAACCCCTTCCATCTATTTCTCATTTTCTAAACCGTCAAGAAACAGCTTTAAAGCCAAGCCTCTCCATGGCAATAGATAACACAAATCAAGCTGAACAAATAGTTAAGTGGGACAGTAGCCAGAAGAGGAGAAAATCAATATACTAATTAATGTAGCAATTGCTTCCAGATGTGTGTATCATAGAAATCTGAGCCATTTTTGCATGGTTTTTGAGTATCTCTCTCCTCCTCTTCCTCATACTCTGCTGATTAGAGGCACAAGGGAAAAACCACCATTCCAACATTACAACATGCCACATTCCTTTAACACTGTGCAACAGGCAATGTGTTCAGTGAGAGCCAAGCAGCGTCTAGAAGAACTCACCATGCACTTCGCAACAGCTCTCAGCTCTGACACATTAAAGTCTGCAAGAAATTTAAGGCTCCATTTCATCTGCTTTCACTGTGAAATGTCTCCTCCCTAGATTACAAGTGACAACCTCACCTACATGTCAAGGCTGAGCAGACACACGAAATTACACGTCCGTTCTGGGCCATGCCAGAGGAAGGAAAAATGCCCTCTTTGACAACCACATTCCAGACATGAGGTATAGACCAGGCTCTGCCTGGAAATGAAAATGAGTTGTGGCTGGGAGAATGAGAATGGTGTCCAGGGAACTGGCCCCAACAACTAATATAGGGTTTCCCTCTGCTACCTGCTGCTCATCCCACCTTCCAGAAAAGGCTCCCGTCACGAGAGTCTGGACTCTGTGTAGATGCTAACTAGACAGTTCAAGCCTGCACAGACCCAGATTTTGCTTTCAGTAATATCCATGCTGTCCCTGTAATAGAAGTAATTAATGACCCTAACTAGCACAGAGATGTGAACTCTATTTCCAGTTATACCTGAATTATGAAAAAAAAAATAGCTACTGAACAGTTATTAATTTGCAAGATTTGCAGGATCCCTTTTGTCTGGATAGAGAGGCACTCTGAATGAACAGGGGAAGTCTCACAGCTTCTGTACTGTGAGGTTGTGATGTGCTGTTCTTCTCTCTAAAATCCACTTTTCTGTTCCTCTTCCCTCCCTGTTTAGGACCAAATCTTGCTCCTGTTGTGGACGAGAGAGGGATTTCTGTGGGCTTCAATAAAAGTGTGGAGTCCTTAGACATTGACTTCATTGACTTCCATCTCCTGTAAGTAGTTTCAAGTTTCTGGATGTCTTTCCCCAGAAGGTTCACCTCCACACTTCCCTCCGCTATAGGAAATTTTGCCATGTTGGCAGGCCACCATTAGCATGCAATAAGCACAGCGTGCAAGTGCTGCTGTAGAAACAGATCCCCAGCCTCGTGTTCCTGCCAGAACCGTCCACCTTGTTCCCAGGAGTTGCTTCTTCACTGAGGTAGATTATGACCTTGTCTTATCAGTCCCCTCCTGCGCTTTGGTCTAAATTGACTCCACAGCCTTGGTGGGTCCTTCTCACTGGAGAAAATGCTGAGATGCCAGTACCTCTGGAGAAAGTGCAGTTAGAGTTTTGCCAGCAACACCCTGCAAAGACGCTTCACAGATCTGTGTCTTGGAGTTTGCCCTTTTCACTTCCACACTTGCTTGGCAGATGGGAAAGAGACGCGGCTATGAAACTGCAAAAGGAAGAGGCTGCAGATCTGGCGCACCAGTGCCTTTCTGACATTTCGGCTACCCTGAGGAGCTACTGCTCTCTCATATGGAGCCAAAGGCTTCTTTTTTTTCATGGAGCTTTTCCTTCAGTGAAGAGGTAAATCATTAATGCTAATAGATCCTATAATATCGACAGAGATGAAAATTTTGTTTTGTTTTAATATGTGCAGTAGAACTTTTGTGGAAACAAATAAAGAGCAACCAGGTTCATTAGCACTGATGTGCTGGTGAAAGGGAAAAGGACACTATAAGCAGATGATGTTGTTTGTCCTGCCATCCATCTTCCATGTCAGTGAGGAGAAAGAAACCTTTCCTAAATTTCCTATCAATCTTCCTGACCTTTTTTTCTGTTAACATCATTTGCATTTTTAAACAGATTATTTTGTGCTGTGAAATTTTCCCTTTCCCTCATCACCTCATTTAAAAAAGAAGGATGTTTCTGCTTAGAAATCTCCTCTTCCAAACGCCTCCATCTGTGCAGGGCTCTTCACACCCCAACAGGAAAACCCAACATTTGCCCCATGGAGCAGGCAGTGTACAGCTCTACCTAAGCTGGGTCTGAAGCAATGTCCTGAGGCCAACCTCACTGTTCAGTCAGCCTGCAAAAGAAGCAGATTGCTCCTGACAAAGCTGTGTCTTATTTACGCAGCTAATAATAAATATATAGGCTCATGATACCTTTACACTAGAATACAAATATACTAGGTACACAGTGTCAGAGCAAACAGAGATTGTTAGCATAATAAAGGCATAGGCACACATCCAGCATTCACACACCATCACTTACTATTGGTACACAGCTTCTGATGGACTGTAAAACCCTTCAAGTATTTATTTAAAGGTATAAGGCTTTATGACTAAGTTACAGAGGCTAAAAAGTTACCCTGTGTCAGCTGTGGCAACTGCCTGTAATTGCCAACAGCAACATAAGCAATATTAGTAAATAAGTCAATTACAGGCTTCATTTTACTTAATACAAAGTTCCTTAGAGTTTACTAGTAAGCGGAGAGAAAGCAGATCTGGCAAAAAAGATAAAGGAATAAAACTTTAACCACTATACTATTGTAAAACATAATCAATAGTCTCTCTGTTTCTACAAAAAGCAGGCCCAGCTTTCACCCATTCCTATCAGTCTCCATTCCTGTAGGGAATTTTGCAGAAAAGCAGAGGCCAGACTCTCAGAAAGTGCAGACCAGTCTTCCAGGGAATAGAAGCACTTTGACTTGAAAGATTTGGGAACTAGTTTTGAGAATTTAGCACCAACAAATAGCTGTACTCAAAATTTTTAATCTCTGTTCTGCTAAGTAAACAGCAAAAGGTAGCAAAGGCAGCAAATCCTCTCCTTGCTACTCAAAGAAGAGCTCATATGAGTCCATGTGAATTACATTTGTGGCTGTAATTAATGGGGAGGGAGAAAAGCAGTGAGAAACTGTCCATAAAATCAACCTCTTAAAATTATACTCCACAAAATGGTAGGAGTTGACTGTAGGATCATGGGCCAGCACTAGTAGAAGCATGATAAGGTAACTTATTAAATTGTTCCCATCTCTAACTTCTGTGGGACACTGTAACACAAAAGCTTTGCTATTTTTATTGCTCAGACTTTTGGAAAATGAGAAGTAGCTTACTGACAATAGAAGAGCTGACAATATGCTGTATTTGTGATTCTTATCATGACACTGGCTCAGCATTCAGATGGTTTTGGTGCGATTACGTTTGTGCGTTATCAAAGAGAGGATGGCAGTGGACAAGCCGACCTACCCGAGCGTGGCTGCTACTCCTGCCTGTGCACATCTCTGTCTGGTTTCCTCTGCAAGAAAGGAAACTTGGGAAACAGGTTTAAAAACCTGACATGCAAAATGCATCCCGTGTCATGTCATGCTGTGGAAAATGATCATCAGTAGAATTATACATGCTATATTGCCTTCTGAATCCCCCAAAGCAGTTAAAGAGCCAGGAGAATGAGAGACTGTCATTATTCTGTCTCCCTCCCTCCGCTTAGGAGCATAAACCTCTGCCAGACACTCAGGCAGAACAAAACACTTAATCAGTGTTAAGGATGCATCTGGTCCCCCCAGAGAGATGAGCTGTTCATTTATGCTTGTTTACAATATGTTTATAAACATTAGTGGACAGGGATAGATTACCCCAGTTTACTGCCACATAAAGGAGTCAGCTGCTTACATTTCCCATCATATCTATGCACTTTTCTTTTACATTACTCAAGTGGTACCTTATGGCAAGTAATCTTTGTGAATTAGGCCAGAAATCAGGAATGTTCTTGTAGTATTTATGCTGTTTTCCCCTGTCATTATCTCAAAATCTTAGTGTTGGATCAAATCCCTATCCAAGATGTGTATGTGCCTACTTTCCTTGCCATCTAAATTGCTTTACTTCTTTTTATTTTTTTTCCTTTTGTCCATGAAGGCAGAACATTGTTTTTATGTTCTAGGTGAAAAGCATATGAAAAATATATTGTAGTGATCATAGTCCCCAGTACACCAATGGTTCATATCCTTCCAAAGAAAGCAGCATTTGTAAAGGAAATATTTACTTTTATTGTTGTTCTTTTTCTTAAAAAAAAAAACAACAGGCTATCTGTATTTCCTCTGGATAACGCATTATGACTTTATAGAGTAGTGACAAAATGGAGAGAAAATGCGCCGCCCTGGTCATGTAACAAATATCTGAGTACTTTGAAGGGGAACGAGGAGACAGAGATGCTGTTTGGTTCTGGGAACAGCCCTGCTACACGATTTTAGCTCTCACTTCACCTGTCGGTTCTCTCTTTCTTCTCCTTTATCTTTAGTTTGATGGTGAGCTTTTTAGGCCTAGATTATTTCATATTAAGCATCTGAAAGGTACATCATACCCCCAGTTCTAGTTCAATAATGACCATATTTAGTGTAAGAATACATACAGCTGCAAAACAGTGATGCAACAGAGGAGAAAGAAATTGAAAGAAGATAGTGGAACAGATTTCACAGAGAGGGAATGTGACGGGCTAGGCAACCAGCTGGGTGTAAATCAATACAAGCCAATTGCTTCGGGTGAACCTCTACTTTATTGGTGAGAGAATGCAATGGCAAATATTTGAATTAAGGTTGCTTTGATGTGCGCAAACCCATTTATAGGCACGAAATAAAAGGTGTGGCCAGCTGCTGCTTCTTCTACCTGATCTGATATTTATCACAGAACCCTCCAGGATAAGATCATAATTTTCCTTCTGTTAGCTGAAAGTCAGATATTAAGGGGTATTGCCACACCTCTCATTAGACCACCATTTTAAATGATCCAGCAATCCCATCAATTGATGGTTACGTGAAAAATGTCCACGAGCCTGCTCTTCCCTAATGGGATTCCCCACATTGCCATGAGGCATGCCTTGCCTAGCAAACCAGACCCCTGATCACAACTCACTCATGGAAAACCAAATTTATCAAATTATGGAATAAGGCTATGTCACATATGGGAAAAGCAACCTAAGCAAAGTACACCGCAGCATCCTCTTCCTCGCACATTCACACAGATCCGTGACCCCAAATCACCAATTTGTCCACACTGACAACTCCCCTTCCAGTGAAGCACGGGGTGGTTTGAAAGGCAGGGTTTCCACCTTCCTAGTAAACTGGTTGTGCTGTTCAAGATTACAGTGCTTCATGTCAAAAATCAAGGCCACAGTGCCTTTTGTTTTTTGCAAAACAAAAAGTGTGGTTTTTGCAAAAACAATTTCCTGGCCCATTTTCACTGACAGACAGAAGGCAGTGTTCCCCATGTAAAAGAAAGAACTTTCAATGTACATATGTTCATTATTCTCAGCACTGTGGTGCTAAGTAGACAGACACAATCTCCTTCCCTTTATTAAGTCTTCAGGTGGCAGCTCCAGAAAATGATATTTGTTTCCGCCTGATTCTTGAGGCTCCATTCTCCAAGGAATTAAACACACATTAGGGATGAAAAAAGATTCCTATATCAAACAGTCCTATGCACATACAAATGGCTTTGTTTGAAGGGTGAAGTATCTTGTAGATGAGTTTAATTCCAAAAAGGGTGTGGATAGATTCTTGATATACTATTATATAATATTAATATATATGCAAAATAAGTTGGGCTGAGTCATGTAGTGCTTCAGTTCAGACTCAGTACTGAGATTTGCACTAAAAAAAATCAAGTAACCTTTCAACCACAGGTTGTTTGTACTCTGTTTCACACATTAGAAATGACAGAAAAAAGACACTTCAGATTTCAGAGTCAGACAAATTCATTTCAGAGACATCGGCATATTTCAAAAGATTAAAATAACAAAATGAAACTAAAGAAAAAGGAAAGAACAGTTTGGTTTTCCTTTGGAATCTCATTTTACCTGACCAGTGTTTGTAGAACTGACCATTAAAATTGGAAAAATCAAAATCTGTTATACTATCAGCCTGAAGGATGTCTATGAAGACAGCAGATTTTGTATTGGGCCCTAAACACTGAAATTCACATATACCTTAAAAGTCACATTACCAGAGCAGAGCAAATGATTGGTAACACATATCTTGCTTTGTAAGCAGAAGTTTCTGCCACTCTTAATTTGCAAGCAGATCCATTGATTTCACTTTCAAGGTTCAGATATAACAGTGGCAGAATTTGACTCTGAAGGCTGGGGTTTTTTTCCTTCGTACAGGATGACCCTGGACAAGTTTCAAAGCAGTCAGATAAAATTATCATGCAGAATTACTCGTGGATATCTTTGCAGATCCCCATGTCTCTATGAATGAGTGGTTTGTTAGAAACGCTCCATCATGTGTTCAGATGGAATTGCTCAGCTATCAGCTGTGTTTTCTGCTCGAGTTTTAGCAAGGTATTACAGCCACACATAAACAGGTGAGCCCTAAAGCCAGTGGGAAACCTCTGTTGTTAAAGCTCTTGACATGTTGGCTGAATTAGGGCTCAGACACAAGGAAGTGACACAACACATGCTGGTACTGTAAGAGTACATCCAAAATCCCCAATGATGCTAAAAGAAATACCTTGACTCCCAAAATGGGGACTCTGTGTTCACAAATGTGTATTGCTGATTATTTTTATTTTCTGTATGGTAAAATATAGGTACTTCAACCTGAATAAGAGCTACATCTCTATATAAATAGGTTAGAGTTGGTCCTTGCCCTGAAGAGTTTATGATCCAAACAGACAAGAGCAGCAAAAAATGCATGGAAAAACCTTATTTTTATCCCTGATCATTATTCCTGTGGCATGGAGAGACCAAAGGTATGACCTTGAAAACACTGGGTAACCATAAGAGAGACATAAATGAAACATTTAGGTGGCGGCAGAAAACTTTGAGCTAACTGAAACTGTTGAGAACACGACATGGAGACCTCTGACATGGTGGGAGACAGAGGTGATATCTGAGGTTGCCCGCTAACACATCCCACTCCAAAGGAGGTGATGATAGCTCAGGTGTGGAGTGATGGGAAGGGCTGTGCAAGACTACGGGATGGCAAGTCCACACTGTGCTGCGTTCTGTGGACTTATGGGGCAAAGGTGAGTCAGAGATCTCTGTACCACTTTCTTCTGCAATGCAGATGAGCCTGCAGGCTCCAAAAACAAATCTGCATTCCTAAAATAGCCTCTGTTTAACCTTGCTGACACCTAAACTATGTAAGTGCTTCACTCCTTTATTTAAAATGTCTAAAGTCACTTAGTCATAGAGGTGCTCAGAACTGCCTTTTCTCGATAGGGCTAATCAGCTTGTCTTGAGGTTCATGATTATGGCTGACTGGATCCAGAAATTAGGCATTGCTTTGTCCTCTTACTGCGCTACAGGCTATGTCAGTTCTGAGGGCAGGGCTTTTTGTAGTCCTCCTGCTTGAGTGTGTCACTGTGGAGCAAAGAATTGGGCCAGACAGGAGAGAGAATAAAACACTGAGAGCTAGTGGTTAAAATACTTTGGTGTCCCACACTTGCCTGTGTGGTGCACGTCAAGAGACTGACTGTTCACTGCCCCTTCCTGTACAAGGGCTAGGGTCCATCAAATGAAGCCAGTGAGAGCCAGGATCAAAGTAAGCAAAAGCAAGTGGTTCTTCATGAGCCAGCAATAGACATGTGGGAATCCTTGCTGAAGGGCATTGTGGATGCAACAAAGTACTTGGTAGAGAGCTTTACAGGGAGCTGCTAAATAGACAAAGCATACCACACTCAGGAAGTCCCAGGAGCTGAAAATACCTGGAGACTGGAAGGTAACTGGGTGGGAGTTCTTACTCTAACCATGTTCTTACTCTTCCCTAGGGGTCAGCTTATGACCCCAGATGGAGCAGGAAAAAAGAGCTAGTTGAACCCTTTATCTGAACAGTGCAGCTCTGCTTATGGTCCTCTGCTCTGGAGTCCAGGTCCCTGCTTTTGCAGATGACCATATCATATACTACCTTTGGTGAGATGACCAAGTTAGCCGTGCTTTTTGCCTTGCCCCTGTTCAAGACCTTCACAACTCTGATTATTAGAAATCTCCATCTACTATCCAGCCATAATTTTCCCAGGCAGATTACACTCATGGTTTCTCTCACAGCTCTCAGGTGAATTTTTTTATTTTAGTCAGTGACTATTTTGGGGATAAAATAAATGTTGTTTCAGCATCATTAGAAACTCTGGTTTAAGAGGGTAGGCCCCACCCAGTTCTTGCAAGAAAGAGTATAGACAGCTGATTTCAGGAGAGCCTACAAAAGCACAGGCTGCCAAATGGCCCCAGGTGTCTTTTTGCACTGTTGTGTGCAGTGTCCTACATCCAGAGAGAGGCAGCAGCTCCCCATGCATGGTGTTCCCTCAGACTGCTACCTGTGCTGGCTCCCATTAGGACTGCCTAACTCACAGAGGGAGTTAACTCAAATAGAAGTACAAGAATTCAGGACCCTCTTTTTAGTCCCTGATTCAAGAGTCAAGGGTCTAAACTTTTGGGAGCTCTCAGTCCCTTTTCAGAGTGCCTTTCATTATGGGTGGCAGATCCAGCAAGTGAATTCACATCTCCTACATCCTGGTTTTAAAACTAGTTTTTTTCTTTTTATTTCTCAACTTGTGAAATTAGAGGGCAGATTACATGCGGGCTTAGTCGGGAATTCCAATTTTGAAAATATATGTTAGTTTAGCACAAGCTTTTTTAATGAAGAAGTAAAAAAAAAAGTTTAAAATATGTTTTAATTACAGTAACCTGCTTCATGCAGTGTGCAGATAATTCAGGCAATCAGACTACCTAACGTGTAAGTTATTAATTCCTAGAAGCACCTTACACATTCCAATCGTAACTACATCACCCATTAAAAAAAAATCCATAGTCCTATGTTTGCTCTCATTTTCATCTAATAATAGCAATAGCGACCTCAGCACAGGGCATTCTCAGGGATTAATGACCAGCTGGGACTAATGACACCCTTGGCTACACCTTTGGCCATAAAGTCCTGTCAGTCCACCATCAATCCTCAGAAAATGCCCTATGCTCAGATCACTACTACTTAACCAATAGTTTGAATGAAAATGAAAAGTAGATGTAGGAAGAGCTATAAAGAATTTCCACCTTTTATACACAGTACAGTGTGTTTGCCCCTATAAGAAAGCTATGCCTTAATAAGACTTCACAGCAAGCTGTATTGGCTAACATGCATTGAAAGTGTCTGAAATTCTGTAATTAGTCCTCATGCAATTAGCCCCCTTGACAACAAATTCTGAGGCAAGAGAAGTGATTATTTACAGTCTGAGAAGCCCTCCCCTGCCCTCTTCCTCCTGGGGATGGACAGAGTGCAACACAAGTTTTGGGACTGAAAAGCTACTACTAACTTCTGTCCTGAATATGGTTGTGCATGACTAGCAACGTCCAGCTAGGATGTCATCTTTTCATCCCAGTCCCTCTCAAGATGGCAAAAGCTGAGAGCCTCAGTCTGTATAAATTGCTAACATGCCACTGTAGTTAGTCTGACTGATAGAAAAACTGACTGGAGCACTAGTCTGATTGATAGAAAAACAATAGTAAGTGCAGCGCAGGTTAAAATCTGTGGTCAATCTAGTTTCATATGTTTTCAAACCAGCTTTCAGGAGAGGTATGTAAAATGCCAGTTGAGGATTTGACCCAAGAAATTTCTAAATCTTGTGCAAATTTTCAACATATAACAACAAAACCAACCCAAAGCACGTGTCTCTGAATTGCTGGAAATGCCAGAAATGTTTGTGAAAGCAAGTAAGAAAACATGGGTGTGATTTGACTGACAACCAACTGCTGCCATTTATACTTCTTGCTGACTGAATGACCCCAGGAAATATTTATGCTGGCAAAATTGTAGGTGCAAAATGGGAAAATTAATTGAAGCTAAAGCTGGCAGGAAACTGCTTTCTCCACTCCCTTTAGGTATGTGTGGGTGTTCACATATTTAGAAACTTAATTAATAGGGCTCAGGGACTTTCTCTGGATGTTTTTCAATGAACTATTTTGCCAGTAGATTTTTTAAAAATTTTTATATTTCTATAATTCTAACTAAAAATGATAAATACTGGACTAAAATTAGTCAAATAGGGAAAAATATGATTTTTCTTTCATTTTCCAGATAGTTTTTATTAGAAGATGTTAGAAGATAGTCAAAAGTGCTGCGTATTTCACTTTCTGATGCACCTCATTTCAGCAATAGCTTCTTGAACTGTTTTACTCACAAGCCAACAGTGACTGGATCTGACCAGCACTTTGACACTGAACCTGCCACTGCACTTACTGCAGATGTTCAACTTTACTGACCTGAGTAGTCTCAATGGTTAGGATATCAAACAAATACGTAAGTATTTCAGGGACTGAGACTTCAAGGTAGACTATGCAGTTCTGGTCTGGTGTTTTGGAAGTGGAAGTCTCGTTAACTGTAGCTCATTACAGAAGAAGTAACGTTAGAAGAGGTAGCGTGTGAGCGATAGAAGAACATGATAGGAGAGCTAGTGTGTGAGCAGGGCACAGCACCAGAGGGAGATGACCCGGGCTCAGCAGTAAGTGAAGCCATGCCTGCTCTGCATTTTGATGTGGTTTGAACCACCCTCGATAGCTCTCACCCCACACCAGCTCTGTTTCGGTGTGCGGGAACCATATTGCTTGTGGAGGAAGTGAATCAAGAAGCTGTGCACCAGAGTCTCACTGACTGCATCTAACCATCTCTGTGGTGGGGGCTTATGACCCAGGAGACCAGGTTAAACCAAACCTGAAAGAAAGCTCCTGAATTGTCTGCAATGTAGATGTAGAGCTTCAGGACCAGCTGCTTTGATCTACAGGTTACTTTTTACTGAAGCCTCTGATGCAGCTGTAGGTCCTGGCACGCTACCACACTGTATGGCACAGCCATGTCAAGGTGGGTCAAGAAGAGACATCAGGGCCATTAGCGATGTTACAGCATTATTTGCGAGGGAAGGGGAATTTCCTCCGGTCTTCTGTTCCATTTATCTTCTCCTTATTTTAAATCTCATCACTGTTTTAATGGCATTGGGTGTTCTTTTGTGTTTGCTATCTAAATAAATTTGTTTCCTATCCACCAGTTCTTTGTTTCTTGTTTATATATCCTGCAGATACTGCAGAAAGAGCCGCTGTGTTCTTCCCAGAAAGGCAACGGTCGAATTAAACTCTCTCTTTTAGGAAATTTTGAGTCTCTGAGTTCTGAACTGGAATAAAAAAAGAGGTTACCTCATAGAAAACAATCCGTCACATGAGGATGCTGAAAGGCTCTAGCCAGCCTTTCTTCTCTTTTGCATCTTTTGCGTATGCCACTGTAATTCCTGCTACATTGCCGATGTGTGAAGGGAAGGGAAGATTTTTCTAATCATTCATTCCTGGGATATTTTCTTTATCTTTTCATCCCCCAGAATGTTAAAAATAGATGAGAGGGTTTGGAATGAGGTGAGAGTCCAGTGCAGACCAATCATAGAAGGTAAATCAGTGCCTGCTCTTATTGAGGTGTCCCCTGTGGAATACAGAAGTGTTCTAGCTAAATCTGTCCAAAAGCCTCTGAATGGGAATCCATCATCTCCATAGTTTGCATTCATTCATCCTTTCCTTTTATGGAGAAGGAAGGAGAAGAAGCTATCTAAATCAATGGGATTAAACAGTATTATGCCAATTTACACTAACACCTGGCTCCTTTTAGATAAGGCACAAATGAACGTTAACTAGGGCCAAAGCACACACTCAGACTGTTGACCTAACTCTTTAAGCTATCATTCCAGAGATTTGGATGAACAAATACTGGAACTAATCCTGCCCATTGCATGTAACTTTATGCCCAGGCAGGCATCCATGAAATGTCATCAACATCATGTGTCAAAGGACTTTTAAATGTATTTTTTTAGGATTATTTTTAAAGGGGAAAACCAGAAACAATATCAATTAATCCAGTCATAAACCACATATTGCATCCTATGTACATGACAGATCTTTAACATTCATTGAAACTGATGTAAGCATCACATTATTGAAGGAACCGAAAGCTCTGGGGAGACCAAAATAAACAAAAAATAACAGAAAATAAAGTAGCAATCAATGACAGAAGAAGGACTGGACCATAATTACCTGCTATAGTAAGCCTTCCAATGCCTTGGGACCTCTTCGTCTCCCTCTAATGTTCACACTATGAGTAGCCATTTATATGACAAATGTGAGAGAAATGTGCCTGACCCCTTGGTTGTGGAATCCGTTCAGGCCCTCTGAGATCAGCACGTTTCCAAGAAGAAGGTCTGGGCTCAGTCCCACAGTTGCTCCCAAGCAAGGAGGTCATTACATCAGCATAAAACTAGCATAACCCTCACCCAGCTCTCCTTCATCATGTTTTAATATGTACCTGGCTCAGTGTGCAAAGCTGTACTATTGCATGAGGTGGTCCATTGCTCACCGAGCAGCATTGAGTCTGAATATCCATGCCCTTAAATCACAATAGATTATTGCTGGTTTGAATTGACTGTTTTTCTGTTGAAGCAAATTGCAGCCAAAGGGATTCTGAATCATATCAGTGTCTGTGAATAGTTCGTACTGGCAGGTGGGAACATGTGAGGACAACAGAGAAGGCTGTAATCACCTCAGCGGCTTAGTGTCAAATAAAATCAAGAACAAGAGCAGTGTTAGCAGTCAGAGAACGTTTGTCCAGTGCTTTTACTCTTTTCAGCACTGTATAGCTATCATTATTAACTGTTGTATTAGTCTGAAACTACATTTGACTCCTTGCCATTACTTCCTGGTCCTCTCGCCTATTCCCTGTGATGGGATTTGCTGTGGGGAGAAGCTGTTATCACAGCAATATCACAGTAATGGCTAGATATACCCAGAAATCTTCCCTCTTCTAGTTAATTACTCCTCCCAATTAGGTGTTTACCCAGGATGCCATTATTATAGGAATGAAAGCCCTAGCCCCTCTCAATCAGATGGCATGTTTTAATCGAGCTAGGACTTTTGTTTAACAGCTGTAACTCAATTAGAAATTAATATCCATGAAGAAAGCACTGTTGCCTAATTATGCTAATAAGATATTAGCCACCATCCCTCCAAACTGCAGGATGAGTGTCATGTCTCTCAGTGGTACCTTATTTTATTGCAAACTGTATTCAAGAGGATTATTTACTTTCTTGTCACAGCACTCAGGGGAACACAACATTTAACTACTCACAAAATCTGCTTTCAGAGCCCGATCCTGCTAGCTTTTGGAAGGTTCAGACTCAGGACTAGGGACTCAATTTATCACAACATGAAGAAGGTTATTTAATTGAAATTGTTTTAAGAGAAAGTTGAAGGAAAACTGCTTTTCTGATGCTGGCCTACTAGAGTCACTGGAAGCTCCACTGTCTCCCATCCAGTGAGAATCTCACTTCTTCTAAAGAATGATTTCAGATTCAGTGCGAAGAACCGATACAACTCTTTATGTTAAAGAGTCCATTTTCGTGTAATTTATACAAGATTAATTTAGAGCTGTAACTCATTGATTTAATTTCTTATTTGTTGGAGACAGCAGTCTTCAAAAAGTGCTTTGAATCTATTGTCTTGTTGGACTCCATAACAATTTGTTACCATTGATTAAAATAACTATTCCTCATTATTAACCCTTTTAGTATTATACATGGAGATTTAATATGAAGTGTGATTAGAGTAGGTTTATGCTCAAATGAAGCAGCATGCCAGCATGCTGGAAATGAACTGGATAGCAGGAAAGTTAATAAAGCCTTTCCTCATTAAAATAACTACTTCCAAGTTAAGAAAAGATTATTTCAGATGCTCGTTCATTTGATTGCACTTTTGTACTTCAAAGTCTGGCTGCAGAGGATGAGGACTTGTCTACTAGGGCGCTGTCCCTACAGGAGCTTGGAGCTGAATTTTTGTAGCCGGCCACAATTCAGACTCCCTGCAGAGCCCACTCAGGGCACTGAGCATCCTGCGTGATCAAGGTGCAGTGCGGCTCCGCCAGACACACGGAGCATCGCCCTGTCTGGTGAAAAGCAGCGTAGCTCCTCTGTAGCCAGTCACTGCCTACTGAGGAACAGCCATTTCGTTTTCAAAAGAAAATTTTCAAAAAGACCAGAGCTCAGAGTGGGAGTGTTAAGCTGCTTTGCTCTGGCACGTGTTTGTGGGTTCATATCAGAAGGTTGCAACTAGTTGTTCATTATTATTGTTCTGATGGACTCTTTAACAACTTATTCCCACTGAGTAAGGCAACTTTTCCTCTTTAATTAACTCAATTTAGAATTATACATTGAGATTCATTAATTATTTTCAAGAAGTGTCTCTACTCATTCTCCATCTTCACAAGTCTTACAGTGATTGTTAGTTTAAATGTCTATAATCTCTAATAACTTTTAAAGTGACTCTATGCATTTTATTTTTTCTAGTTCATAAATGGCTATTACTTTGTGTACAGTGATGCTTTGACTATAGCATATAAACAAAGAGGCAACCACTTCCTTAAATACCATGACCACAGATCACCATTAATATTTGGCTGCTTAATTCCTATTTAGATGCAAATGCCCCAATTATTTAGCAAGCTGTGAGGTATGTAAAACTTTAAAAAATTTGGGCTTTTTTCCAAGTAGACAACACAGATGAAGACAGTGGATGGCCCAAAGTACCCACAGATGGTAGCAGCCAAACCTAGCATCTTGTCCACCAGGACACACAACATCTCCAGAAGTTGTCTAGGCAGTATGGTCTGTAAGATGTGAGTATTGCACTTGTACCACATGCCATGAATATGATGCATAAAAGCTGACCCTTCAGAAGAACATTCTCCTGGTAATCTCCGGAGGGATGTGTCTAATACCACTGCATAAAGTGCTGGAGATCACCTGTTTGTATGTGGCCCACAAAACTGGAAAGTGCTAAAAGTTGAATCAACTCCCATGCTGAACTGAAGTCTCTTGGTGCTGATGGGATATAGACAGACCAACACTGAGAACAAGAAGGTCTGAGATAGAAAAATTGTCTAAAGCCCATTTTAGTCACAGCATTAAAAGGGGGGGGGGAAAGAGGGGGGTTCTAAAATCACTTCACAACAGAGGCATTTGCTTCAGGCAAGAGGCAACACTGTCCATATGATCTCAGTTACCAGCAAGAATTTGTTCTTGTGCATGTTCAGACACTAGCATGGTAATGAACTTATCTCTACATAAACAAGCTCTTTAATATTCACTTTTCCTAGCATCCAAAACATTTATGAACCACTTTTTCCAAAAGGTGGATCTATTGAAATCTGAACACGAGTGCTACTAAATGTAACACTTTCAAACCTTATGAGTAAGCAACACTGAAGTGTCTATGTGTATTGTAAACAAGAGAGAACAAAATTATTCCTAAAGTTAATTAAAAAAGAAAACCTACTTCTATTTGCATTCATAAAAAGCTAACCTGACATCCCAAAAGCAGTTATTATATGTCAGCATGTCATGTGCATTGGGAATATCTGATCCAATTCACAGCTCATAACTGTCTAATTAAAGAAATATATATACAACAACTTTAATTGGTTCATTGCATCATTTGTTTTTATTATGGTTTTAAACTCTTGCTTAATAGTCACAGCTAAAACTCTCTCAATTTGCAGCAAAAAAAAAACTAGGAAGAATAAAGGTCTTGAACAATACAAAGGTAAGTAGGAGTTCAATAATCACCACATGTACAGTAATGTGTAAAAGGCTGAATGCTTGCTGGAATATAAATCTTTGTTTTAATACATCACTAAGTAAATTGAATCTATCTATTTGTGACATGTACTAGCAGTGCTAGAAAGCAGAGCAAAGTTTTCAGTTCAGTCCAAAACTTTAAGCTGAAGAATGCAGTAGATATATCTGTGAGAGGACGTTATATCTGGTTAAAAAACAAGAGAGCGAGAGAGAAATCAGAAAATTATGCTTATGGTTGTTTTTTATCACTATTGATTTTTAGAATGCTGTAGGAAAAAAGTTAAATAAAAGATATCTTATGGCTAACTCAGTTTATATCTAAACCTTGATAAATAAAATTCAATTCATAATTATTTATGAACCGACATCAAGGAGTTTATTACTTTGATTACTCACTAATCATTTCCCGTAAATGCAGTGACCTAAAAATCCCATATAATCAATAAAGTAGTAAGTTCCAGATTTAAATCACTGCACCTTGTATTCTTGAGTAAACCTTTGGGTAATTTACAAAGGCTGTTGAATTTTATAGTAAGTGTTTTTCAAACCAAGCTGGATTCTAAACAATAATGACTTTTTAATGTGGATCTGTGATTACATTGTCATAGTGAAATACGACAGTCTTTGACTGCATTCGAAATGAGGCAGAGGGTGAATTACTCCAAAGGCATAGATTACCATAGCCTCAGGTAAAGCAATCTTCATAAATTAAACTCCAATCTAAAGTGACCTGTCACTACAGACCTGTTGCTACTCCTAGTAACTTAAGTTTCAATGTACTATTTGTAAGCAAGTTCTTTTCTTATTACCGCAATTGGGGACAGTTACTTTGCTAAAGTGCTTTAAGGTAAAGGGAGGGGGGAGAATCATACATAAGCATTTTGTGGATTTCTTTTCCATAATTTTGAAAAGCTGTTAGTTTAGGAAATGCAACTTGTTGTCTGCTAAAATGTTTATGCCATTAAGATATCTAAAGCTGCCAACTGAAGGAGCCTTTGGCATAAACAGCAGCTACAGCACTTTCCTAATGCATTCTTGACACGCTGAGCATATTTGACTCATATGTTCAGCAATAACATCTACAGTTCAATGATATTCAGAGTTGTTTTGTACATTTAACTGATAGAGCCAACATTTCCCAAAGGGTTTATTGGGTTTCCCATACCTCAGCCTGAGAAGTTCTAGTTCTTAAATGGTTTCTTAGAGGGACCGGAGGAGCTGTCTTCTGAAAAATCATATGCTTTGCAGGTAACCAAAAGCTGAGGGCTTCATTCAGGGATGGCTTTGGATGGCATGGCTGAAATAGTTCCCATCTCAGTTGTTCCCACAGCAGCTTTCTCAGAGGGTCTACCCACCACTGTAAGGACCCTGTGGGCATAGAAGCTCCCGACCCAGGCTATGAAGAAAAACTGGTACCAACTTCAAACTATTCAGTATGCAAAAGTTATGTTGCTGTAGCAGCATAAATGTATATGCAGCTGTTAGCAGCAGTTGGTCAGCAGTTGCTGCATGAGCAACTCGTCCATCCCTGCAGCACGACACGGGAACCTCCAAGAAAAGGATGGAGCCAGGCATGATGGGCAGTTGGGGAGGGGAACCACTGCATCTAGCCCCTGGTACCATCCCTACCTGAAATGACCCAAATTCACTGGACTGCTGAGAAAAATATAGGCCTCTTTGGCTGCTGCAGCAGCATATCTGAAGCTTTAAACTCCCAAATGGTTACATCCTTATGGCCCTTCTAAGCTATGTGTCACAGAAATCTAACGACAATTTAAAACAAGCCTCTTCAAACTCTGATCCAGATATTGTTCAATATTCTGCTTCTACAGGGTAACGCCCTGATCAGCTTGTGCATAAAACGTAAAGCATACCTGTTGCAGCATGGGGCTATGGAGCCCTGCCTCCAGCTGCAAGTCTTCCTGATGGTTCTTGGTTACAGTCGTCTGAGGGAGCAGGCAGATAAATGCTGCCTTCTTGGGAAACATAAGTCTGGAGCCCAGTCATCCTAACTCCCTGAGCAGTTAATGGAGAGAGACAGGTAAGCTCAGCACACCTAAACTCTGCACTGTCCTGTGAAGGTGCTCTCTCTCCTCAGGCTCATAATTTAAGGATGACTGAAGATAGGCTGTAATGATCTTTTCTCCTTCTTTGCCAGCTGAGGCTTACCTTTCTGGGTTACACTTTAGACTGGTAGCACTTTATTTACACCATCTTCTTGAGCTGTGATAGCCACTGACTTGTTCCACAGCCTCACCCTCTTTGCTCAAATAGCAGCCGTATCCTCGTAGCGCCAGAGGTTGCAGCTGAATCCCCACCTCGGCTGCTGTTACCAAATGTGCTGAGGTTTGGCATCCAGAACAAGACATCAGAGTCAGGTTGCTTCAAAGGGCAAAGGTGGGAATGGTGAGTGAGCATGAGTGAAGGCTGAAAAGCATTTCAGCCATTCTGCCCTGAATTTTCACCAAGTTCACAGCTTGAGAGGGCACGAAATCAATATGGGTTCATATGGCCGGATGAGTACTGTTCTCTTCAAGGTCCAGCACAGAATTATTGGCTCTACCTTGTCAGCACAGCTAAAAACCACACAGGGAACAACCTTTTCTCTTTATTCATAAAGATTATTGTTCTCAAACTCCTACCAGAGGTTTCAGCACTTCACAACATTGATTGAATATTTGGCTTGACTGTGGTGGTCAGAGACAGAGGCAGCAGGGAAAGGGAGGGGGGGAAGAACAGAAAGTGTCAACAACGTCTTGAAATACCAGAAAAGTAAAGCAGATATCACTGATGTTCCCTAGCCCAGACATCTGGGTCCAGCTTTTTCCCATAGGGAGAGCACTTGTGCACACTTTTGGCCTCAGTCCTGATGCTCAGCCCCATCTCTCCCCAACTTTTTATCCTACTCATCTGCTGGCCCAACAACTGCTCTGCCAGCACTCTTTGTGCTGCCAGCGGAGGGTGATACAGAACTAAAGGGATGCCCCAGGCTCTTACCACTGTTGCATATGCTAAGAACAACAGTGCACCTCCAAATTATTAAACGCTCCGCACTGCATGTGTGATGACATTTGCCTCCCTGATCCAGCAGTGGCAAGAGTTTCATGTGCATGTGGGATGTGCTCTTCCCAGAGAACCTTCAAGCATAGAGCTCTTGCACTTTTATTCAAAGCTCTCACTACTCCATGAACACAGTTAGTTCATGCTTAGTGGCTAGGATTACCAGCACCATAAATACTTTCTTAAAAAGATGAGCTAATTATTTGGAATTAAATGTTTTGATGTTTAGAAAACAGACAGGATCAAAGCATGGTTCCTTTTATATTTTCAAACAGGGGCTGAAGGAGGCATTGGACCATTTTTTTTTTACTGAGTTTGCAGTATCCTGTCAGTAGCAAGGCAGAAAGTTTAGAAGGCAGGGAAGGAAGGTGAAATGCATAATTTTGTTGATGTAAATCTAGAAAGAAATGTTTTATGAAAACATTTTCAACTGCCTTTTTAAACTTAGACAGCCATTCATGGTGCTTGGGGAACCCCAGTATTACCTGTGGCTAGCTAAACAAACAGCTGGTTACTGGTTACTCTCAGAACATTCAATCAGTTTGAAGCAAGACCTTCATATTCATATTAGCATCACTTTTTTCTGTCAAATTTTTTTTGTCAGTTTCCTTTTTAGTTTAATAAAAATCTCAGTCAGCTGCACTTACTTAGTAAACATGATGGTCTCAGTGTGGGGTCTGGGTTTGAATCGCAAGCTCAGTTTTTTGCTCTGCAGGATGACAGGTTTATATGTAGGAAGGTAATGAGGCAGAGAAAGGTTTCCCTGTTCTTCCCCCTCTTGAGAGCGTTAAGCCTTCCTTATTAAGAATGACAGAGGTGTGGGTCATGAAGATGTTTCTGAGGAACTGAGCAAAATGGGTTGAAGAGGATTGAATTTACAACTAACCCAGTTTTCATTCAGGTTTTCAAATGACTTCCTTTAAGATGAATATCTGCTTCTTCATCCTAATTAGATACCAATATCATATCCAATACCTATTTTCTTCTCTTCCTCTGCCATGTTTTACTCATTCTCCCAGGGTACTCCTTGAACCTGGTGTCTTAAAGAAACAGGTATTATCGAGTCATTCTGTCTACCAGGCAGTTTGCTTTTCGTGGACAGTTACTTTGGAGTCTTTGACCAATGTTATCAAAACTTGATGTTTAAAAAGTCTAAAACATATTACATTTTTGCCAGGGTCATTGAGAACCAGCAGCTGTATGGTGTGTGTCTCCACAGAGGGAAAGTCATCAGACAGCAGAGAATCCACATTAAGCTGGGCAGAAGGGAAAAGGGAGCCTAAAAGAGAAAGGTGCCCTAGTTAACTTATTGATAGTGCATTACAACCTAAGGAAACCCAATTAAAATAATTACAAAAAGTTGTTTGCCAGTTCTTACAATACTGCCTGCATTTGCAGTGAGGAATAAAGTCTTCTAGATGCCTCCAGGCTTTTTGCATTTTCTCTTTTGGCTGGGCATACGAGCAGCTGTGCAAGTCCTGATCTTGCTGAGTAGTCTGACGTGGTTCATGTCTAGATCCCGTTGGGATTCAGAATTTTGGGTTTTCCCACTGATTTCTCCCCACTGATTTTTCCTGAGAGGCCGACTACAGTTGTTACTAGAAATATGCTTCATACCACAGAAATACACAGATATGGTTCTTAAACTTACCTCCCCTTCTTCAGCGGGATGGCTGAAAGCACTTGGTCAGCATGTGGCACTCTTGTTTCAAGCCTTCCTTTGTCTGATTCGGAGCAACATTGCTTACACAATATTAATTTGCTCCTCTTATGATGATGTCCTTAACTGAATGACCTTACACTATTTTTATCTCCCTCCCTCACTATACAAGAGGGAATACGGTCACAGAAAGAAAACAAATTAATTGTTTCCTTTTTCTTATCATAGTTCAGGGTTTGGCCCCAGCCTTTTTTACTGAACACTACCCGGGCCACGCTATGCTGACAGAATTACTAATTTCCTTACGGATTTTTCTAGAGTGCTCCTCAACAAAGTGTCTGTTTCACAAATATTAATTTGCTTGCATAACACCCTTGTGAGATGAAGGAATATTAACCGTATTTCACAGATAAGGAATTCAGACATGAAGTAACTAAGGTTAAATGGCAGCTAATCTGGAGTGCCCAGTTTCAGATACCTGATACTTCAGTGCACTTATTCCCATATACCATTTTCCGCGTTCAGTGAACAGGTCTGACGGATTTCATTTGAATCTACAAACAAAATTCAGTACCTTTGCAAGTCAGACCCTAGGGTCACAGTCTAGACAGCAGAAAACAAAAACCTCTGTGAGTGACCACCTACAAAATATTTGATTGAAATGGATCACACAAACTCTTACAAACTCGCCCAGGATCACACAAACTCTTACAGATGCAGGGTCAGAACCAGTTCTGCAGGGCGGCCCATAACGACCCTGAATGAACAATGAAATACCAAATTTTTTCTTTTGTTCGCTGCACAGTTTCCTCTACAACATATGAGCATGGGTATCTGGACAGAGCCTGAGCATCAGGTCCTTTCACTGCTCACCCTGATAAATCCCCCAAAATAGCCCATTCTGTGCCCTGAGAGAAGTAGAAATCCTATGGAAAATAAGAACATGTGATTATGTAATTAAAATCTGCATCTTAACACATATGCCCAAGAAGGCCAAAGACAGGCCAAGGAGACAGAATTATTTCACGCATTTTCTAAGTTTCAGTGGTTGCTTTGCACTTTGAGTGGTCTAGGCCACCTATTTCTTTCTTTGTGATGAACAGTCACACAAAGCAGAGGAGGCCTTGGGGAATAATAGGTAGAAACAGTGTAAGTGGTTTACATGCTGCGTTAGGTAATGAATGTAAAGTATTTTGAGTTGTGCAATCTCTTTTAGCTGATTAATAAGGAATTATACTTTCACATTCATGACAGATAATAAAAATAATTAAAAATGATTTTAAGTTTCATTTGAAAACAAACAGCTCTGAACTGCTTGCTCATTTCACTTCAGAACAACTTTTGATTGCTCAGATGCTAACCTGGGATTTATTACTATTCAAGAGACAATAAAGGAGGACTTTTTCAGTGGAAACACGATTGAAATTATCAAAACAAGTAAGCTTTGAACTTGCGCCACAAGACAAAATACTGTCACTTCAGCACCGGAACCTTTTATAGGAAAAATAGTGTAATCACCACCATCCCCACAACCCGATTTCAGTCAGCATTCGAAAGTCACTGGGATCCTTGCCTGCTTCCTCAGACCTGTTGTATAAAGCTTTTTTATATCTGACTCATCGCCCTGAGTTTAAAAGAGCGCGGCATCGCCTCCTCCATCTGTCTTTCACCTGCTCTCTATCCGCTGTGCTAATTGCTCGTCTTCCCCTATGTAACCTGTCACTCCTCGGAGATGCTCGCCCTCCCACGCACCGCGCGCTCGCCCTCTCCCGGGCCGCGGGGGCCCCGTTATTCAATTAAGCGCACGCATGCAGATGCGGGAGGACCCCTGATTGCCTTCACTCCAGCACGCCGTCAATGGCTCTGCTTAGCAGCCCAGCGGGTCGCCGCTCCGTCAAGCTCTTCCCCTCCACAGAGTGATTTTTAAGCCTTGGTTGCTAGACATTTCAGATAGGGTTTCTCATGGATCAGAAACGTTCCCGCTGCATATTAGATCTGCGAAGGGTATTTTAAGCAGAAGGTCTTTTTTTTTTTTTTTTTTTTTTCCAGTCAGCCATGTCAGGGAACATGATAGGTACGCCACAATAAAACTGACACGCATCAGCAGATACAAACCTGATTTCACACCGCAGAGCTTGTTAACAGTAGCAGCTAATGTTTTCTCACCTTTGCCAGCACAGTCAACAGCCAACTGTGGAGGAGCCATGGTGAGTAAAAGAGACAAAATGGAGGATATCCTGGAAAACAAAAGACTGCACGGAAAATAATGAACAATAAGACAATGAATCAACCTATTTTTAATATAGCTCGTCCATCGCCTTACTTTGAAATCAAATGTTTTAAAGCTTTTACATATGATTCATCCCATTATTTTTGCATATGGACCTGATAATTTGGTTGTTCAGTGGCTATTTCAAGCACAAAGCAACACACTGAGTAAGAAAAGAGGTAGCTTATGAAGAAATAACAACTTAATGTATAAGTATGATTTCCATCAGCAAGAGCCTGCAGATGGGCCCCGCTGAAAGAAAGCCCACTGAGAGCGAACAACAGAACATATTGGCCACCTTTTTTCCCCCAGAATTGGGGGAGCATTTTGAAGCAAGAAAAGACCTTAAAGGACTGGCCAAAAAGGTCTGTGTCCCTTCATGGCAGCCCCATAGAAGTGGATGCTCCTAAGTCCTTTTGATTTTTTACAAGGTAATTTCCATGACGTGTGATACAGAGCTACCCAGGCCTGTGGGATCAAGAAAGGGCTATGCATGGGGGTGACGGTGAGGACAAATAGGCCTTTGACAGAAGCATGGGGGGGTGTTGGGTGCAGTATCTTAAGGTTCCCTCTCCCATATTCTACCACCGCCATGCAGTGTTGGGTCCTCCTTGCTGACGGACCATGCATCAGACCAGCCAGCTGTGAGATGTACATAGGATGCCACAGGAGATAGGATGAGGCTTGAGCTGCATGCTGCCATGGGAGTCTTACAAACAGGTGGTGAGACTTGATGGGTATTTCACTGCATATCGAGGGAAACCGAGTAAAGGGGTGATGGACTCTTCACATCTCCCCCCCAACAGTGCTGGAGACTTGGTCCTCTTGGTTGCCAAAAAATATTTTAAAGGGATCAAAATGTACCCACCACCACTCCTCCCCCAGTGCATCCTCATTGTGACTCTACCTCAGTCTTTGGGCAGCACCTGGTAAGATTAGTACCCACATCTATTCTAAGTAGTAGGTAAGGAGCTTACACCTCCAGGAAGAACTGCACCACCACCAAAGCAGCTGACATATTTTGACTGCAGGCACTTGCCTATTTGCTCTGCTGCCAGGAATATCAATTGGATACTACATTTGCTATTGATCCAACGGAAGATTTTGTTGTTGTTGTTTTGTTGTTGCAAAAAATATGAGTGCATTATGCTGTGTCAAGTAATGCTATAAAGCAATATAAAAGGCACAGGAGGGAAAGCAGCAGAACAGAACAACAGCCGTGTTAGTGCTGCAGATTTTCCAGGCTATAATGGGACTTTCTGGCAGACTGTCTCTCAGACAAAAACGGTGACGTTATCTGTGGTGTCTGAGTCTGGACACATGATTCAGCTCCTCCCTACCTTGCCTTGATGGGGTTGTCTGCGATGACACTGCTCAGTCAGCCTGGCCAAGATCATCATTTGAAACATCTTAATTAAGAAATAAACATATCTGGAGCTGCTCTGGGTGTTTGAGGAAGAATCTAGAGGAAGGGTTTTGCTGTCTTCCAGACTCCTTATCCAACCCCCACTGACAATGACCTCTGAAGGAGCTGAGAGGGCTCTGCTAACCCCCTGCTCTCTCTGTCTGACCCTCTTCTGTGCCTCTCAAGGGCAGAGCTCGCCCTTTCCTGGGCGCACGGTGTGGCCAATAGCTTGCGATGCAGAGAGCAGACCTCCTCACACACCAGCGAGGCCGATGAGCACTCACAAAGCAGTGAAACATGCATGTCTGCATGGGAATAGCATTTGGAGTCTGAATTCCTACTGCAGTCATGGAGGTTCCTCCTGCTCTCCCTGCTGGCTAGCACCTCTCCGTATTTCCCAAACAAGCGCGATGCCTTTCTGATCAGCCTTTAGGGTACTTTACACTGCACTTGAGAGGGAAGCTATAGAGGGCTAATTTTCTGCACACTTTTAAAGTTATGCCCCCATCCAGTCATGAGCCAGACTCTTGCAGTTTTGGTCGTGTTTCTCAGACAGGCACAACTATGGCTGCTTATGTTGAATTTAGTAGAACTATCTAAGGTCCTTAATTGCTCTGATTCTCATGCATCAATTTTCCAGCCCAAAGTAATAGCTTTGTGTAGATCTAGCTTCTCTTTCTTCATAAATAGCAAAGAGATAGTGCCTCCCATGGTATTTTGGTATCTGTGATAGTCAACAACTGAGAAGGCTCCTTCAGCTGAAACTTCATGAGCCCACAATGGATATGTCCCTCAGCAGTGGACCTGTGCACTGTTATACTCCCTGTAGTCTTTCCTTCTGGACTCTTGGCGGTATTTCCTGGACAAGGTTCTGAGTCACCCAGCTGGAAAAGGAATCAGGTTCAGGATTGACTGATCCCAGGAGGACCCCGTAGTTTATTCTGTCCTTTCTTCTGACATTCCACATGGCGGATATATTGTGTTTATGGAGTACTTGCAGGGACACATAATTACAGAAGCAAATCATTCTTTTGGCATGGCAAGAAATACAGTCATCTAGATAAAAGACAGCACAGCTCACATTCCTGCCTTCTTTTCCTTGCTGTTCTCTTAAACATCCCTTATTCTTAAATCAGTGCTTCCTGTGTCCAGGATGTCCTTCAGGAATTCTTGGCTTCTTCTATGAATGAAGGAGTCTTCGCTCCTCTCTCATGCAAAGCCAGTTTCCTTTTTCCTTAGCTGTCACACAGTCACCCATCCCCCACCCCTTTTTCCCCTTGAACCTTTCCATCCATTTCTCAGAGAAATGCAAACAAACATGAGGCCATCTGGTTATATTTGTAGTATGTGCATGGATAAACTTCAAGAAAATAGTGTAATAAGTTACCCACTGAATGGAAAATAGAAGTCTAAATGCTCACCAGCTTACATCCGGCACAAGTATCAATCAACGTGCTCCAGCGGATCTGCTCCAATGTACCCCCACTGTGGATGCGAGCCAAAATCTGAAGAACACAAACAGCCCATTATCAATCCATTAGGCCTCACTGACTGAACTATACACATAAAATCTTGTTTAACATGCATACTGCTGCCATTCCCCAGCAGAGATAATGAGATTACATGTGCTGTATCACTCAGACCAGAAACTTGTCACATAGTAATGAGTTCCTTCTCTCTGCCCACAGATGCAAATAAAATACCTAGTTTTTCCTTTCCTATATTAAGAGGTAGTCAGCAGCCAGGCTGAAACTTGCTCATGAAAATGCTGGCACCCACCACAGCACCCAGCTAATACACATTTGATGATTCATTGCTAGTTTTGCCTGTCACTTTGCATGACTTGTGAGGCAGCACACACAATACAGAATGTGGCCTACCCTGCAGTGTTATGTGTTATGGGGAAACTGGAAAAGTAGCATCCCTCCCACATCTGCAGGAAAGTTATTTTCAGAATATAAAAAAAAATTCTTTCTTCTCTTTTTAGAACCTGTGGGTGTTCTATAATCTGATAATGAGTTGCTCATTCTTTTTCTCAATGCAGAGTACTTCTCAGAGAGTTGACTGAATATTTGTGGAGTTTTGATGGATTATAACCTTAATGAGTGCATGAAAAAGAAAGGCTGGAGAAGCAATAAGCACTTTTTTTGTTTGGTTGGCTGAATAATGTGGTTTCATGATAGCTTTGCCCCATGCAAATTTCCAACTTGTTAGACTGTTGGTGTAGATGTTTACAATTGACCGATGATCATATTAGTGTAATTCCTTATATGCTTTTTCAAAAGTGTATCTCCACAAACAGGCATAGTGAGCTGTATATCTATTCATGTTAGGAAAGATCTCAAAAATGATGTGCTTCTAAGACAAAGGGCTCAGCTCAGCAGGCAAGTCACCATAGTTACTGCAGTTGCCATTCACACCTGACCCACGGTAACAATGTGCATGTTTTTAGCCCATAGTAAATGCAGAAAATCAAATGCAGTTTGACTCTCAGTGAAAGAGGGTGTCCATATCAGCAGTGTGAATATCAGCTAGGAGTGCACACAGTTACTGCACCTTAGGTGACAGACAGCCACTGCTGAACCATGCCAACTTCATAGTGTGTCTGAAGGAAATGATATTTCCCCACTGAGAAGAACATGGACCACTTTTCTCAGAAAAAAGCTTCAGGGGATAGGGTTTTTTTCTTTCTCTGCACGAGCTTTCTCTCCTACCAAATGGGGGATTCACTGGTACTCCACATCAACGGTGCCAGTCTGCAAAGGAAGACCCAGACGCGGCTGTGGCATACAGTGAAACACCTTTGCAAGGATTCAGAGACTCACCAAGGGGAGGGCAGAAAGCTTCCCTCTGAGCATCCAGATTCAGGCCCATAAAACTGGCCAGAAAATTTCCCCCAGTGAATTCCACGCTGAACCCATCTCTTGAGGCCATATCAGCAGAACAGCACCATGTGCACAAAATTTCCCTCAGATGTATTGTACAGTGCTTCTGCATCCTGGACATTACATTTAAGAATACAAATGGAGCATAAGTGGTTCATATGCCTTGTGTTGGTTCCCTGATTTGGAATGATGGTTGCCTTTTGTGAAAAAGGAAAAAGATGCCTTTGTAAAAGTCACCGGCCTAAAATTCTGCTGTGTGATATTGCTGTGCAAATGGCATTCTTCGTTTTAGTGGGGGAAGCCCTGCTATAAATAAAAGAAGAATCTAGCTGCTCATTTTTACTTTTTGATGTTGGATTGCTCTACATCTTGCTGAAGAGCTGGAAAGGTAAAAATATGTACAAAGGAACGGCCAATTTATGCCCTAGATTTTAAAGCAGAATAGCTCATTGATCTTGTCTGGTAGTTTTGCTTAAAATTCAGTGGTACAATATGTCTCAGAGCCTGGAGAGATGAGTGAATATCTGTATAGCTTGCGTGAGCTAAGGAGGAAAAGGAAAAAAAACCCTCCCATTACAGTATAGAGTGGTTGTCTTTTCAATTATGGATGAAAAGATGAGTATGACCCTGAGGGGCTGGATTCAGACAGAATAGAAGGGGGGGAAGAACCCTAAAAACAAGCAAAATCTTTACTAAGAGATGATTAAAAGGCAACATAAATGTCTGCAAGTGTTTTGAAGAAGGGAGCACCATGGAGGGGAGAAAATGATTATGGTGGTACATGGTATAATGGTATTAAATTAACAAAAGGAAAAGGTCTGTTGAATATCAATAAAACCCTTTCTGTTTTCCTGTGCCATCATCTCTCACGGGAAGTTGTAGGAGCCCCATCATTTGAGCCCTCATGAATGACTTGGGACAAGAAGATGTGTTTTAAGGCACTTTACTGCGATGTTCAGGGATGGAACTATTGACCTGGTGGCTCATTTCCCTCTTTCCCTTCCCTGAGTTTCTGCACCATTAATGAAAGTAAAATTAAAGACAACTGAGGTGTAGAATAGCTTCCACACAAGTGACAGTGCTACACCAGCAGAGAGAAGCACAAAGGTACTTCCAAACAGGTCAAAAACATCAATGGCTGCTAGCACACAGGGAAGGGAGAAACACAGAATGACTAGAAATTGCACAAGGAATGAGAATGGGATGAGTGAATAGAATGGACTTGCCCAAGGGAGCTAGCACACTCAGACAGGCACTACCAGAGCAACATAAATGCAAGGCACGTGTGCCCTTGCGAGATTTCTTTGAGGACTGCTTTCAGTCACTCCGTAATTCCATCATAAGGAAATCCACCCCAAGTAATTAATAAGGCAAGTGGTTTCAGAAGAGCATTCTCAGAGTTTTCCCCATGGTTAGTCCATGTAGAGGTCTCATAAATTTCAAAAGGATGGAGATATGAACCCCCCATTTTTAATTTAGCACCAGGCAAAGTAGAGGTGCTGCTTACGCCTTCATAGGCCAATTTTTTTTCATGAGCTCCACATCCCCCAGCTTCCAGTTGAAGTAGCTGGAGCACAGAAGTAACTGGTGCTGTTGGGGAATTCAGCTGTTTGGAAAGGCCAGCTGGCAAAGAGAAGGGGAAAGAAGACACCTAAAAATGGGATCACTGGAGGAAAAGGCATGGAACCATATTCTGCAAATGAAAGGACAGAGCTCAACTGCAGGAAGAGTAAAAGGTTTTCTGACAGCTGCCTTTGAAACATTACAGGAAGGCGCACACATGCTTGGTAATACTCGTGATGTCCATTTTGTGTCTATAACCTAATTACCCACCAAGGGTCTGTGGGAACAAGAGAGAATTCAGGGAGAAAGATAAGGGGGCACAGGGGAAGAGCAGTACGTGGCAGCCAAAGCACATCACCCTTTTGCAACATGAATAACGAACTAGCTGGTGAAGGCCAGACAGTTTGTTCCAGCTGCACGCAGAGGAGGGAGCGATATGGAGGTATCACGGTCCGCCCCGACCGCAAAGGGTTGCATCCCAAAAAATAATTGCTGCTCACAGACTAACTGTTGACCTATAGTACCCCCAGCCTCATTATCCCTGCTTACCATATTAAAAATCACGCCCTTTGCTGCATAATGATATGTAAATAAGGGGGGCATACCCCCAACAACCGCGCAAATGGCAGTCTGGCCAATGAAGTATGTCTGCCGCACTTCCACATCCCACCTTCAGCAACTACAAAACAGCGGATAGCTCACTAAAGTTTTTGGAAGGGAAGAAAATTGAACCCCCAACCTGTTCACCGGAGATTGCTGACGAGCGAGCCTCCTTCTCCCTCCCCCAAACAGGGACACCTCTTTGGTAAGACTTGCGCCTCCAACAAACGTCGGACACTACCCGGGAAAATGTATTATTATTGAAAGCGCTTAATTGTTAGTTTGAGCTCATAGAAAGAAAATTTGTAGCAGCAAGTGCATTTATCAATGGCAATTCCGAACCTGTTGTATCTGTCGCTTTAATAAAATCTTATTCTTTTTACTTTGCGAAACTGACCCAGGGAAAGTCCTCAAACGGGGGGCTCTGGCAGGCAGACATAAATTATAAAGATAGGGAAAGGCCTTCCATCCCTCCGTTTCACGCGACAGGGTCCCACACCAATTTTCAAGCATTAGCTGGCTAAGCCCCACAGCATGTTGATGTGGCAGAGGAGTCTCACCTTCCTCAGGTGCTGGGAACACTCAGGACACAAGGGGTTGCACCATTACTTTGGCCATGGCCATGCCGAGTGCCGGTGTCAGAGCTGGAATCAGAACTTCCACTTCTGAGCGCCCAGGCTGCTGCTCGAAGTCCGAATGCAGTCACAGGTCCCTGTTTACGAAGAACCCTTAAGTTTATGTGTGTACTTGAAACTCCATCCGTCAGTAGGACATCATAACATGTTTAAAGTTAAGCACATGCTCTAACGACTTTCTTGAATAGAGTGTCTAACTACTAAATGGCATGAAATATTCCACAAGGTCAACCCAATAACTATTTTAAGGGAAAAAAAAATTCTTTTGAAATAGAGTCCTTCAGCACTAGATTAGAAGGGCCTGGGAGCTGCCTAGGTGTCTAAAGGAAGCACTGATAGGAATCCGACCATTTTGTTTTGCTGAAATTTCAGCTGAACCCTTTGTCACTGCACAGAATCATTTGTTCATTCACTTTGCAGGAACACTGTGCCAGAAAGGACACTAAGGGAAAATGTAACTAAACAACAATAGAGCTGCTCTGCTTTCCTGAAAAGAACCTTGAATATAAATATAAATTTTATCACAGGAGTGTGGCCAATAGCTGATGAATAAAACCATTCAAAAAAGAAAGAAGTCATACATTGTTTTTAAAGTAAAATAAAATAATCATAAGGCAAATTGCCTCTCATCAGGATGGCAGAGAAAACCAATTTAATTTCTGTAATATAAGACAACAATGATTATTAAATCTCATGAAAATAATTTCAACCACCTTAAAAGTAGGCTATAAATGCTAAGTATTTCATGTCAAAAATTAACATATGAACTTCAAATCTGTGCACCAATTCAAAATCTGATTTAACAAACTGTTCTTATTAAAGTCAATTGGAGAGCTTTCCATTATAGAAACAAATGAAATCTTAACTGTACATGAAATAAATAATTTTTTCAAAGACTAGGCAGAATGCATTAACTTAACAAGCAATGATCTAAATTATATATTAAACTCAATTATTTTTATTACTACTTTTCAATTAAGGTGACATGATTAACTCCATTTTTATTAGAGTTTCAGTTCTGATCCTACCTGTCTCAACTTTGATATCTTCTTGGGGGAAATTGTTCAGAAAGATATTGTAATTGAGGCTGTTCTCTGGAGTTCTAACAACAGAGAGCACAAAGGTCGGTAGTGAAGAACAAAACAGTATTGCAATTACAAGGCAGATTAGAGATGAGGTGCTTTCCATAAGCTTTGGCAGCATTTTGAATGGAAGAACATGAATTTACTAAGTTTTAAGAACACAGTTGTTCTGTTCTTACCCAGGTTAATCCTATGGTTAAATTTCTCTCAAGGTGAAATTACCACTCACTTTTACACCATGTGTTAGTATTTACCAAAGATCTGGCCCAGTATAAAATACACTAGTTATTTCTAATGAGTAGACTCTGGATGAGGCCCACTTGGCCCCATAAAGGAGATCTCATTGATGTTAGTATTCTCAGCCTTTGGACTAGTTCACTGACTTCATGCAACTGGTTATTTCAAAGACATTTTCTCATAGCATCGCCTCTCTATATATAGGAAACAAATCGCATGGCTCTGATTTCATATTTGTATACTTGAGTGGGTTTTTCTTCTTGAAGTGTTCCCTTTTCTTCATATCGTGCTTTTTCTAATGTAATTTCTCACGACCAGAAGTCATGTCTTTAGCATTTTTTTTTTTTTCTAAAGCTAGTAAGATATGAAAGTTCCTTGGGAATCTGTTTCTAGTGCTAGAGAGCCATGAAAGGAGGCTTCACTAGCACAGCGCATCTCAAAAGGTTTTACTATAATTGAAAGTCAGCTTAGAAAATTTTTGAAAGATGTGGTCTGCATATTCTGAAAAACAAATGCAAAAGTTAGAAATGTTAGTCAGATCTCGTTTTCACTAGGGAAGCTTCACTGATTTCATAGAAATGCCTTTGAATCTTTGCTTGACAGAGAACTACCAGATTTGAGTCACTATCTCCTTCATGCATAGAGCTCCGCTAGCACGGGTGCAGAATGAAAGCCTCCGTAGGCTCAATATTGTGTTCACACTCCATGCCTATCTGCTTGGAAGAAACCACATGATACTGTGTCTGTGCCTCAGTGTAAGCTTTTTGTTTATTCATTTGATGAATTTCTTTGAGTTTAAAGAAAGAAATTAATTTTACTTATTCCTCTATGTGATCATTAGAAAAGCTTTTAATGAACACAGTAAAACCCAACTAATTATCACAATGGCATTTAACTCTAAATAAAATTGACAGGAAGCAAGAATATGATACATATAATTTTGCACAGTTTATTAAAACACATCTATCACTTTTTTTCTCCTAAAGAAACCTGATCATATTATTCTATGATAATTTAGCTAATATTTTTTTCTGTGCGTTTAATATTTAAGTGGCTTTTACTGATATTAAAGTCATAATGCATTTTATGGAAATTACCTTGCATTCTAATTACTTTTCTTAGTGAGGAATGGTAAATAGAATTATCTTGTTATGCTTGTTGTAGATGAAAGCAAAGAAATATTTAATGACAAGAGACTGCTAGCAGAAAAAATTCCATATTCACTCTGTTTTTTTTAAATGAGTCCATTTTGCCATCAATTCAGAGATGTGCAATTCCCAGAACTACTAGTGGGAACCATGTATGTGTGTGAACAACAGAAAAGGCTATAAATGGCAAGTTGGATGCTTTTAACGTCAGAAGTTCCCTTTTCTCCTGTGGTCTGCCTTTCCAGCTCTAGTCGGAGGAGAGTTAGGAGTTAGACAATTAGCTACCTCAAGTAAGCAAGAAACACAAACAACTATGTCCTTGAGCCAAAGCCACCCCATGCTTTTAGTAAATTAATCCACTGTTAGAAAGCTATCAGTCATATCTACGAAAAAGGGAAGGTGAGGTCAAGGCCTTTGTAAAAGTTAACCCCTCTCCTTATCCTTTTTTTCCAGTTCTTTATAGGAAATATATTTACTGACCAGAATAATGAAAGGATTAATTGCTGAGAAATAAAATTTCGAAGGGGGGAAATTCTTTTGATGAACCTTTATAAAGGTGAAGGTCTCCTTCAGCATTAGCACTATCTGAACTTGACCACCCATCTCCTTTGAGGAACAGTCATCTTTTGGGGGACATTAGAGAGGGTCTTGCTCCAGAAAAATCATATGGGCCTCAGAACATCTGGAAGTCTCTCAGAAAATCAAAACGCACCCTGACTCTTTTACTTAATTTGGATAACTTCATAACAATCAAAGAGCTGTCCCCAGAGCAGCAACATGCAAAGTGACACAACAGAAAATTAGGCAGAAAAGAAGAAATAAGTGAATATTAACACTAACAAATGAGGAGATTTCAGGTATCCCTGTTTTTCCGTAAGGTTCCAAAACTTTCACAGGCTTTGCGTTTTATTTGACAGCATATTTTTTTTCCCCAGGGACTCTCTTTTGCACAGGTACCAGGGTTTTCTTATATCCACCCAGATTTACAGGCACAGAGGTAGGAGGTATGCTGCAGGTGCTTTGTTTTCTGGGTGGTTATAAAATCAGGCAGTTCCACCACCAATGCCACCCATGTAAACTATACTAAACCAGTCAGCTCAAAGCATCTTTTAGCCAGGTATATACACAATTCTTTCAACCTAACTTTTCTGCTCAGCTTAAGCAATGCTTCCTTGTAACTAGAGACAGCTTCAGAGCAAAAAAAATGTAAGTGTGGATGAAGATCTGAACTTCACAAATCTTTGAGACTCTGGAGCATGAGGCAATGATGTGGGACATCTTCTTCAGTCTTGCTGCCATGTCACGGTCTAAGATGCTTTTTGAAATGCTGTTGCCACAAGTACAGGTCTGACTGAGGACCTGGAGATTTCTTGCCTCGTGGGTGAGAACCGCCCAGAGGAATTGGGCTGTCTCCTGGGAAAGGAGGGTGCTGAGGGTTTTCATGTATCTAAAGGACTGATCACTTTGCTCCTCCACATCTCTTAACCTCAAGGTCCAACATGTTCTGTTAGCATCTCCAAAGTCCTAAACAACAACAACAAAAGATTATCATTGCTCTCATTGATTTTATTTTTAATCTTCTGTTCTAGTGATTTGAGAGTATTAAGCATTAAAAGAAAGTACATGGGAAATGTAGAGTTAAGTTTTAACTCACAATGAAAATGTAAATTCAGTTTAATTGAAACATTCTGCATCCCTTTTAAGTGAATTGTTCTGTTTAGGGGAGAGATTCTAGTTCTACAAATAATATATATTTCAAAATCTTCTAAGTGCTTTTTTTTCTATTTGAAATGAACACTAAATGAAATTAATTTTTTTGAAATTTTATTTTTCAGCTCACCTTTTTTATTTTTTGAACAGCAAGCAAAGCCGTTATTTATCCACCTGTCTGTCATCATTGGAAACACCACTGTTGAGTCTAACGGGGTAATCCAGTCTACAGATCTGTTTATTCCTTTTTAGCCAAACCATCTTCTGAAACATCTATCACAGTTGTACAAACAAATAATTACAATGGCATTTCACTGTTATCCTAAGGATCAGATTATCAGAGTAGAATATTTAGAAAGGTCAGTGTCTCATATATAATGAACAGGCAAAAATAAAGCCACCATGGAATGTCATTAATATTTACTGCAAATGCAGTATAACATTCCGAGTTTGCCATGCACATTTCTCCCTGTAATAGAACGTTTCTAAAATGGATTAAATCCTGATTTTATTTTACTACTGTACATATTACAAATGCATTTAATTTTAAGTGACAAAATAAAATGTAGCATATGACATCCTAATCTGATGTATAGCAGTTTCACCAGCAATCCTGTATGAGATACATCTTTCTTTGTAAAAATGTCAGCGTTGCCTGAGTTAGCTCAACAGGGCCATATATTCCAGCAGCACTGCACCTGAGTCCTATGACTTAACCAAACATTAACTAAACTGAAGGTATCTCAACAGGAGAAAGAAAAGTGATTTGAAAGAGATTTGTTTTATAAGGCATAAAGAACACTCTTCCTATGCTCCATTTTATTTAAATGGATAGAGGAAAAAATGTATGTAGTGCTTTTGAAGGTCCATCGGAAAACTTGCCATTGACTCAGGATGAGCAGTGAGAGAACAAACATGATGTAGCTGTGTGTCAAAGGCACAGTCTTGTTTTGGAGGTCACTGGGTATCTCACTGATGGAAAACAAATAAATGAGTAATAAAATTAACTGAATGATTGGGTTATGGGCATTATTCTCTCCAGAACCCTTCAGAGGTTTCAAAGTGTTGACTTCAGCAAGGCAGAATCCTCTCAGGGCATCATGACCATTACGACCTCTTTTCTCTCAAATTATGTTATTCCTGAATAACAGTTATGGAAATTAACTTATTAGTGCAAATTGATACATGATGCTGGGCCAGCAGGAATGACTCTTCTATATTATTTTATTTATTTATGCTGCAGCACCAGTTATACTGCAATAAAGAGAGACTGACTATATCATTAATGTGCAGGGATATTTAAGTTATGGATAGACAAAGGAATTCATCTGTGCGAGATTTACCAAAGAAACATCAGGGACTATTCAGCTGTTGTCTGCAATTGGCTGTGGCTGAAAGGCAAAGAAGTGGTTTTCCCAACACAAAGCCCAAGAATTTGGAAATGACATTTGCTCTTTGAGCTTCAAAATGAAATCTTGTTTGTTTGAGACCATTCATGCCATCTTAAAATGGCAATTCAGTTTCGCCTCTTCCTCTTTGTTCACGTTTTCCCTCACTCACCTCTTTTCCACCAAAATTTGAGAAGGAGAAGGGCAAACTGGGGAGCAGAAAAGAGCATGTAAGCTTCAGGAATGGGGAAGATTAAAAACAAGAGACAAAGGAACTGTGGACTGAGGCCTGGGGACCATGAGCTCTTCGGGCGTCTTTGAGTCTTGTCCTGGTGCCGTAGCGGTGCTTCCGTGCCCACAGGTGCTACCTGCCGGGGCATGCGTCGCAGTCCTCCTGCAGAAAGGCAAACCTCTCCGTCCTTCCTGCTGACCAGCACCCCTTCACTGGGGAATGTCCACACGCACAACCACTCCAGAAAAACATGACCCAAAAAAGGAGTGTGAACACCCACTGGCATAAAACCCATGATTAATTTTCTGCTATTTCACCCCCTCTGATGTTGGCTCCCCAAAAGGCCAAAAGGAAAGTCTGAGCAAGAATTAAGAAGCTTTCAACATGGACAGCCATATTCACATGTAAATTCTTGTCTGGAAGACTTGAGATTAGAGACATTGCCATGGGACTGAAGTGACCAGTCCTGAGCCTAGAATAAGAAACCTCAAATTGGCTTTGCAAACATGCGTGTCATGCTTGTGCAGGAGCCATTCTAATCTATTCTGTATCATTCCAATTAATTTGGGAGCAGCCCCTTAGGCTTAAATATGTTTACATCAACTGTTTGACAAACAATCACACATAATGAGGAGAAAAATAAAATTCAAAATATGTTCATATGGGGGAATGGAAGCTAAATTTGTCAAGAAAAATTAAAAAGTTATTTCAGCTTCTTTCACATTAATGCATGGAAATACACTATGAGCAGCTGTAAAACAAATTTTAATGATATGTCTCCAAGTCACACTTAAATCTCTTGCAAGTTTTTACAATGGCAGCATTTTGATTTTTTCTTTTTTTTTACCCTAGAGGTTACAATAAAAATATTTCCTTTCTTTTTGTCACATTTCACATGAAAATCCTCAAACTTTAAAATTAAATCTTATCTGAAAATTAACAAAATAAATTAACAAAACCTTTAAGTGTTTCACAAATAAAAGAAAGAATAAATTATTACACTTTGCTAGTCAAATATCTTTAATTTAAAAAACAGTTAATTTTCTTTAATTTCATTGTATTTGCATTTGTTATTGAGTATTTCGGGAAAAGTCTGACTGTTTGCAAATTTTGCCTGGCTATACCTCTAATGACCCCTGGCAGCACATAACCCCAGCTGATCATTTCAGCCATTAAGAGGAATTTGGGTGTCCGTGTTCATTTTTCCCTGCCTGTCTGAAATGTACCCAGGAGGAAATGAGGGGCTTCCAAGGAGGACTGGCTATGCCAACTTTCTGATCAATGTATGCATCTAGAACTGTGAAAAAGACTGCTTCACAGCAAAAAACTGAACCCTATTTATATGCAACAGTATTAAATCAGGAATCTCAAGAGAAAAAACAACTCACAAAAGAGCCAGGCTCTGCTGGTTAGAGATTTAACAGATTCACAGCCTTGGAGCATAAGGCAAAGAGGCAGAGACACTATGAACGCTGGCTGGGACATTACACGGTGGTGTAAAAGGCAGAGTGTCTTGCACAACACAGAAATTAAAATGCTCATAGGTTTGGGAAGTTCCCGGAAAACACCGAGCTGCTCCGCAGTGCTGCGTCAGGGCTCAGATGCCCTGTCTTCCCTCAAGGCTGCGCAGGGACACCAGTTGCCCCATGCTGCAGCCTGACCCCACTTGAAGCTGAGCAAAATCACTTTTCTCAAAGAGGAAGAAGGCATGGAAACTTATTAGCCCACATCCAGTCTCCAGATCGCTGAATCAACACCTGCTGGGTGCCCTGAGGCTGGGCTGCCCCCAGCCTTCTCCATCCCCAAAACAAGGGTGGAGGCAAGTGCTTATATAAAGCACAGCATAGCAGCCTCTCCTGCTTGCTTGAGGGGGCACAGGAGGAACAGGGGTTAAAGAAAGGTATTTTGTACAGTGTTAAGTATTGCTATTGTGCAATGTTCAGTTTAGCTCCTTTTATAAGGGCAAAGAAGAATAAGGGAATTTGCAGCTTTTAATGGGCACTTATGCTTGAAGCTAGTTTTGTGCTGTTTGAATCAGGATAATATCTGAAACTCTCCTTCCTGAGCCCTTTTTTTCTCTCTTTGCTCAAATGGTAGCTTTCTGAATAATTTTAAGCTATCAGAAAAACAAATGTCATGGCTTTTCTTTCTTTCTCAGTCCTGATAAATAGATGTGAGTCTGCTGACAAAGAATTGCAATGAGCTGAGATATCTGTTAAACTTGCACTTCTCTTCTTTTAATCTCTCATCCTCTCTGATTGTGGTTGGAGCTAAGCCAAGTCCCAGCAACAAAAATAGCAAAGTAGAAAGTTTTCCAGGTTGAGGCCTTAAGTACAAGACTGTTACTGTCTTTTCTTTTTCAGAGGGCTTTCTTCTTGCAATTCCATGAAACTTTCAGCCTCATCCACTGGTGTATGTCTTTGAAAAATCCTTGTTATTGTTTTAACTCTGTGCCATTGTTTTAGCATTAGTTCAGAGTTTTACAGATAGATCTATTTACTTTGGGTCCTTTCCTTACCTGTAGAGCGTGAGTTGTGTCTATTTTAAGTTTAGCAGTATCTCTGGAATTCCCCAAAACCTGTGGGAGAAGCAGCAAGTTTGAGAGTACTGTCTAGGTTACATTTTTATTCTTCCTATATCATGCAAGTGTTCAGAAAAGTTTTCATTTCCTTCAGCACCCCAGTCCAGGGCCAAATAATGCCAACAGTGTTACTTTTCCCATCTGTTTCTCTATATAACTGGATTTCTTAGGCTGTGGATTGTCTGTGAGCATGTGCTTCTGTAGAGCTGGCCCGAGTGGAGAGAGCTGGTCTCATTTGCTTGGGCTTCTAATCATTGCCCATTTATCACTGTTATGGTAGCAACAAAACAAAGCCTAATTCCTCCTCCTAGGACAGAAATATGGATTTAGGTTGGGAGGCAGAGATGGTTTTATACTTTTCTGTTTGCACTGGTACAGTATAGCACGTATACCTGGATCACACAGTGTAGTGATGTAGCAGCCCAGCACCCCTTGCCCTAGGGGGGGGTGGTGTCTGCCCTCCTGAGATGGGGGGAAATAGTTGTGAAGTTGGAAAATGAGAGTTCTGACCTGAGGACGTGGCTCCAGTTAATGGATTTGGTATTACATGTAAATTATTGCTAATATAAGAAAGTGGAAGACAATTTTTAGCTATTAATGAGGACAAGTATGAGGTAATTATTTCTTGTCAGTCTTAATGAGAGAATGCAGGGAATGTGCCAATGGATTAGCACTTTATTTCATGTCCCCGCCTTCACTGGAATGAAACTCCGTGTTGGAGCAGGAAAGATAACATAGGATGAGATGGGAAAATAAGCTAAAAATCAATGTTTTGCAGGCATCTTTAAGAAACAAGTGTTTAATAAATTTAAAATGTGCAAGTGTTTGGCATTTGTTTTATTTATACTTTTTTGTAACACGTTCAACATGATCTTGATCTGAGGAGGAACAATGAAATTACAGCAAGTAATTTGTTGATAATAAGCTCTGTCTGGTTTTTGTAATTAAAAAAGTGATTAAGAAAGGCTAAGTCATTAATGCTTGAACTGTTGCTGCTGGGGTATGCACAGTAGCACAATTTATAAACTTTCAGCAGAGGGATTTATTTAATTACTGCCTCTTTTTCAAGAAACTTCTTTCTTTATGGAATTTATGTAATGTGAGAAATAATAGACTGATATTTTGAGTAGAGAAGAGAAATCACTCTAATAAAGGCCAGTGCAATTGTAAAACTCGGCCTTTTACACAGAGGATACAACTGCCGAATCCTGCAGCTCAGCTGCTTCTTACTACTTTTGCCAGGTTCATTATCCTAGAGGTAGATGGTCAGGTTTGGCAGGTAGCTAGATAAGCTGTGGAGAAGCCACAGCCCTCTGTAGTGGAAGCTCTTCCTAAGGAACAACTTGGAGGGCACATTTCAGTGGACTGTTGCCTTTTGCACATGTTGCAGAGTACCTGGGCTCTTGTTCCGCTAAAGAATTTAGATTTGTGTTTCAGATTAGGTATCGCAAGAATCCAACAGGACCCGATGCTCAAGCTCCTGTCTCCAGTCTCAGAAATAAAGACATTTTTCCCAGGTATGTTTGGTTTGTCTCTACTTCCCAGCTCCAGACAAATGCAGAAGCACCAGAAGAAAATGGGCAGGTCTTTTGATATTAACCCAAGCAGAAAGTACAGGACTTCTTTTCATCCCATGCCACAGAAGGGTGCAGGCTGGTATCTCACTACCCCAAACATGAAAGAGATCTTGAGATAATATTTAATATTGCCTCTAAGCTCCAGTGCTCTGTCTGTGCTGGGTCTCCATGCCTTTTGAGTGTTTCACATAAAACAGGATACGTGTACCAGACTGCGCCTGAGGAGAGAAAGGGCTGTGAGTGTGTAGGGGGAGGAGGGTGTATCTCTTTCTCCATCTGTGGGAGGGAAGCCAGCATCATAAATCAGCTACAGCTGCTTCAATGCAAAAATATTGTTTCAAGAAATTATTTTCAGGGCAGAAGACCACCGCTCTTTGCATTTCATGACATTTATAACTTGCAGAAGGCTTCTTGAAAATTAATTCTTTAATTTTGTCACAGATGTCACAAAGTTCACATTTTCCATTGTTTTACCTTAATATTACAAGGCATGGAATAATGGGAAAAACCTCTACTACTTTAATGAGCAGTAAACAGACAAGGTAAAACAGACATCTCTCCACATATAATACAGATATCTAGATAGATATAAATATTAAATATATTTATATATAGTTTTATCATGTAAACCCATCTCTCAAGCCATATTGTCAATGAAAGCTGGATTGTAGTGGGGTTTTTGTTTGGTTGGTTTTTGGTTTTCTTTTTTTCCAGGTCCAGTTTAGGTAGAGATAGATTTAAGTTTGGGACTGAATTATATTGGGGCTGATGCTGTAGTTCTGAAAACCCACTTTCAGAGCAATTTGGTTCAGAATTTTTTGTGATTATTATTTGTGAAATTATTTCCCTGCTACAGTGAAATCAATTAAGATCTATCAAACTTCAAGGAAATCACTTTCTACTTGGTAATGCCACCTAAGGAGAGCCAGAGGCTTTAAAATTTATTATTACCCTTGCTGAGCAGCAGCCTGGCTCCTAGGTTAGTCTTATAAAAATTATGAAATGGTGTCAATAGAGGTCTTATATTTCCTGCACAAGGATACTCTATGAGATGATGAGAGAATACCAGGAATCAAAGCTTTTGCTTTAGAAAGATTTACAGCTGCTTCTTCATACCATAAGTCAACACTGAATAATTAAAAGACTTGTAATTAAAGGCTAATTTAGTATTGATTGTGTCCTAGAGCAAGGGGGCCACTTCACTGTTCTCACACCATCCTGCGAGAGCTTCATCAGCCAGACAGCGAGAGTGCAATTATCCTACGTAGCCGTCAGCAATGGGCCGCTGTCTCCTCAATTCCATTTCTGGGGGCTCCACAAGTGCCTTCACAGGATGCATTATCAGATTGTGAGGAAAAGTGATTATTTTTATAAGGCCTTCAATATCACACATCCCCTTAGAGCACTCAGTGCTCCAGATATAACTGTCAAGTCTATTTAATTTGGGAAGGTGAGACTCCTTTTGTTTATGTGCTCTCTCTCTTTATGGAGATTTTTACATGATTCAGGATGCTTCCTGTGACTGATAATTTTGGAGTGAGCACCTCTCTCAGGTGTCTGTGGCTGCTGCCTCTGTTGAGACCCCTGTAAATGCATCAGTTGTCTTCAGGAAAGCGTGCAAGAAGAGTACTGAGTGGAGCTGTGGCATTTTCTTCTGAAACCAGCTTGGCTTCTCTGGAGGCCACATCCACCTGCATGCGCTCTGTGGAGCTGCCCATCTCCCTGAGCACTCTAAGCTTGGAGTCAAATGATGGCATTTGGCTCAGCTGCATGAAATGCAGAATGACTGTCATGGTCTGGTGAGAAATCTGTACCAAACAGAGTAATTTCTGTTTAGGAACTTTGAGTTTTGTGTCTGTCCATGAAACGGTTACATTTCCATGAACGAGCAATTTGCAGGGTGAAAACTGCTTTTCAGAGAAAATTCAGAGCTGCCTTCCAGCTGGAGGAATAAATGAGAAAGGGAAAGCCATGGGTAACTGCTCTCCAATCTACAGATCCATGTGCACCTATGCAGCCATGCACATAATTTAGCTAGCCTTTCTGAAAGTGGAAGATTTCAGTTTGCTAATGTGCACAGAGCACTTATTCATCAGTACACTGGCAAACAGGAAAAAGACCACGTATTATAACATGGCAAAGCCAGCTGTCAAAATTCAGGAAGTCGCATTTCTTTCGATGACACCTTCATGATCCTTCGATTAAATTTCACTGTCCCTTAAGTAGTATATTGCCACCAATCAATTGATTTTTTTTTCTTCTAGAATCTCATATGCCTCTCGTATGCTTCATATATCATAGAAATAGGTCATATTTAATATACTGAATCATAAACATTAGAGATGGAAAATCTCATTAAGTCATCAAATTCATTCCTTTGTCAGTGAAGAAGTGTTCCCACATAGAACAGAATTTAATTTTTAACATATCTTCAGCCTTCAACTGTTTCTTTTTAGAGGATATTCCACAGAACACATTTAGTCCTTTGCTATCAGTGATTTTTATGATAATCTAAATTTCCTGTTTAAAACTTTATTCTACAACTTTTAATTATGTCTCTAAATTGCTCTTTCTACATCTAGAAAAGTAATATTTGCAGGTAATAATTATAACCCTTCTTTCCAGCACTGCTCAAAATTGAAAAAAATGTGGCTAAATATGGAAACTATTCTGAAATATCCCCTTGTCATTTGTCTCCAAATACTCCCCAACTTGTTTTTCAATAGTGATTTTTTTATTCAGACTTTCAGAAACTGAAATAATCACCTTTAATCTTGAAAAACAGCTTTTGCTTAATGGAATTGTTAATTACTTTTCAATAATCTTTATAATGAAAAAAACTAAGCCAATATTTTCCCATAATTTTTTTTTTTTTTAGCTAAGACTTTGGACAAGAACAATTTTCAGTGCAATCTCTGCTTTGTTTACATATTTAGCCAAATATGTGTTTTGAACTCCTTCAGACATTCCAGATCAATTCTTTTATGCGTCCTATGGCTGATGTGATGGTTTTCAAAAGGCAGAAAAACTAATAATTCCAACAGTGGTGACAGTCCCTTAGGCATTAACAGTTATGGGGAACAAAGAGACACTTTCTGTGAGATCCCAAGTGATTTTCTTTTTCCAGTGAGTACGAAGCCCAAAGAGATGCTTACTGCCACAATCTACTGTGGTAGGTGACATGCTAGGATTTATTTACATTTTATTTATGCTACACAAAAATGGAACAATGCTGAATCACAGGGTGGGACTAAGCGTTCCTTAGTTTTTCTGTCCATGAGGGACAGCTGGGGACAGGAGACAGAACCAAATCTGATAAACCTTATACCCTTCAAACCACTTTCAAGATAGGCTATTTTCTGACATCATTGGTTGCTCAGATAATATAAAGCAACCAGTGTGACAACGACAGAAAATATAGATTAATGTACAGGTCTTTTGGGGTTTTAGCCAAAATGTGGCCACAGAGGATGGCCTATTTACTAATTTGGATAATGCAGACCTCTTTCTCTTTTAAGGCTTCACACCACCTTATTGGAACCTTTGGCTGCCAGCCAAAGGGCAATTTCTGACCAGTTTCACTAATTTTCCCACTTGCAGCACTGCAGCTATTCTGCCTGACCTTTCAAATCAATTCATCTTGAGACACATTATTGACTAATTTCCTGAAATTCAGGTGAAATGTGCTCATTTTTAACCTTGCTCCTTCCTTACGTACTGAAATTACCTTATCCTCTGGTGCTAACTGCCGTTAGTAAGCAATCAAAATTCTTCACCAAAGGCTTTTCTATTTTATTTGCTCTTTTCATGCTGAATTCAGTGATGTATTTCATCTAATCCTGGTGCTTTGTCAACTTTTTAATAGTACTGGGAGCTTTAATTGCCTTATTATCTTCTCTACTGCAGTGAGGGTTTTTTTTTTTTCTTTAGCATTTCTATTCCCCTCAAGGAAAACATGGACGCTAGGATATTACAGGTCCTCCATTTCTTGGGATGAAGAAATCGCTCAGACCCTTAAGGACACCAGCCTCATCTCTCATCAACACTTAATCTGTTATGGCCCCTCTTCATCCCTCTGATAAATTTGCTTCTCAAGCAGTAAAGGCTTCATCCCCTGTATTCTTCAGATACAGTAGCATCATGTTGTTTGGTGTCCCTTTTCCTCTTTCCTGTAGCCAGGAAAGCAAAGATCTTCAGGCTAGAAAGCCAGCAAGCCCTTAGGATCAGGACTCTAGTCTAAAGAGGATGACGCTATGCTAGGAGACAGGCACTCAGGCTTCTGCAGCTTGCTTTTTACTCAAAGGTTGAGAAAAGTGGAAACCTGAACAAAGTCCAGCCCAGGGGACTTGACACAATGGCAAATCTGAAGTGCCAGTAGGCCTTTGTGTGGATGAATGGCACTTGGCATTGGGACAGAAAAGGTGCCTCATGTCCCAAGCTTGTGTGCACATATAGAAATGATCTTAGGTTTGGATACCTTGGTAATATTGTCATCCAAAGCATAGGCACAAAAATGGGTTTGGGTGACAAGGAGCAGTGCAGCTACTTCAGTGCTGGCCCTCTGGATTTCTTCCTTGGTTGTATTCTGCCTATCTCATCTCAGGTGGCAAAGTGACTTACCTGCTTGTTCCCCTCGTGTGTCCATTAATGGCATCAGTGGCAGGTCCCAGGTATGGTTGTCCTATTGCCTCCTGACTGTATGTCTTGTCGTGTCTTTGCTCTGGCTTTATCAAAACTAAATGGGTAGAGTGTCACAGATGATCACCTTCCAGACCAGACACTGAAGAGACGACAGCAGTGAGCTGGAGGACCAATAAGTTCAGAAATTCAGGATTAAAATCCTCTACTAACGTGCAAATGGATTTAGCTTTATTCACCTAGTTTTCCTGACATGTACTCCAGATTATACACTTGCTTCATGTGTCACCTGCAGACAGCTGTGCTGAACTGAGAATAAAATGATGAATAACATCCTAGCCTGAGTACAGCCGTGGAAATCGTACATGAAGGAAAAAAACATATTCCCACTCGGAGCTATATTAACTGGAACTTCTGTGTTATTTATGTTTTGCCTCAGATACACACATATACCAGCAGAAAATATCTAGCACTTATAGTAAATCTACTGTACTCTGTTGTAAGCCTGGAAAAAAGTGTTGATTGATTTGCTGATCTGAGTTATTTAGCAAGAGTTGAAAGCTGGAGAGTTGTTGGTTTCTGCTAAAGTGAGTATTTTTCCCCCTGAATAAAAACATTTAATTTAAAGTTTCTCAGTGTTTGTACACGTATTTGTGTTTCAAACACAGGAATTAAATGTCAGCAGAGCCAGACCTTCAGCAACAGTTGATGGCAATGCTGAAGTCAGTACAGCTATATTGATCTATACTACCTGAAGAATTGACCCAGAGTTGTTACTTTCCACTGGACGTCACATATGAGCTATACATAGGATTTCTGAGTGAACAGAAAAGAAAATGAAGCACGGAGAGTGACTTGAAACCAGCAACTATGTCTGAATAGAAAGCTCTGCCTTATTGCAAATATACCTATCTTTCTCATACAGTTCCAGTAGAAAAGATGTTATCTGGGGATCTAATGTCCCCATCGTTCCTATCGGAAGCTGAAAGGGATCCTGTCGATTCAAAGATCAGTCTTGTGTTTGAAAATTGGTCTCTTTCTGTTGTTACAAGTGATGACTAAGATTACAGTAGCTAGAAAAATTTCCATTTTCTTGACAACAGCTTTACTGTGGGTAGCACAGGAGGAGTTTCTGCTCATTGCCCTGCAAATACCATATCTCGGCCTGAATGAGTAATTCAACTGCCTTCATTTTTTTCAGTAGCTTTTCTGTTACATGGACAAAAATATCTTAGGTTGCAAAGCATTTGAATTCTTAATCTAGATTTAAGGTTTATAGTTCAAATTTGAATTGGAATAAATCTATCTTCATTGAATCTAGCAGAGCTCCTGTGGCTTGTAGCCACAAGGGATTATGACCAATATTATTTTGTAAACGACGAGTTTCTCAGTAAAACATTGGGAAGATTTGACCAGCTCATTTGGCAGTGGCAATAAACTCAGAGCTTTGTCTGCCGCTCTCTCTCCACTAACTGCAAACAGTTTAGACCTGATATTTAACATCTAAATAGCCTCAATTAGATGGGAGGAGACCCTCCCAAATGGTCAGGCTAAGTCCCACTTGAAGCACAAGGGTGAAAATACGGTATCCTGATGCCCAATGATTTGTTCTACTGTTTACAAATAGCTACTGTTTACAAATAGCCTTCTTTAAGAATGCAGACCTTTCTTTTGGATTAGTAAATTGTTCCACGGGATAATTCAGACTGACTGGCAGCATCTGTTTTATGTGGAAATATGGGCACAATAGGGTGGAGAATTTTCTGTACCTGTGCTGCTTCACAGGGGATTGACTTTGGATATTCTCCCCTGCACGTATATAGGCTGCTGTGCAATGTGTTATCAGTTTTGTTTCCTGTTGGGACATGGTGTATAATGAATAACATACTTCTGTAGGAATTTTCAAGGAAACAATAATTCATACTAAAATGCATGAAACTTCTGGGTTTAACAAATATTTACAGAGATATCCTAAGGGTATCTGGGCATTCATGAATAATATGACCAGCAAACAGCGATTTAAAGCAAACCAAAATCAGTGGAAAATATTTGCAAGCTGGCAATTCAATATTTGACCAGCTGTGATCATTATGCAGTGCCCAGAGCTTCAGTACCTCTTCAGAATGAAAAAAGTAAATTTGCCACATGGACCTGCAGCTCACTCACTGCTACTGTGTGTCCCTGTAATAGGCAGGTGAATTGATAGCTAGGAACCGGAAAGATTAGAACTCAAACTGCTTTAATATATGAAATGAATAATTTCCAGGAATTGTGCAGGGGATTTAACTTGCTTTTTGGAAGACACAACTGATATCTAATCTACAGCTTGAAACCATGCTCACTGTCATGGTGCATGAGTGCTTTAACAGGTTGAGCATGAGTGTCTTGAAACTTCAGTGAGCCCAGCTGATCAGATCAATGTGTTCACAGGCAGCAAGCAGCAACATATTATGAGATTCGAGATTCTTTATCATCCTTCACGTGGATTACTTTTAAAGCACTAAGAATTGCTGTTAAATAAAGGAGGAGTAACACCTGTGAACAGACAGAAAACATGCTTGCTGCTTCAGATGAGCAGTAATGGTTAATAAGAGAGGCAATGACATCCACTCAAAACTTTCCATCTTTTCAATGATGTGTCACAGCATAAAGGGCATTGTAGATGTCAGCTGATAAGGGAAGAGTAAGTAGAACTGACACAGTATTAGAGGGAGAGAACAGAGGAATTGGCTGGGCTGTCATATTCTGATGAGATAAACCTCCAGAGTTTCCTTTTCTCAGACACATATTCCACCAGTGCATGCTGGGTGCATATCCTCCTCGCAACATCCTGCAGTCTAGAAGTATGTGCAAAAGGCTTTTTTGTTTTCGTTTTTTGAAATTTACTAGATTTTGATTTTGCAAGATATCAGGAGGAATGTATGATTTGGTACAAAATTTAACATTTATGGCTTCGATATTTTTATATTAATTTTCATCTCAAATTTTGCGCTGAGTTTATTGGTCATTTAAATTCCATCACAAAAAAATAAGCAAAGCATTTCTCTTCTTTTTGAGGACAGGATTCAATTATATGTTTCTCTCTGACTTTTCTGACTAGACAAAAAGGAACTGTACTGCTAGATAATCATAAATAAGGCAGTTAATAATTATTAATAGGTGAACTTTTGTACATACACTAGTAACGCAATCACATGCCAGCAAGTCCAAAAAATAGAATAAATTGCCCTCCATATTAAGAAAATAAAAAAAATGTGTGGCCTCCTGACCTGTAAACAAAGGCAAGGTCTGTACAACACGGCCAATACAAGTTCCAGTATGGGAACCAGTAGGCATGATGTAAAGCCAGTAGGTGGAAAGTTGAAAGGACAAACAAAAGTAGGTAGTTCTTCATGAAACATGTAGTTTAATAGAAAAAATCTCTTGACACGGGATGTCGTGTATGTGAAAAGTTCAAAGGAGACTGGGCAAGTTCCCAAAAGAGAAATTCCTTGAGAGTTACAAGAAACAAGGAAACTAACCCTGACTCAGAAAGACTCTGAGCTGCAAGGGTTGCAGATTAGGAGGAATTATTAGGGGAAACATTAACTAAATTTGTTATGTTCTTCTATTCTCCTTTACGCATACAGGGCCTTTGGTTTGACTTAGAAGGGCTATTTTTACTCAATTTCTCATATAGTGTCCATGTTAGCTACATTAATAAGCACTTTAAACCTTTTAGTCCTCTCAGGGGGTAAAGCATGCAAAAAGTTTTAAGAGATTGATCGGGGGTAGAGCATGCAAAAAGTTTTAAGAGATTGATGCTGTTTCTGAGTTAACTTTAATTCAGTTATCAGATGTTCCTGCTTGCTTTGGGATCATTAATCCAGTTTCTCCAAATCAATCACTCAGGTTTCCACTGTGCACCTCATAAAAGATCCAAAACTCAGCTTGTAGGAACAGGAGTCATAAAAACACAGTGGACACAAATCAGTCTCAGTAGCCTTATGGGTATGTTACTGTGTTTATAGATCCAGAACAAGGTTTACTTACAATGGGTAGTAGGTCCACCAGTAAAACTCAACAAATATTTAATAGTATGTGGCAGTTGTGTGACAGGATCAGAATCTGTTATCTCATTCTAGGGCCAGAGCAGTCCATAGGAACAATTTTCCAGCAAAAGGTATGGACAGGAGAATGGGGACATCTCCCTCCCTTGTAAAAGTGTCAGAACTCCTAGACACTGCAGTTCTGTAAGAGGCTCTGCTCTTAATTCCCATCTAGAAGAAAAGTGTTACTGGATTTGTCACCTGCCAGGCACGGTAATTCTGTAACAGCAGCTGTCTGAAAAAGTACATCCAGCCTGTCTAAGATGTGGAGGAAAAATAAACTTGAGGACAAAGTACTAGTTCAGCTCTCCTTCTTCTGTTTTTCCTCTGTCTCATGTTTGGGACATGCCATCCTGTCCTGTGTGAATAATGTGAGATATGTCCCATTGAGGACATACATACAAAAAGCTCTGTGTCGCTGTTCAGTAGAGTCATCTCAGGCTGCCTGCTGTCTTCTCAAATACAGTGTAGTTCACATTACTGCTTTTTTTAAATGCGTCACTTATTCAGCACTGAATTATAGCTGGACAATACTTCCTGGCTAAACTAAATAGGATAGTTGCACACACTGCAGTCTGTCTGTCACAGGTTGTCATTAAGATATTAATGGCCATCTGTAAGCAAAATACACATGCAGGGTATTATTAGCGCAAGCAATTTAGCTACTGTGCTTTTTGTCGATGTGAATGTAGTGCAAATTAAACTGTAGTTGGTTACAGCTGAAGAAGCTTTTACTTATCCTGTAATGAGCAGCTTCTAGTTTTCTCACAAAATCCATTCTTTCAATAACTACTTACAAGATGATCATGGAATTGCAAAGACTCTGTGCCTGTATCTTTTATTTCAGAGAGTCTGGTTGGAAAAACTTGGAAGGTTCCAGAACAGACTCTTTTTTCCTTTCCTGAGGGTGAAATATGATCTTCATTTTGGTGTAAATCGGAGTTCAGCCATTCACATTCAAGTTATGCCTATTTGACTGAAAATGTTTTGCCAATTAAATTTTTTTCTCTTCTGAAGCCAAGGTGGTGTTTTCTTTTTAAGGTGAAAAACAGTTTGTTAGAAAATAGTGCTCCCGCTGTAGAGCGAATTAGATGGCTACAGCACAGCTTTGCAGCCGGGGAAGACATAAGACTGTTTTAGAGTCAGTCTCTGGGGATCCAGTACTCCAATTCATTATGCTGTTTGTGTCTTAGAAATCCTCCAGAGTACAATCCAATGACCATTGAAGCCAACTGGCATTGAATGGTGTCATAAATTGGAATCTCATGATCGACAGTTTTTAAAAATCCCTCGACACAGGGGAAATTATTGATGCTTCTGGTGCAGTGGCAAAAAGGGCTAACACGAGCCATGGCTGCACGCATGGAAGGAGAGGTGTAGGAGTAAGGAGGTGGGTTTACCTCTGTCTTTGGCGCTGGTCAGGCTAATGCTGAAAGACCAGGTATAGTTCTGGCATCCATGATTTAAAAATAATATTGGAAAATCATAGAGAGTGCAGGAAGAACCAGGGTAATTAACTGAAGGATGGATACAATGCATGATGAAACACTGCTGTGAAAAATAGTGTCTTCTCCCTGTCAGGTCAAAACTGGATGCCTTTGAAGGTGTGATTTAGCAGAGGCATGTGAGGGGTATCTGGGATCTGCACAGAGGGTTAGACCAGTTTTCTGCTCATAGTTTTAAGCTCTATGAATGTACAAGAAGTGTGACAGCCGTTCTATAGGGTTCAGGAGCAATGAACCCATTTCCCCAGCTCTCTGAGCAAACGATATCCTAATTGAATCCAAGTATCCTGGCTTGCACAGGAGCAATGAGACAGCTGATTTCAGTTACAGGAACATTGTCTGTAAATGAATCTGGGCAGGTCGTTAATAGGGCGTCGGGGTGCTTGCTAGAAAATTATAAGGTGAAAAAAAAAAAGGAAAGGTTAGCTCACTGGACACAGCATACATTTCATTAGGTTTCTCAGCTTCTCAGCATGAAGTAATTTAAGAACTGTATGCCAATCCTGACTCTCATGTTTTTGGATTTATTTTAATTTTGAACCTTTTTATACTACTTTTTCCACTTATTTTTTACTCTGTTTCCAGTCTGTTTATTTTGATTGATGGTGATGCAGAGAGGTTATATATTGAAAACCTACTCTGTATTACTAGAATGAATGACTTTGTTTTCTTTAACTATTTTAAGCACACAAGATAGTAAGCCGAATAGGCAAAAAATTGAATTAGTAATTGTCATACGCAAAGTTCATAATTTACATTAAATGCTAAATATTTTTTGATGCTATGGTACTAAGTAAAAAGAACTAAACCTTTCAGTGCTTTTAGGTAAAAAAGACAGGAGAAAAATATGAATACTATCACTATGAAATTCCTTTATTCCCTGACCAGATGGCTGGAAGTTCTGGAAGGAGTATGGAAATTATTTCTGGTGTTTGATCAGCAGTGCCACGTGTTAGAGACACTTAACATGATGTGGACCCAGAGGGAGAGCTGTTTGATGCTTCCAAGATAAATGTCCACTGGAATTCTGGCCGACTGCTCGGTTCAACTATGATCAAGTCCCTTCTTATTTGCTGAACAAGTGTGCCACAGGTCTGTTTACTTGGCATTATTGCTCCAGAATGCTTTTTCTCGAAGCAATAATAATGTTTGCTTTCACGTCTGGAGGCATATTAATAAGTGAAGTAAAGCATAAGCTGGTTATTACGTTAGGTGCTTACTTTGTGTTGTTTGTTCTTCTTGTGTGTAAAAAGTTTGAGCTGTCTAATTGGGCAGCAGTAAGCAGTGTTTGTAGGTAATCAGCTACATACTGTAAATACTTAACAGGAAATACTTGAAGTGATAGGTTTGTAGAGGAAACAAGATGGTACTTGTGCATATGGCAATGCACAGCAAATGCATTAGCAGAAATCAGGACCTGTTGACTGGCATTTTATCTGGCATCTGGCTTTTAAGTAACACATTATCCCATTCTCCCTAATTTGAGAATAGCTACTTTTGTACTAGGCTGCTCATGCTAAATCCCTCTTATGCTGGAGTAGGAAGGGAGGCGAGGATGTGATATTTGAAGTTTCATCTCTTGGTAAGTACAACGGCCGTGAAACCTGAGTGTCCAGAGTACACTTATATATGAAGTAGGCCATCTCCTTTCAGCTCTTAGGGAATTCAGATTTGAGAGACTGTCAGAGCAGGAAGGAGTTGTGGGCTGATTGAAATAGCAATGAAACAGTTGTATTGCCTTTGGTCACAGTTTTGCAAAGTCATTCTTTCAGAGCTGCAAATCCAAGGGTTCATCCCACTTGCTCATTCCAGCCAGGTAAGGAAAGGTTTGTGGGAACACACAACTGGGGAGCACCAAGTTAGAGTACAGTTCTGTACTAATCCATGCTCACCATCCCACCGTATAATACCATTCAGAAACAGATCAAACTTCAAACAAATTAAACAGTAGGTCTACACTACTGCTAATAGGAGCAGTTTGTTCCAGAGGTTAAAAACTTCTTTATAATAGTTAGACTAAACTTGTTTCATGATCCTTTGTTCTTATGTTAGTGCTATCCTTTAGCTAAAATTACCTTTTCCGCTAGAGTTTGCATTACAACTCTACTTCCTTGAGTATATCTGGGGACGATGCCCTTACCCCCCTTCTCTATAGTGTTCTGGATTATTTAGCTTTGCAAAATAAAGTCTACCTCTTTCAATCTCCTCTCATGAGTTATGTTCTCTTTTCCCTGATCCATTCAGTACCTCTGCTCCTCAGATCCGGTCTTCTGGCTGCGTTCTTGTTGGTGCTTTGCACAATGGCACTCATGCTTCCTTTTTAATGATAGGAATATCTCGGGAGATACATTCTATTATTTCACCCGCTTTTCTTCCCCATCCACATCACAAAATGTCTCATGATTTTTCTTCAGAAACACCCCAGCTTTTTCTTCCTTACTGTTTCCATCTCATGAGCTCTCTAATTAGATTTCTCATGAGTCTTCACATGCATGAATTGTACTTTGGCTGTGAAACTACATTCCATTTCTAACATTTCTCATACTACTCCAGTTCTTTCTCTGTTTTCCTGTGTCTTAATGATGCCTCTCAACTCTGGGTCACCAGCAAAGACTCCACTTTCAGAGCCAGATCACCAGGTTTTTCCCAAGATCTATCCTTGAGAAGCTTCACTAATAACTTCCTCTAATCCATTGCCATCTCCCCTTCAGTCCATTCCTCAATAATTTAATGCTTTGCTTTTATCTCCAGCTTGCCCAGCTTAGCTAGTAATTTCCCATGTACCAAACTGAGGGGACATTTTTTCCTGGAGAAAAACCTGCTGTGTTGCTGAAAGAGAAGTCTGATGAATCATCACAACCTGCCTGCAATAAAACTTTCTTCATGTGTTTCGTTTTGCTTTCCTTCAGAATTTGTTCTAAAACCTTGGACCTACTTATCAGAATAATAGGCCTCTAGTTGCTAGGACGCCCCTTTCCTCCCCCCCCCCTTTTTTTTTAACATAGGGACTTACAATCATATAGATAGGCTAATTAAGTTTGAGCTGTTGTTCTTGAAATTTCACAAGTGGATTATTTGAGTTCCAGCATGGAAGAGTACTCAGACCACTCAGATTAACTCTCCTCATGTTGTGACTCCCATCACTTCAATCACTGTCTCCTTAGGAAGTCTAAACTTCCCTTAATAAAATCATAGGATTGGAAGGGAAGGGAGGGTCCTTTGCCTAAGGCCACTAGCAGGATGATCTATACCTACAGAATTACTAATACTTAATTGCCCAACCTTTCCTAAAAACATTGGTGTGGAGACACTAGAGTTTTCCTATCTTTACTATTAAAAACAGTTTCCTTTGGGCCTAAAACAAATTTTACTTGTCTACAGTTTAAACTCATTAGTTCCTGCTTCAGCCATCACGGAAATGGAGACCAGACTATTTCTTCTTTATCTGTAACAGACTTTTGTCTGTTTGAAGGCTACTATGTATCCCTCTATGTCCTTTTTATTAGCATAAATAGTTCCTGGGTTTTGGCTCACACAACTGGTTAAATTTTTTCAGATCCTGACCGCTCTTATTGCTTCCTTTTGGACAAACGTCTTTCTCAGAGCAACATGCTCCAATCTTGCAAAAATCTCATAGTCTTTCCTAGTGCTGAGTAGAATATAGGAATTAATTGACGCTCTTACTCACAGCACTCCTGCTTGAACTACAAATGACATTGCTGACTCATGTCCACCTTTTGATCTGCTATAACCCCAAGGTCTTTGCCTATAAAACTGCTGCCTAGCCAGTTGCCCCCTAGCTCAGATAAGTGTAGTTGATTTTTCCTGCCTAAATATTTTTTACTTTGCTCTTCTCTTTGATGGACTTTGTTCCATTTAGCTTCCTGCTAATTTTCAGAATGTTCCTTCAGTAGACAAGCTCATTTTGAATTTTCAATGTACTTGTAGTCCCTCCTTGCTCCATATCCTCTGCAAATTTAATAAACACACTTCCTATTCCATCATCCAAGTTAATGAAAATATTGAATAAATGTGGACTTAGGACAGACTCCTGCAGAATGTCACTCAATACACCCTTCCATTTGGATAATGAACCATTGATAAGTACTCGGTAAGTATAGATTTCCAATCACTTTTTCACCCACCTCATACCAGTTTCATCAAGATAGTATTTCCCTGGCTTGCTAATGAGAATGTCATGTGAGCAGCATCAAAAGCCTTATTAAGGTCAAATATGCCTATTGCTTCTCCTTTACTCACGCAGCCCTTTATCTGGTCAAAGAAGAATGATAGATGAATTTGACACAGCTAGTTCTTGACAAATCTATAACAGCTGTTGCTTATCCACTTTTTATCTTCTAGGAGTTGTCTTCCATGTGACAGTTTGTTCCAGACTTTTTCTGAAAATCAAAATGGAGATGGCTGGCCTAATCCTTCACAGGATTCATAGTTTTTTCTTTCCTTTTGCTATTCTGAAGTACCTGAAATGTCCTGGCTCCACTTCTTTTGACACTCTTGTCCTTGGTTGCTACTGTTTTGTGTATTCAATGTGCTTTTTATTGCCTATTTTCTCTTTTATTTTATCACTAGCTTAAAAGATAAGGCAAAGTACTCATTTGGTTTGGAGCTCTTTATTATCTTTACTACCTGCCACATTCCAGTGTCCTCACTTCTTGCTTTCTTTTTCATTTCTGTCATTGGAAAATATTTTGATTTTTGTTTAATGACTTCTGTGTTTCCCTTCCGTTTTGTGAGATCTTAGTAGGCCTTGGCTTGATAGAGGGAACAAAGGGAAACAGGAATTGTACAACATGGGTCGGATTTTTCAACAGAGCGGTCTGCCTGTGCTTGTGAAAGCATCCACTGTGCACGGGAATGACCTGCTTATCTGCAGAGCAGCGTGCGCCCCATGCACGGCATGCACGCGGCACTGCTGTTTCCTTGCCTCTCGCAGGAACTGCAAAACAACCGCATGTAACTTTGCAAGGCCAAACTAAGGGCAGGCTGCAGGCATAAGGGCAGCGCGGGGCTCTGCCTGGGTGTCAATGGGACTGGGATCCACCAACTTGCCTGCCAGCCCTCCGGCTGGATCTGCTACCCTGCAGGTCCCTTCAGCTTTTGCAGGGTAGTAGCCATTGTGGTGAAATTTGGCAACACTGAAACCAATAGCAAAATAACAATTTGTGATATTAAAACCGGGATTTGAGTTCAGCAGTGATTTGCCCTTTTAATAAGTTTCGCACTGCTTTCCTGTCTTCAGTGTATATGGGGGGGGGGGGGGGGGAGGGTCCCCCTCCCCCGCCCCCCCCCCCCCCCCCCCCCCGTTAAGGCTAATGCGGCTTTCTGAGATCTAAGAGCTTGAAAAGCTTTTGTTTGTCATCACAGAGGGCCTACTAGCAGGACCACTTTCTAAGCTCTCTACTCTATTATTAAGCTAATCCATGCACATTTGTGCACATTTGTTCTACTTTAGAGTGTTTAGACTTACCAGAAGTGGTTTATTACACCATTTAAATACTTTTATTTATTTTTAAAGGTCAGACAAAATCAATCAAAACAGATCAATTTACATTTTAAAAACTGTGTTAATGGGACACTGTTATTGTAAGGGAGATTGAGAGACCCCTAGTTTCAGGGATAAATTAAAATAGATTTTGCAAAATAAATAACAACTGTAATTGTGAAGACTAAGAACTGAACTGATGCACCAAAGAGAATAAAAAGGGCTTTAGGGCTGGGTGTGCAGCTGATTTAGTTCTATAGGGTAATGCTGATTTTAAACCACATGAGGACCAGTCCAGAAACATTCATTGAACAACATAATTAATTTCTGCAGGGTTGTCTTCTTTCTCCCCTTTCACTGAACTCCTCTAACCACTCCCAAGCAGTGCTATCCACCATATATGCATCTATTAACTTAAGCCCAGCTCTGTACTGAATATGTGTGTGAAAAATGATTGAACATATTCATAAACATTCTTGCCTTCAACTGCTTCTCCCCTCCCAGTGACATGTTTGCTTGGTTTCAGAACATTGCATTACCTGGCAATCTTGCTTGCTATTGCCTTTTTAAAATTCAGGCATTGAAAGAATATTATAGGCTCTGGTTGCACTCCTGTACAGCTCTTCTCTGAGAGCCAAGACGGAGAAGGCAGCATGTTGGAGGTTGAACATGGGGAAAAGATGCCGTCTGTCAGCTGAACTTTCCTGCTCTTTGCAGATTCAAAGGAAACTTGGGTGAGGCAGCTCAACAGTGTAGTGGCATCTCAAAAATGCAAGGTCTTGCTGCAGTTTTTTCCTGCTTCTTCCCCTGTCTGCCTGAGAGGCGGAACAGCCCTCTAATTGCCAAGGTGGTGATGAACTTCAATATTTTGGCCAGAATCTTGAGGGCAAGTGACATGCTAAGCAGAAACCTTTCAACATGTGCCTGTGTCTTTCTAATAGCCAGTTCATCACAGTCAGCCTTATTCCTATATTATAAAAGATAAGTGAAAGTATTTGTGTTTTTTTTTTTCCCCACACTCCCTCCAAGGTCAGAATATATCTCTATTTTATATCTTCAGAGGAATAGAACTTTATTTTGTGCAGAAGTAGGGGGAGGGAGGTGTGTGGGGGGAAGCAGCAATTCCACCTTTTTTTTTTTTTTATTAGATTTCCAAATTCCAGTTAGCTGGGGTTTGCCTAGAGTATCCAATGGCAGTGTCACGGTAATTACACCTGTCTGGAGCAGGATTCATCTCAGCAGCCGTGGATAACAGTCCAACGAAGCCCCCTTGGAACAAGATGTCCTGGACCCTCCCGTTCATTTTCAGAAGCCAAAGCAACTTCAGCACTTTAAGGAGCTGTTAGTAAGTCTGGGAAAATCTACTTCTTTATTTACTGCCTTTTACATTTACAGGATATACTTAGGGCTAAAACCAGAAACACTGATGTGCTGATGAGAAGCTGCTCTAAATTCTGGGTAGGAGTAGCAGAATTTTTGCCAGAAATCTCATTAGCAGGCCCTGCTTTTGTCAGTTTTACAGCCCAATTGTCATGGCTTCAGAGCCTTGGATAAGCATCACTGTCTGAACTTGCAGATACTTTTCCCAGCCGATCCCTATCTTTTAAGACGTGTCCATTAATCAAGACTACCTTAAATCCTTCAGTTGATAATATTCAATAGCAGTCTGAGTCAAATTTAACTGCTTAGTGCCTTCAGTGGTAGAAAATATTCGTTTTACTCTTTGAGCGAGAAACTGTCTCTCTTGCAGTGTACTCACGTTCCCTGCTTTTACAGCCGTCAAAGCCCTGATCCAGACTGCTTTAAAAGATAAGCAAGACTGGTGGTTTTGAGCACAGCAGATGAAGTTCTGGCTCGCTCGGAGTTGTGTGTCTGGACAAGGTGTGAGCAATGGGCTGGTGCCCTTGTGCTGTCAGGTCTGTGGGGCAATTTTGTGCCTGCAGCAGAAGAGGTGCTGGGAGATAGGAAAAATCAGAAGGGCAAGGGCCAAGCGTGGGAGAAGCAGCCTCTCTTTCTACTCTTCTGCTCTTGGTTCTGTGTCTTCAGATATAAAGTGTGTGGTCCCCTTACCTGGGCAGCTGCCTGTATTGCCTCTACCATGAGCTGGCTCTGGCTGATGCAGCTTTTAAGTATTTGTTGTTTCAGAAGTCTGCAGCTGCCTTTGCTAATGAAAAGAAAACAGACCTTTGATACCGTTATAATGGGTGGGGTTTTCCCCTCTCCTTTCCGTCTTCAGCCATCCTAAAATAGCTGCCTCAGTTTTGGTCATCAGTTCTTCAAGGGGAAACTACACTTGTAAATGGAAAACTTTATTTAATGCCAAGTTTTAACAATTACTGTGCCAAGTTCCAAAGCTCTGGAAAATAGGGTTTCTTAATGGAAACTGGCCCTCCTCCCGCACAGATAACACTGTCACTATAGCCAATATCATGTGTCTCGTGATACTGAATGTCAGCTCAAATTGATTACCCAGGATGTTTCCCCCACACCCTGCTGTAAGATGTCACTGCTCATATTTATAACTGGCCTCTATCTACATACCTAGCAGATTGTATGTGCAAAGCCTTGTACTCATTCTCTTCAAAAATGTTTACTGAAGTAAAGAGAAAAATACTGTATTCAACATTTCTTCCCCTTTTTCATCATTTCTGCCATGAGAAAATTTACTGGTCTTATAAAATAATTTGTATATTTGAAAATTAATTTTAGGTTTCTGGGCTCTACCTCAGCGCACAGCATCATCATAAACAGGTATATATTTATGGCCTGGATGGATTTAATCAAAATGATAAAAAAATCAGCTCTATTCAAGTGTCAATTGCTACTTAACACCCAGACTTACATTTCTTGTAAAGGCTGTTTTCTTGAACACTAGAGAGATGAAAGATTGAAATCCTCAGTTCTAGGAATTGCATTTTTTATGGTGCTTGGAGATGTCTCCCTGAGGACCCAGAACATGAGGGCATATTTTCGTAAGGAAATAAAAGGCTGTCTACTTAATAAGCATGCTGCTCTTTCATATTTTAAGATATCTAAACAGTATTTGCATTTCCCAGCCTGGTAAAACTTATGACCAACATCTCAGGCTATCAGGTAAATAAGAGAAGTGAGTGTCTCCTCACTTTATGGGAAAGGTGTTTTTTGATGTTTAAAGTACCATATTCTATTTAAGGAGATCATTATGCCAATGCTGGGCAGACTTAATGAATGTTTTACTTTGATCCTTGGGATTTGATGTCAGGAATATCAGATCTCGAGAAGAGCAGCCGGATTTGGATCTGTATTCATCATATGTTTGTAAAAGGAATGGAGGATGAATAGCAGTGCCTTTGAAGAAGAGGAGCTGAAGAAGAAAATGATGCATATTTTAACTAGTAACCCGTTGGTAATACATGAACACAAATTAATAGAACAGATATGGCCAGTCCAGCTGCTAAGTGCCACATGCATCAGGCCTAGCAGGTGGATTTGCACTGACTTGGATTGGGCTCTAAAGCAAAACTGACCTCGGTTCCAAAGGACAAACCTTCTGCATCTTGTAGACTCCCTTCTCCACTCAGTCTGTTTTGCTCCTTTAGGGGGTTTAAGGACACAGATCGGATATTTCTCCTGTTTTGGAAGGTTATTCATACAGCTGTAGTGCTATGGGAATTTTTAATACTTTGAAAAAAAAGCTATGTGGTTCAACACAAGAGAGATTTTCTGTTCTCCCGTTAGTGTGTGAAACTGAATGGATAGGAGTGGGGTGGACCATGAAACAAAGGTGAATGTACCCATCGTAAATTTCTAAGCTGACTTATTTTCCAGGAAAGTCTTAAATTTTCAAGCATCTTAGCTAAAGTACATTGTCACATAAGTAACTCCATAATTAAGATTGCAATGATGCCTTTCATACCTTTTGTGCCTTGTCAAACCAAATTAATATTAATTTTTCTACATGTATCAAAAAATATTTTTCAAACTTTAGAGTTGGAAAGCAAAGAGCTCTCATTAAAAAGTAAAATAATTTATTATATTTCACAATGAAATTGTAATGCCCAAGAAATTGAAGCTTTTGGAGAATTATTATTCTAGTATCTATTTCTTCTGTTGATTGCTGAAATAGCCTAGCTTCACTAGAAGCTCCTCACAAAAGAGAGCCAGCCCTTAAATTACTGTTATCAGTGCACAAAGAGTTTCATCCTAATGTGTTTTAATAGGAAGGTCTCAAAAGCAGTCACTGAAGTTAATTAATAGCAGTTAATTGTGGCAAATGGAAGAAAACATATTCCTGTTTTGAAGAGGAACACCTCTGGAACATGGGCAAACACAAGTTGTGATGAAATAATGTTTTTTTCCAGAGGTGGCCTTTTGCATCTTTGGGCACTTTCTCTACTCAATTTGTATGTCTTCAGTTCATGGGAATTTTTTTTTCAATGCTTTTGTTTTCAACTTCTTACTTAGGATTGGGGAGGGGAGGATACACTGTCTTCTCTGCCTTCTCTCTGCAGGCTGTGAAAACTGCTCAAAATGGTGTGGAAGGGGCTGAAAAGCACATAGATAAAAGAGATGTGAGATGAACTTTAGTAAAGAGAAGATGGTAAAAGATGAGAAGACATGAAAAGGGGAAAAAGGTGCAAACAAGCTAGTTGCTGAAAATTTCAGAGAGGGGAGTGAAAATGAGGTATCAAAAACTATTTTGCAGTCTGTGTAGTGAGACAAATTTATAGTAAGAAGGACAAATAACTCATTTCTCCCTCACACTGAAAAAGCCTAAGTAATGTTTACAGTGGTAGCCCACTGATGTCTGTGTTCTCTACAGTGCCCTCCTACATCTTGAAACAGGAGTGGTTACTGATTTAACTGAGCAGTAGAACAGCTGGGTAGATAAAACATCAGGTCTCTTGAACTTTCTCAAGTTCTTATCTTCAGAAACACTCCAGGAGAAATTTTTGTCAGTTCTTGAGGAAAGAAGATATGCAAGCATATGTTGATTTATTTTTGAAGGCTGTTTCAATCATGATCATAGGAGAGCCTGGAAATGGTAGAGTCAGTGCTCATAGCTGGAGGTATGTTTCCATAATAAGATGTGCCACGCTATTTGTACTCCATCCAGCTGGCCCATTGGAGCACAGTATTTTATGTAATTATTGCATAAATGTAAAAAGATAAAACATGTAAATGAACCTGAGTGGTAGTAATAGATGATTTTAATTACCCAGACACAGACAAGATTGCATTAAGTAGAGGAAATATATTTCTAGATCTGGAATGAGAGTGCTCTCTAATTCAATCTGGACATCAGCTGACAGGCAAAGGAACAAGACTGGATTCAAATGTAACTTGGAGAGGAGGTTGAAGAAATAATGTTATAGGACAATCTGGGCTCCAGTATATTAGCTGAGGTCACAGATACACTAGAGAGGGAATTAAAATAACAATCAAAGCTAAAGAGAGGAGCATAAGGGTAGACCCCAACAATCAGCTTCAAAATAGCATACTTGGTATGTAAGGCAAATCAAATACAGTAAAGCACTACAGACAAAGACAGTAGAAACCAAGAGGGCTGAAATGAACAGTGAATGCTTGCTGACAGCTAAACTTGATATACAGCTTATCTTAGCCTTGGTTGTATGCTCATTTGTTGGAGGCTAGGTAAATAACTCCTTGTTCTAATGCAAAGTGAAACTGTGTGCTGTCTGAAACTCACAGATCTACAGATCACTGAAGGCAAAAAAAAGTCCACAAATTTTTGTGGACTTTGGCTCAAATCCATAAAGACTGACATCCCTCCATCCCTTTTGTGTTTGCAGTCAGTCTCCTGCTTAGAGGAGCTCCTCAGATCCCCTCTCAATTCTGAGGGCTTGGCTCAAATAATTTATTTCTTTTCCTGCAAGAGACTGTGCCTTCCCCTCTTTCTTTCTCTGCACATTTTAGCAGGGTAGGTGCTATAGAGCAGTACCTTTAGAAAACTCATGAACTACTAGGCTTCGCTATATAGGCTTGGCCATGAATAATCTCACTACTAGTTGGGGAAGTGTGGAGTGGATTTGTAAGAGAAAGGTTACCTGGAACAGAAATTCTTAGATCAAGGGGATCACTGTAGCCTTCTCCTCACCAACAGCTTCCTGATGTGACCACACATCAATTTCCTGAGCGACACCACTGCGTAGGTGGAACGACACTGGCAGGCCCTGGGGAGGGTGCAGCTCCATGCTTGCTGTGCGCCCTCTTCAGAGCATGCACTAGGGAGCCGTTCTCGTACCGAATAGCTTGCTTCTCTCCCGGTGTCTCTCTGCTGACCACCTGTGGGCTGAACACTGCCTTGGAGGTGGCTGCTACCTGTGTGCAGCCAAAATATGCAATAATATTCTGCAGGCTGAAAACTTGTGCTATTAACGCCTTGAGAGAAGGCTGGCCTCGCCTGTCTCCCCTGTTGTTGCTTGATGGGGTGGTTGACAGGGGTCTTCATTTCCACACTTGTTTCTTCAGAAGCCTTTGATCGATCTCAAATGTGTACCTGAATTTTGAGACTGAGTACAGAGAAGAGGTGAAGTGTGGATCTGGCTCTAATTCTTACAGTGGTTGAAATTCTTGCTCCAGGGAGTGTTTTTATTTTTTTACCCATTTATAAATAAGCAAGCTGTTTGATATCCAGCTACAAGCTGAATTTTGTCTGAAGTTCAGAGACATTCTGATTAGGGGTTGGCTTTGAGAAGAGACAGAAGCCAAGGGAAGCACAAACGGTAAGTCCAGCCCCAAGGCCCAAGGTCTGCTCAAAAGATGGAGATTTGAAGAAGGTTTACCAGGATTGCTGACATGAGCACATGAAACAAAAGTGCCAAAGGAATTAAACACCCTTATTTCCCTGTCCCAAGGAAGCTGAAGTAAACAGCAAGGTAATGAGGCTATCTAGCCATTAAAGAGCACAACTGGGAAGCTAGTGACACTTCAGCTGATAATGTTGCTGACAGTCTGAATGATTTCTTTCCTTCAGCATTCACAAAAGGAGCTGAAGGTCACATTTCTAAGACGAGGATACATTTTCCTTGGGGGGAAAGTGAAATGTTAAAAGGCTTTATGATTATACCAGTGCAGATAGGCAATTAGAAGTATTAAAAGTTGACAGGCACCAGGTCCTTATGAATTATATCTCAGAATTCAGGTTTCAACAAGAAGTAGCAATGGAAATAAGAGAATCTTTTGCTGCTGAATTTTGATAGGTCACTGCAGACAAGAGCAGAGGGTAGAAAGAACAGCAAAAGGCTGGAGGCAGGGTTAAATGCAGCCATATTGAGTAAGAATTAACTAGGAGAGAGAGAGAGTGGCAGGCCAGATCTGTGTTTGGTTTGAGCAGAAGGTATAGGAAATGCTGTTCTGGGACAAAGGTAGCAAAGCCTTTGGTGACCCTGGAATGAAAAGATCCAGGAATGGCTGGTAAAAGAGAAAAAGTAGCAGCTGGGGAAGGGGTGGAGAGGGGTAGAACCAAGGCGTGACTTAGTTTTTTCTGTCATGCCTTGATTATCCTGTCCTACACATTAAGCTCTGTCCCAGGTCAGCCTTCCATTGAATAAATATTAATGCAGAAGGATGGTGTTCCCGAAGTACAGCCTCTGATTCAGAAATGGTCCTTACACAAGTAACAGAGCTAATCCCTATCCCATTCTTGACATTCTGCTCTCCATGGCTCCTATGCTGTGCTCAATCCTCCAGTCTTGAAATGTCTTCATTTGAAAGTAAAATGAAAACATATTCTCTAAGCTCACAGCTGGCTTCACCTGACCATACTGCTAGACACTTGCATGGCTTGCATGCCTGAAAGCGAATATCTTCCTAATAAGACCGAGGAGATACCGGGTTGGAAGAAAGCATGCTTTGTTTCCCTGGGAGGGTGGGGGAAGGTACTGCCACCATTTCCCAATACTGTCGCTGCTTGAGAGTTATTTGGAAGAACAACAGCTACAGCGAGAGCACATTAAATTGATGCAATTAAACATGTAGTCATAGATGATCTTTTGATAGAGAATCATCATCTCTTTCCCAGCATTGGCTACAAGTAGTACAGGGGATAACGACCATTCTTTAGACCTCATTCTACTCTAGTCTATGAGGCATACTTTTTGCCTTCGATTTGCTTTCATTTTTTTTAAATTTCATTATCAGTGTGTTATGCCAGCACTTAAAGACTCTGCAGAAATACTAGGTTCTGTAACAGCATTTAGGAAGAAACATGTTGTCTTTCATTTACAAGTACTGTAAGACAGAACGGACAAAATGGAGGAGGAAATGGCTCCCAGTGTGTCAAATGGGAAAAATGCTGAGGTACAGAGAAAATGAGTGATCTTCCCACGTCACAAAGGGAGTTAATGGGGGAGCTTCAGATTGAATGCGGGTGGGCAGAAGAGTTTATTTCAATGCCTTATTCAGCAGTGGTCTCCAGGCTTAACCAGAATCTCCATGCATAACTAACACAAATACTGTAATAAATAGCAATGACAAATAAAGCTATGCAGCAATTTATGGAGAGAATTTTTCCAATTTGCATTTTTATGTCTTTAAAAGCAATTATTTTTCATTAAAAGCAAAAAAAAATTATAAAAAAATTCTGAAGAGAATTTTGTTTGGTTAAAGAGAGGGAAAAAAGCTATTAGTAGGAGTTAAGTAGTTAAACTGATAGCTTTTAAGTCAAGAGACTCTTTCTACTCTTGACAAGACTGTTATTACTTAAATAACTTACTGTTTGACCTTGTATAAGTCATCTGAATTCCATACATCTCCATCAACTCTAGTAAAAAATAGGACAAAAAAAAAGGATCTCACTAAAACCACATGCTGCTGCTGATCTGTCTTCCCTTGAAAAGTGAACCATGAAAATAAGAAAAAATGACTATTGTTTAAGTACTGGAAAAAATATGGAGACAAAACAAAATAAGGGAGATGTCTGATTCTGTAACATGCTTTGACAATGATCCAAGAATAAACAAACTCTAGGTATGTAGCAAGAATACAGCACAGCCATTACAGTTTTAAACAATGGGCACAGTTCTGCTCCTAGTTACAGCTGCGTAAGTCCATTTTACATTGCAGCTTTTGCCTGCAGCCATTCTGAACAGAGATGGAGCAGGACCCAAAGGACAAGGCGATGTGGCCCGGCTGTTTCAGCACAGTTCCAGCACTGTGCTGAAAATCCAACCATTTCAGTTGGATTCCAGGTTCTGGACCTGTTCTGCTTTGCTGATTAGGGATTTTGCTTCATTTCTCTTTCAGTCTTTCATCTGTTTTGTCTATTACAAATTTTAATAAGCAAGCTCTTCAGGACAAAATATTTGTAGCACTTACTTTAATGAAGAGTTGATCTCAGTAAAAGTTAGCCACTGTTTATACCTATTCCTCTCTTTACTTTAGGGACAAGTGTCTACTTATTTCCTTTTCAGTTACTTTCCAGCATGTAAAAACCTAATAAACCTACTTAGGAACCTGTGTAGGAATTTTGCATAAACTATGCAGTGAGACCAGATAAAGCAACTTAACATATTTTATAGACAAGTTAACAGCAGCATCCTTTCATGTTTTGTTCTAAACTGCAGCTGACAAATGTTTTGAATAGAACTGCTTGAAAATGGTATAAAACTATCAAAAAATAGGTTCACCTGTTTTTTTCTGCTAGAATTTGAGAAATGTATTTTGACAAATTCTAACTTTCAAAAGCAGTAAATGACCTGCAGCTGAAGACAACTTTCTTCCAACTGAGAAGCAGAGCAGAACCCAGACAAAATTCTTACAATTTTCTTGTCATTTTGATGAAGAAAAAGGTTTTCTTAGCCCAAAATGTGATTTATTTTTTAATTTTTTGCTAAAAGAATATCACTTCTTTGTATAAATTTTGCCTTACTTACATGACCAGTCTGGCTACAGCAAAACAACTACTGCACATTATTTTGTTGATAACTCTAATTCAAAATCAGTATGAGTTTATTTTCTGACTTCCAGTTTTGTGTCAGAAGCAGCTTCTCTAAGAATAGCAAAGAATATGTATGAGATCAACCACTGGCAAAAAAACAGATCAGACTATGGTTCTGTCAGGTCGCAGCACTGTTCCAGTCTGAGTGTGAAAATCTGGCTGTTGCCTTTTGTCTTCATCTGCTTCCATTGACTTCCTCAGTTAGGAAGACCAGAAGACTCGGTTAGAGAAAGTCAGCAGCTTGGTATGTTGCATGTTTCTCAACAGGGGAACTGTTGAGTTGGTGGACTATAAGGCATCAGAAAGCAGTCTACAAAATGGTTACTGAAAACCAAAAGCCCCATGTGTCAGTGAGCAAAGTGGAAGGAAAAGAGCTGTAGTGAGCTTATCTTCAAATATCTTCAAAATCTATGTTTAGTCACAGAGGAAAGCAATTATGGAAACACTGCACGAGATAGTCCAGAGATTACATCAAAAGATTAAGACGTTGGATTAGAAAAGGATGAGAAATGAAGGGACAGTAAATTTCTCTTTCTTCTGAGGAAGGAGGCCATGTAGTTGAATTGTGGTGCTGCTGTCCAGAATCTGTTCATGTTTCTGCTGTAGATTTTGGTGAAAATATACACCAAGCCATTTGAATGAGACACTGAAGGACCTGCCCACATACCTGCATGCAATTAAGGCAACAACTGTCCTCCTTGGCTCCAGTTCATGAAAGTTTGGAAAGTGCTGTGGCTTGAATGAAAGGCAGCGTCTATTTCCAAAACTCCCAAATTCTGCTCAGTGCGAGGCCAGGGGCACAGATGCAGTTTAAAGTCTCCTCTCTATTGACCCAGCTAGAAGCTGTACTCAGAAGGATTCAAACCTCACTGCAAATATGCCTGAGCCCAAGGGAAGCTTCCCTGGACACACAAGAGTGTGGAACTGCTCCTGTGTTTTCCTGCCTCCATGGTCAATTAGGGGATTCTTCTTGTCCTTTGTAAGCTTTGATTATAGGAACAGTCTCTCGTTTTAAGATTTGGTAATGCTCGGTAAAGTGGAGTCAAGCAAGAACGAATAGACTGGTCCTGTAGCTTCAGTTGTAGGTGTTCTTCCAGCTTACTCTTTTTTGATGGTTGACATGGATATTTTATTTTATTTTTGACTTGCTCAGATTTTAGTGAACTAAAAAAGATCTGTTGAAATGTGATCATGACCATAACCACGTCTTGGCTGAAATTCTGCAGTTTTCAGAATGCAACCCCAATGGGAAGATTTCTAGTTTTCCATCTAAAATTCAAGAATGGTCTTCAAGAATTGAATAGAGTCAGAAATCCTCAGTGAATCCAGGCTGAGTTTTAAAATTTAGGAAAGGATCCCCAAATACTTATATTCCTTATGATATTCAACACCATTCAGCAAAGAAATTGCTAAACTTACACCAAAGATTAATAATTGCCCTTTATAAATACATTTATATATCCTGCTTGGAATCTCTCACTTTGCCTGCATAATGTGATTGTTACTGTGCATCCTGCTGCTTCCTAGACAATTGCTTTTATTTCCTGAATAGGCTACTGGCCAGCCAAACTTGAGGAGGTGTAGAACAGTGTTGCATGTGAATTCTGGCTCAACCTTCTCTTCTCTCTGCTATGTTTGCCAAGAATTACACAGTCAAAAATATGTCACTCGCCTTGTCAACAAGGACAATCCTGTTGCACTTATGGAGGAGAAAAAAAAGCTCCCTGCTTTTCTTTGTGTCTATTTGTCAGCATAGAAATATCAGAGAATGTTTCTTTCCTGCCCCAAGTATTCAGTACTACGACGCTATTGTTCACATCCAAAAAAAGATGCACAGGTTTAGCTCAGCCACATAGCAAGCATGATTGAAAAAGGGTATGAGACCTGTGCCAAAGTGTTCCATTCTATTACCCATAAAATCATATTTTGCAGCAATGGGTGAGCCTACCTGACCATTTCATGATATTGATACTAGATGCATCAAGTATCATCCATTGCTGGAAGGAGTCACCAGGTTTCTCTCTCTGTCCCCCCATCACTAGCTGCCTGCTCCTCAGCTTACCTGATTTCACTGTGAGCAAGGTGAAAGACTTCATCTAAGTCTGCAGAGGAAAATCAGATCCAGACCTCTCTCCTTCCCTCTAGACTGACAACATCTCTACTGACTCTCCAACCATTGCAGCTTTGCTCTGTTTCAATATCATTTTAGGGAAAGGGAGGACTGTCACTGGAAAGGGGAAGAAAAGAGAGAGGATGGCTTTCCTTGGTCCTTTATCTATTCTCAGTGTTGGAGTTTAGAGGCCCCCTCATTGGTATCAAACCCACTGAAAAGTGAGGGCAACAGATTCAGATCCAGCAAGGCTGACCCAGGCTCTCTAGAGCAAGGTACAAGACTAATATCCCAGATACCAGGAGAACCATCTCAGCATCACAGGATGTTAAGTACATTTAAAGCCATGATGTCACTGTAGTGTTAATTGCTCATCACCAACATCCAGATCCAGCTTTCAGGAAAAAGCTCCAGCCTGCTCTGTGCCATGTTTTAAAACTCCAGTGAATTTAATACCAATATTCTGGATGAAAATCCTTTATCCTGAGCTCTTAAAAATCTATGACTGCATATCCCTTTTCATTGCCGTGGTTATTCAGGGTTCAGCTGGCAAAATGGTGCTGTGCATAATTCTGTCACCACATGGCTCCTTGTTCGACCAGCCTGGGATCTGTGAGTCTTCAAAAGCCCCACAAGCTTGAGTAGACGTGAGATTAAATTGCATAGTCCTCCCTTGGTAAATCTGATGTGATACTTGGATGCTCCTGCCTGGCATCTACTCATGGCACCGAGGGTCACATAGGCCAGTGGAACAGCGTTTGGGCCTGAAGACTGATGCTATATATATAGCTGTATATACATATATGTATGTACATGTATCATATGCTGCTTATACTTTATAGGAAGCCAGTGTTGCTGGCCCAGCAGAAATGTCCAGACTGTCACTAAAAGACAACAAAACAAAGAGACAAGAAAAAGAAGCTAGTCTAATAATAGATAGGTCAAACCAAAGAAATGTGCTGTGATCAGCTTGTCAATGAATCACAAAAAATTCCCAGTTAGCAGTGCCATACTGGAAAGCTCCAAAACCCCTACCCTAGCTGCTGTTCATCCTGACGCCCCCAGGGAAGACAGCATACAGCCGTACGCTTTAATGACCTGTCTCCCCTAGCACAGGTCCTGTTGCTGCTGGTCCTGCTACAAATCTAAAACAGTGAGGCTTGCTTAAAAAATGCATATAAATCAAGGAAAAGTCCTCCGAGCTTCAGACTGCAGCCCATTTACAGTCTGGAAGACAGGAGAAAGAGGTAAAATATGGATTTGTTTGTCCATATCAATTGCCTTTTTATCTCCTGTCTTCTAGGAGCAAAGGCATTTGAAGTGAGGAGATGTCAGTTTTGTTTTGTATGTTCACGGTTTCATTGTAATAAATTATGTCTTTGACACATTTTTGTAAAGAAGGGAAAAAAAAGAAAAAAACCTGCCCAAACCCTTGTAGTCTCAGGTACAGAGAGATCACATGAATTCTGGTGATGATTTTTGACATCCAGAGAAATAATGTAATTCAGGTGCTTTAAATGAGACATCAGAACGCAGGCTTCAGACACCCTGCTCTTTGCCATGCTGGCTTGCTGCAAGTTTAAGTCCACTTCCCCTCTCTGTCCTACCTGGGATCCAAGGTCAGAGCCATGGAAGGGCAGACGGAGAGACCGAAGCCTGTGGGAACTGGCTGAGTGCACAGCTCAAGTGCACTGAGACCCTCATCACAGTCATGCTGGTAGAGGGACACCATTGGCTTCACCAAACAGGGGGAGAGAGTGGAAGTGTCATTGCCCATGCGAGACTGAAATTGTTCTGTGCTGCCTGACACAAATTGCAAATGTTTGAGAGAACTGAGTAGAAAAGACGCTAAAGTAGGGGACTGCTGGACTCCACTGCTGGCCCCGCTGCTCCCTCATTGTGTGACTGTGAGAGGCACTTGAACGCGCCGTCTCTCTCAATTTATTCATCTGTAAAATGTGTCTATCCATACCTCTCTCAGTGGGGGATTAATTAAAGTTTGTAAAGCACTTGGATATACTCAGATGAAATATCCTAGAGAAACACGAGATATTTAATCCTTTGATAATATTTATTTGGCTGATGCACGCTAGAAGGGGAAGGAAAACCAGGGCACGTGTCTTTTTAAAAACATCCTTTCTCATTAAAAAGAGCCAAGCTAAATTAAAAGGTCTGTAGAATGTGTTTCCTTCAGACCTCAACCCTGGGGGGAAAAAAGCTGGAGGAGGATTTGTGGCTGTAGGTTGGTTATGTGGTGATCAGAGCACAACTACAGACCTTCCTGTGACTTGTGAAACTGAGGACTAACTTATTTTGTTACCCTATAATATTGCACACTGCTAATATCTGCATTGCTGTGTCACCTTGGTTCGGTTACAGCAGGTGTTAATTGCCTATCCAGATAAAGCAAGTTTATGGGGGGGGGGGGATTGTCTTCTTTTTTCAAATTTAAGTAGAAGCTGGTGACTTTATATTATTCTGCAAGGCCCAGTTGGAATCTTTCTTGAAGGCTCTGGTAAAATTTGATGTGTATTTTGTTTTGTTATCTAAAAATCTTTAATCTTTTAGACCTGACATAAAATACGTAGTTGTTCCTCTCACTTTATTAATTTTAATTTGTTGTGATCCCATATTTGCTGTTTTAAGAATCCTCCCAATCTAACTTCAAGATTCAAAGCCAGACAAACAGCCTATGGTGCAAACTTCACATCTGTATCGTGTTACATTTGGCAGGAGAGATAGGTTCACTCATTTACTGGAGCTCGGCATGGGGTGAAGGTTCAGAGGTTATCATTCCTAATGGCTTACATCTTTACAGATGTTTTCCCTTTATGAACAACAGAACCACTTGTCAATCACACATTAAACCTAAGGAACAGATGCCCATGCCTTCTTCTCATAATTGATTCCATGCTTCGCAGAGTCCCTTTTAGGGTTCAGTAGTGAGGAAATGATTGCAGATTAACGGTTGCAAGAGATTAGTTAACATTTTAAATACATGTGGAATACGACCATCTAAAATAATAGTGAAAAATACAACCATAGTCAAAACATATGTGAAACCTAATCTGCAACAATCTTGACTTGAATATTAAAGCCTGTATCATGTTTTTCCAGTCTTGCCACTGTGGGAATACTGAATGTACGCATGTAATATACATTGCAATAGAATTCATAATCTAGGTGATATATCACAGTAAAACCTAAATTTGACTGGATCAGATTTAGGTACATGACTCATTAGAGTGGTCACCCTTAGTTTAGTCTTGGTTTGGTTTCTGTAGAACCCCCAAATCAGCACCTGGGTAGGAATGAATGCCATTTGTCAGAGGGAAGCTCACAACCAGAGGTATAGTGACTTACCCAAATACCATGGGGATCCTATGAGAGAATTAAAAAAGGAACCTGGTTTTCTTCCTAAGCAGTCCAAGAAGGTAGCCGAAGAATTTATTTCCTTGCTTGCACTGAATAACACTTAAGATTTTTGTTAAAAATCCAGCCCCAGTGTAAACAAGATTTCCACTGACCACTATTTCTGCATAACTTTTATCCAGCTAATGAAAGTTTCTTCTAAATTTTTAAACTAGCAAGTTATGGTCACTGGGAAATCTGCAGGTGTTCAGAAAATCCAGGCATTGATTTAGATGAAACTGAGCAAGAAGAAAGCAAGTAATTTAAAGAATTACCCTATCTCCATCAATCTTCAATAAACAACACGTGTGTGAGCTTTGTCATCTAGTGCACAAACCACACCAATAGTGTGAATTTTATACAGAGTGCATCTTGCTTTGCAGAGCAATGGACTTTGAAGTTACACATCACCAGTTACCACACCTTAGCTGAGAAGTTACATTTTAAATTGCTTCCATTAAATCACTAAAGATTGTCTGACCACCCCTTATCTAGATGTTTAACCTAGCTCTCTCATTCTTACAGTTTTCTAGCGATCTTTTTTTTTTATTATAAGCAAATATACTGTTTCTTTACTCATAGTTTTCAAATTCCAACTGTGATTATATATGGATAAGTTCTTTATAACAAAAAATACCTACAGTGACACAGGCTTGAAATCTGCATTATGCATCTGGAAAGAAAGAGCAGGGATGGGTGAGCTGTCACAGGCAATAAAAAATGTCAGTGGCTCATGTTTGTGTGTAGTCTGTGAATGCTGTTTGATGTACTTATCAGTTCCTTCCTACAATATGTTGTAGTTACCGTACAGTACAGCTTGGCTATTGATGAGTAAAAGAAGTAGAAGATAAGAGAACAGGCAGACAGTGATTTGGATTCTGCAGATGATATTTTGCAGGTTGGAAGGGACAAAGACAATTTGCAAGCACCAGCAGCTGATACAGGCTCAATAGAAGATAATTCTGGGCTTGGAGACAGAGAAAAAACATATGCACAGTAAATCATGCAAATCAAGTCTAAGCAGTGGGACATTTGACAATAAGGCAGAAAATGATGGAGTTGGAGTTTGTTTAGAGGCTTTTTTGACATTAATTTTGTACTAAACTTATTGTTGGACTGTTAAGCTATTAACCTCTTGATACACAAAAGGCCATAACGGTGGAGCATACTGGGATAACAGCAAACCTATACTGGGAAGTGGGAAGATTGAGTAAAGGACCATCTAGATCTTCTTTACTGACTTCCCTGAAGCCTCTGAGAAAGTCACACCTGGATAAGAAGAAGACAGTTGGTGGGAAAGAGTACAGACAGTTTGCAACATTTAAGAATGAGAGGCTCTTCTTTCTACTTCATTATTGCTAGTTAACGGCTTCCTCTGTGAATATTTAAATTCTAAATAACAAACAACCCCTCTCAAAAAACCCAACGACACAAAAGCAGCGAGACTGTTTTATGGCCACATTCCTCTGTAGTATCCCTGAGGCGTTTCCCCTGGGAGTGGATGTTGACCAGATGAAGAAAGCCAAATGGAGTCACCAGCAATTTCTTTACCACTGCAACATCTTGCAGGAGAGCATGATACTTAGGGATAGAGATAACGACCAACTGTGGCACCATGCCATGGAACTGTCAAATTATCTTGAGAGAGGAGGTTAATGAATGTGTATCACTGCTATATATGATTTGGTTTTAAGCGAGTAGGTAGGGCTGTGACTGAACACAAGCCATTAAATTATGAACAGAAGGAGAGCTATCCAATTTTCTGCCTAGCTAAGGAAATGAATAGTTTTAATGATAGCTGAAGACTTTGAGTTTGCCCTTCCTTTGTAATCTTCCTCAATTGATTTCTTTAAGTATAGCAAATCTAATTCTCTACTCCATGCTATCAATGTTGTGCTGGTGTAATTCCATGGATGTTTTTGGAGAAACTGGGTTTCATTTAGTGCAGTGAAAGGAAAAATGAAGTTCATTGTTCAAAGGCTCATCTTACAATGAGATGAGTGGAACATATTATTTTACATCCCTTCCACTCCATTGCTGGAATGTCTTTTGCAAGAAGAACTTTGGTTAAGGGTCACTTTCATCATCTGTGCTGCATCTACAGTTACTTCCCCACTTCCATGTAGAGGTTTCACCCAGGACTAGTTTCACCGGTGTTTAAAGAATATAAAAATGGTGCAAATAAGAGGAGAGTGGGACCCACAGGTTGCTATGAGAGCAAAAACTGCACTCTTATCAGGAGGCTCTGTCACCCATCAGCTGTGGGAATGGGCATGCAGAACCTCAAAAAGTTTGATTCAAAGCTTATTGACAACACTATTTTTTTTCATGGATTGTAGTCACTATAGGATCACATCCTAAAAAAAATGCTATGCTCAAAAGCATATTTAGTAAAGAGGCCTCTGGTATAAATTTAAGACTAGGACCAGTTTGTGTAGCTCAAATAAGAAGAAAAATTATGCATAGTGGATTCTGTCTATCCTGTAGTTACTGTTTCTGCAATGCTGAGTCCTTTCTCCATTTCATTGAGATATAATTGGAATATATATATAGATATCTTATGAAGATGGCTTTCTGCTATTGCAAACTGACCTTAAACTCTGTACCTTAGCAAAAGATGGTGCTGAAGAGATTGAAGAGACAAAATAAAAAATGTGTCCATTAAGGATACTCCTTAATACATAGTGCATGTCTTCTGAATACCTTTTATCTAGTTCTGATTAAAAGCATTTCACCAACAAGACAACTTGATGGGTTTATGACTTATTGACTGTCCTGTTACTATGTAACATAGTTAATTGGCTCTCTCCTTGCTTTAATCTCTGATGTTTGATTCTGCTAAATCTTTAAAATATGTTTTTGACTACATCATCCTGTAAGTCTTTAAAATAAATGTTCTTCAACTGCTTTTTCAGTTTTAATACATTCTGTTAAACAATTAAGTGGGGGGGGAGTGGGGAGAAGGGAGAATGCATGAAATATTCATAAAAAACAATATGATACAGTCAACAGATAGGGCTTGTTAAGCTAATTGCTTATCATACAAGGCATTCAACTGTGGATTCTCAGCTGGGACAGTCTGAAATAACTCAAAGTGGATCATGCTTTCCTAAACACTGACAGAAGCGGAGCCAGCAGAATGAGGGAGTGTTTCTCCCCTCTCTTTTTTTCTGTTGTTAGATTGCAATGCTGAGGTAAAATAGCTCCCATGTACCAACTTCGGGTGCCAAAAGATCATTTGGAAGTGGCCCACAAACAACTTGGATAAGGCTGAAATCATTTCAGGTAAGCACCTCTTTCTACTTAGGACACTATGATGGGAGCTGAGTGCAGAGGTGGGTATACTGGGGGCCCGTAACTCTCTTGGCAGCAGTGCCACATCCTCCGAGCCACGTGCCAGAGACTGGGCACACTCCCACGTGTGCACCTTCCTCCCCCCCACCTGCCTGCATCACACCAGTAAGCCCAGTGCTGGGCAGAGCTGGTGGCTGCGTGACTCAGCCTTGCTCGTGGTGCGTAGCTGGGAAAGGGCAGCAGCCAGCCTCACTGTGCCTGCCTGATGCCTTCGTGTTAACTCTGCCTGTATGGAAAAGGAAAAGACACCATAGTCCTGTCTTATTTTATTGGCTGGAGATGGGATTGAAATCCAGATGGAGTGTTAGGGTGTTTTTATCAGTACACTGAAGGCAATGGGAAACAGTGGGGGATGTTAGAGGGGTTTCCCTTTAGCTGGCTGTTTTCACACATTTGAGTTAAGGTTAAAATCGCAGGACAGTTTCCTTGTCCAATGAAACAAGAAGTTTGTTGTCTCTAATACATTTGTGGTGATTTCAAAGAGTTTCCTACAAAAAAAAATCAGTCTTGGAAAAAATATTCTGTGGAGTCAGGTGTTTGCATGGTTTTGTACCTTTTAAAAATCTGCCTTTTTTGTAGGACAAAATGCCAATTAAAGCCATTCCTGTAACATGTCGCTAGAGGGACATGAAAACATGGAATAGATTAGCTCCTGTTGTTCTTAGTTATTGCTCCTTAATGTGGAAAAACGCAACAGGGATGATTTAGGCTTCAGCTGGGCTTCCCCTTCTCTGACTGAATGAAAGAGCTTTAAAACATGATCTTTGAACTGCTTGATACAAAAAAAAAAAAGAAAAATACTAGTGCTCAAGGTATGGTAACAGTGTAAGTGGTACACCAACAAGTCTTCACATATAAGATACAAAGAAATAGTGCCTTTTACAGTTCTTTGGAAGCTAACTTCCCTGCACGCCAAGTATTTTTATTAAGCTTACACACACACACACATATGCACATATTCCATTTAGCCCTTTTGCATGGGGAGCTGCAGAAATGCCAGCGTGAACTGCCGAGAGGCTGCAATGAAATTGCTTCTTAGCAGAGACTGGCACGCTGTGAGTAGCTTTTCTCCATCCTTGGCCAGCATCAAGCCAAAACTGGCTTCGATTCTCCCCTTGTTTGCACCGGATCAGAAGAGGAGCTCCCATAGCCTGGTGCTGGTCGGAGCCGGGAAGCAGCAGCTGCCACCACTGTCCCCATGCATTCGAAGCCGGCTGCCTCCCAGCTGCCTCAAATGCCTACAGATGATGGCCAAATGGTCACTGGACCACGGTTCTGGATTCAGGCTTGCAAACATGCAACAAGAGCATACCCCAGGGATTCCTGTTGCTTTCAGCTCAGTGATACTTTTCTTTATATTCATCCTGACATAAAACTGTGGGTGCTCAAGGCCTGCCCAATCAAAAACTGGTGGCAACACATGCCATAACTCCCTACAACCCCTTTTGGTGAAAGCTGTTAAGAGAGCACAGCTGAGGCATGCCCTCTCTTGGCCAGCTGTGTTTCTAGACAGCTGCATCCGCATTTTGGGCAACACGGTCCATTCTGGCTCGGAGATACCCAGAGCTTGCAGTCCTTTTGCATCACTCCCCCTGCCCCTCTTTCAAGGGTCTCCCCTGTGGCCTTGGCCGCCCAAAACTGTCCCCAGCTCTTCCCTCGCAACTGAAGCCCAGCTCAAACTCTGTCTTGTGGGGGGAAGCAGACATCCGTAAAGTCAAGACCTTTGGTGCCCAAAGACGATGAAAGAATTTCTAGGTTTCTAGCAGGGGAGGAGGGTTTCTGGGACACCTGCGCTCCAGGCCATCCTCCCCGGCTGCGCAAGGCAGGGATGGAATTTTACTTAAATACCATTTGTCCAAAGCAAACGGGATCCTGTTCAGTATTGTTTTCACTTCCAAACAATCCATTGGGTGGCTTTTGTTTTGCATGAAGTAATTAAGGAGAGGAAGCTGAGCCCTTTCCCTTTATGCCTTTGTTTCGCTTGTGTATCAAATTACAGGTGCTGGGGTCATTGTGTGAATGTGTCAAAGACATTTGATTGGTGGCAATAAATAGCTCCAGAAGAGGATTTGTGTTACTGCTGCTTCAGTGGAAAAGCAGGCAGAGGTTGGACTTTTCTTTTTTTTTCTGGGTTGTTTTTATTTTATGTTATTTTTAAAGAAGTTAAAGACTCAGGAGAGCATTTAGGCTTAGTTTGTCCCTCATTAGCTCTTGAGGAGTTAAGCATGCAGCATGATTAGTTACATGTTGTACCTGTCACTGCCTCTGCCCTTTGTTCAGCCTAAGTATAGTAGTACCTTGTTTCAGTAATAGACTTGACCTAGAGTAAAATGTGTGGATTCTTACAGAAAGTGCAATAATTGCAATTGATTTACTCTTCTATGGGGAAATAATGTCTGTCTCAGACAATAACATCAGCTTTCTCTTAATTGCATTACATTAATATGTTATTAATCTGTATTCACATCCACATACAAAGCTGTGAAGCAGATTTGGGTTGGGTTCCCCCACTTTCTGTTCCCAACCCTAATGACACACGCAACTCTTAAAATATGTTACCAAGTCTCAGAAGTCTTTTTTTGCTCATTCCATAGAGGAAAGACAAAATGGAGTAAAAAATAAAAATAAAAAACTGGCCCAGAGTCAAGAAAGCTGTCTCACCTACCGCAGCCCAGAACTCCCATGTTTATTTTTGCTGTTAATCCATCTCAGCCCAGTGGTGGGGATGATGCCATATTAATGATGTGTGGGAGCTCCAGACTACTTCTTATTCCTGGCTCAGAGCATCTGCTTTCAACAAATGTCTTTCACGCACATATGTGACCTTTTGGCTATCTACACTTAAGTCCACCTGTCAAGATGGCATTGTGCCTGCTCATGAATTTCATCTAACTAGGGCGCAGAAGAAACCATCCTCCATGGCCCTGCGAGCATCATTTCACAGCAGGAGGCCTCCCTCTTCCCCCAGCAGCGTGGTGCACATGGCTCCCTGCTCCTCTCCCTCCACCTGACCATTTCTGTGCTGAAAATGAAGGTGGAGAGGAAATCACAGAGTCAGCACTAACTCGCAAGCTTTGCCGAGGGGTGGGGGGATGTGGGCAGCCACCAGACATCTGATTTTCAGACTATTCCAGTCCCAGACAGCTGGTTGGGAGGGTCTTAAGGGACTCAATGATGGATCCAAACTGGCAATTTCAGTGCAGTGCCCCTCCAAGCCCCTGGCATAGCCTCGTGCTTTCCTGGCATGCCCACTGCACAGAGCGAGGGAAAGACCCTGGTAGAGGAGCTGGCTCTGCCAGCCTTGTGCTGAGCAGCCCTCCCTGGCTGGGGAATTTCTCGAAAAGCCACCTGAGCTAGAACTGGCTCCTTCGCAGCAGCCGCCACAGCTCAGAGAGGTTGGAATGAAGCTGAGACCCAGCCGAAAATCCAATCCTTTTCAACAGCGCAGAGTCATAGATAAAAACCTGGTCACTTTTCTCCTTCCAAGATTGACCTGTGGAAAGTGGAGCACCTCGTAGGAAAGGTCTCATCAGCATGGTTTCCTTTGAAATAGAAATATTTTGAAAAAGTTGCTTGATTCTTTTTGGAAGGGAGGAAATTTCACTTCAAAGGCAAAAATCCCAAAGTGCTTGGTGTTGTCATGGTATTTTCATGGTATTTGGTGTAAAGGTTTTTGTGTGTGTTTGTTTTGTTTTGGGTACATGTTTGTTTTGGTTTTCACCATGAGATGGTTGTTTGAAGGGCAGGTTTTGGTTTTCAATTTTTAGGCAAAAATATATTATGCTGGAAAAAGAGAGGAATTGGACACATTTGCTTACTTGGAATGAAATACACTGAGCTCTTCATAGTGACTTTGTTTCATTCTTGCAAAATTTATACCTGTTCTGTTTCAAACTGGTAAAGAAGTCAAAATAAGAGAATTTCTCATGAATTGGGAAACCTTATTCCTGTTCTGCTTTGGCTGGATTCAAAATGTCACAGGGAGGTTTTTCCAAAAATATTTTTTATGGCCATTTGAATATGGAAACATTTCAGTGTTTTCAACCTGCAGGATGTGGAAACAGAGAAACAAACCATTTCTGTGCTTTTTTGCTACCTGAAACTATCGGTACCAGAGATCCCACACCCACAAACTAGGAAAGAGGAATGGGGAATTACATTACTTTTCATCACATTACACTCAAGGAGACAGTCAGTGAATTTTTGCTGATAGCAGGGGTAGCTCAAACACAAAAAAAGCACTTTTCACACAGTGCACCAATTACATTGGGAAACTTATTGACACAGGATGTTTTGGAGGCCAAAATGGGTTCAAATTGGGATCAACAAATTTGATGATGGAGGTCTATAAGGGGCAATAAAATATGATATTCCAGATGTTACCTCCAGCTCAGGAAGTTCCTAAATTACTGATTACCGGAAAAATTCCTATATTTCACCTACTTCCTATAGTTTTTCCTTAATTGTCTGCTGCTCTTGGACAAAGGATAATGGGTTAGAGGATCCTTGGTCTGACCTTGTGCTTGTGTTGTTAGCTTACCAAAGAACATGGACTGCAACTAGGATGGACTAATGGAAATGAAGAATGAAACAAAAGACTCTGAATGAAGCAAAATGAAAAAAAAAACCCCACATTTGTTTGGTTAGTATTTCATTGAAAAACACTTAGATATTTCAACCAGCTTTGTTTTCCAGCCTCAGCGATATCTCAATAGCTGTGGGATACTGAACAGCTTGTGGAACGTAGGGACTCTTTGCAGAGACCTTGATAGAAAAGTGAAAACTGCACATCAATAGCAAACAGAGAAGATGAGAAGAGAGAGAAGAAAAGGAAGATGAAGATTTTAAGATGGTGAGAACAGAGATGGCCCCATTTGACAGCTTTTTAATGCTTATCTTAATATTGTATTTAGCACCCTGTTACCATAGTGATTGGTATCTGATTGACAGGATTACGTAATGGAGCTGTCTCTGCAGAACACGAGCCATATTTCCAGGGAGAAAACATCGCTTTGTTACTGGAGATGGGAATAACATGCAGTATGCTCAGATCAAGGGAGGGTTTTGAAAAGAATCTTCTATTTACACAACCAAATATTCACAACTCCTTCCCAGTGAAATGTGAGTGAAAGACAAATAGCCATCAGGACCTCAAGGCTGTCTAGACATCTCATCATCCTCATGACCATCTGACAGACCCTGAGGCAACTGCAAAGCTGGCAGCACAGAGTGCCTATTGAACTAGCTAGGTGGCACTCTAGCTTGAAGCATCTCTAGTTTAAATGCAGGCCTAAAAATCTTGTTCTTGAAAATGTCTCAGAAGGAAAAAGTTGTAAATAATGATAGTGGTAATAAAATACAATACAGGGATCCTGTGTATGTCACAGTGATTTCCATCTTGCATTGTTAAAAGAGTTTGTTTTTATTAACTGGGGCCCAGTGGTGGGCATGAAAAACAGCTTTGTTTGCTCTGGAGAGCGTTTGAAGTGGCTTGCTGACTTCTCCATAGGACATAACTTCATCAGTAACAAGGATTTCACTCTACAGCTGTTTCTTACCTAGTGCTTACACAATATACTTTGGGTTTTGAGCTTTTTCAGTTTGTTGACCCTGGTCAGATAACTCCTGGGATTTGCACACACATCACTGGGGTTTACCTGCACAATAAAGGAGCTCCATCATACTGAAACAAAGGGGATGAGCACCTTCAGGGACTGAGTCCATGGGGAATGCGGCCGGAGTGCTCCCGATCACTCCCTGTCCTACAGGAGGTGCTCCCTGACCTTGCTCATCTCCCAGGGAGATCTGCCCCTGAGCTGACTCTCATCCTGTTCCACTGCACTAAGCACCATGAGTCAGGACTCAGGTGGCCTCCAGAAAGCAGTGTGGGACTTCCCAGACCTCCTGCTTAAGAGTAGGTTAGCCAGGAGCTCACTCTTATCTGACAAAGCACGGAGTAACAAAATAATCAATAAGGGCTTGACATTGCACAGGTTATCGTTTCCTTTCTGTTAACAGAAGGCAGGGTCCTGGATGGATACACCGAGAGCAGAAGGTGTTAGAGGGTATTCACACTGCCTAATTGCAGTTAGCTCAGGCTCTGTCAGACAGCAGCAAAATTAGACGCCTGCTCTCAGCTGCTCTCTGGAGAAGCCATTCTCCTTTGTGGCCTCAGAGGCAACCTAGACACCGGGGTCCCCCGCATGGAGCCAGCCTTAGGTGGTCCAAGAGTCCTCTTCTCCCAGGCTCTGAATGAGCAAGTGTTTCCCTTTTCCCAGACCATATTTAACGCATTCCTAATTACACACTAGATTAATGTTCAAGCTATTGTCAAGCTAGGGAAGTAGCCATTGCAGAGTACATGTTTATACAGTATGGAGAACATATATTTGAATGCACATACGTGTGCATATCTTTTGTGAAATGAAACACAGATGTGGTCTGTGCATCTGGCAGAGGCACCATAGGTGACGGAGGAGGCTTGGATCTGCTCTGGGCACATGTTTATGATTGAGTGGTGTTAAGGGCGTTCTGTAGCAGCAACGCATATAAGTTGAAAGCTGCACGTTCAGTCTCTTGGTATGTAAAATGGTTGCTTTTGGCTTTCTTCAGTTTATACGCTGAGTAATTTGTGCAGCTTGCGAGGTCTTTTGATTTTGATGTATAGTATGGAGCTCACCGGTTTGCACATGAGGAAATGGGGTTTCCTAGGTTTCTCCTGATGCAGCCATTCTGCTCCATGCAGTGTAGTAAGAAGGTTACAGGAAATTCCTACCTTTGAAAAACAGACTAGAGGATATGGGCAGCTTGTGAGGGCCGGGAATATGGTTGCCCCAAACAAACATTGAACACAGTGGGGTGGTGAGGAAGATCTTATTTCCTTAGATAGGCAGCTAAGTTTCCTTAACCCCTGTCCAAGTTTTATACTATCATATATACTAGCTTTTATACTAGCTGGAGATGATAAATCTAAATGTTTTCACATGTCTTTAAAGCATGCCAGAAAAAGAATACAGTTTTTATGTCTCCCTTTATTCAGCAGTGTTTCTCTTTCAGAAGAACTTGGAAAAAAGCCCACTAAAGTCAAGGCAAAGACTCTTCAATGAGTGTTGGATCTGGCCCTTTACAGAACAGCTTTATGGGCCTCTGTGCTCAAAGAGAGTAGCAGTTCTCCTGGACTGCATGCCAGAGACTGTTTCTTTATAAAGATGCTTTCCTTTGGATTTCCAGCAACAACGACAACACCTATGCTCATACACGCGCACACATACAAAAGCCACAGAGAAGTCATCCATCTTAGAAAACGTGTTATGCCTTCTAAGCGCTTCCAAATCAAAGACTGATAAATAAAACATGGGTTCAATGTTAAAAGGAAAAAAGAGCCCTTTTAACAGATTAAAGTGCTCACAGTGCCTGACACTGTGAAATAAGAGTGTTGAGCAGCAGGGCAGTTAAGAAAAAGGACTGGTTTTGCTGACAGGTACAAGCTGTTGTGTGTCTTGTAGCAGCCATTGACAGAAAAAAACAAAAAAACTCATTTTCTAGCAAGACCTTCCCAGAAGGTAATAAACTGTAGGCATCTCTAACCAAAGTTTTGCTTGTTCTCGAGCTGTATGTTGTGAAGCAAAGCTTCTTTTGCTGAACGAAGAGGAAGAAAAAGTATTTAAGCCCACCAAAATAAATAAGCAAAGTCAGTATCCTTTCTTTTGTTATAATTAATTATACATAAATAATTAATTATTGTTATAATTCCTGCAGACTGGAAATCCTGCTGGTTTTTGCAGCAAAGTTCATCAAAGCCCTGCTTCTCCCTACAGCCCAGTCCTTAACTTTCCTTCCAAACACTTCTCAGCAGTTGCAACAGAAAGCGGTGGCAAAGCCTTAGGCATTTTCTCGCTGTCATAGGACTGCAAATAGAGAGGCCATGACATCTAAAATCTGTGTTTCTACAGATGGGAACATTTCTCCATATGAACTAGAAAGGCGGAGGGAGGGGTGACATTAACTAATTATGTTTATTTAGCTGATCAGAAAAGCTTATCGTTAAGACTGATTTTTCTTCGCCCTTCCTTTCTGTGCCTATTCTACCTTGATGGAAGAGAGTCTTACAGTGGAGGTCACTGAAAATCCTCCTGAATATTTTATCAGTTCAGCTTCTTATGGCTTACTCTACAAAGACAAACCCTTATGTGTGAAGGGCATGGAGCTGAGCGCAGGGGGAGGAGGGATAAACCTGCGTCTGTCCTTGCTTTGCTTTCTGACCAGCACGCAGAGCACTTCAGCTGTGGAAGTGGCAAACAGAAAGAATTTGTGCACCATTGGGATTACACTAGATATGGAGACTTGTTCCTATTAGCAAAAGAGAATCCCAATAAATGTGAATGAGAGCCAGATCATTTTGCTGTCAGGCTGGTAAGGAGTTTTCTGACTCCAGCTGGTATCCTTTAACCTTTTAGGACTAACTTGCCTACTGGTCTCATGGATTAGAAATATTGTGGAAAATAGCAAGTCTAGATTAGAGCACAAACATACAGATGAGGGATGTTCTTTCCTTAATCCAGCGGTACAATATGACCAGGTAGCATCCGCTGTGGAAATGCCATGTTACTGCCTTTACCAATTAAGAACCATTTCCCATACAGTTGTATAAGACATCTCCAAAATGCCCAGGACAGCAAGACACATGACCAAAGCGGGGTCGGGGGGAATCTGTAAAATTAAATTGCATCATCTATTAGGGAGAGATTGGTTCTATATTGCTGCAGGATGTCATTATATGCCTCTATTGTATGCTAATAAGTCATCTGCAATCTGATAGTGACTTTAATATATTTCTAAAATGATCATAATTTAACACCTTTATGAACCATTTTTAAAGAAATTCCTTTTTGACATACTGAAATCCCTGACAGACCATGATGTTCCAGTAGGGACTGAATGGGACAAACTGAACTGGGTATCCCCTCACCAGGGAGGCTTGGCTCTATCAGTGAAGAAAATCACTAACTTCCCTGGGATGCTGTTCATGCTGGGTGTGGGCCTGCACTGGTACAGCAGCTGGTGTTTGCCCAGGGGAAAAAGGGAGGTGAACACCCCGCACCACATCAATATGGGACCACCACAGATATTGTCCTCTTCCTCCATTCCACAGGAGAAAAGAGGGACTGCTGTGGCTTGCAGGCTAGCTCACCCTACATACCGTGGTCCTTGCTCAATGTTGTGCCTCAGGTTAAGTTTTCTTTTTGTATTCCCATTAGTCTGTAATTCTCATAATAAACATCCTTCCAGCCTCAGCAGGTCAGAAACATTACCCCATATTTCAGAACTGATGGGAAGAAGAAATAAGAAAAAATACTTCTGCTCACAGGAAGCCATTCTCAGCTTGTGTTTAAATGTGTATCTTTTCCAAAATCCTGGCAGAAGCTTCAACCTTGGTCAGGACACAGTCAGATTTCCCTTGGTACCTTTTCGCACAACAGCATCTCCAGCACGCTTACAAAGCCATGGCTTTGGTGAAATATTTCAGCCTATATAGGCCTGCCTACAGCTCACATGCAGCCTGGGACATTTCAGAACTTTTTTTTTTTTTTTTTAAACTTTATTTATTTACTCATTTATTCTAAAACTGGCAGCCCCATGGACTGACAGATCAGGTTTCTCCATGTGGTATCTGTTGCAGGGAGCAGGGCATTTGCTACATTTCTTCACCAGCCTGCTTCAGCCCTGGTAAGTGGCAAGCACCGAGCAGCCTCTGCTGACACTCGCAATTAGCACCAAATTTGCCAGCAGTTTTGTGAGGTGAACATTTGTCCACTGGGAGGCTGAATGTGACCAACTCATTTCATACAGACTACAGATGGCCATCAGATAATGATTTACTGACCTAAGCTGGACTCTGGCAGCTGACCTAGGTTTCATCAGGTCTCCCCTGAGACCTTCAGCTTACCAAAATCTGGGATTTTTGAAAAAGTAAATGCCACTCAGAACCAAGATTATTCCTTCTTTTTTTCAAAAAAGCCAGGGGATTTTTTTTTCTTCCATTTACCCTACCACTGGAGGTGGGCAGAATGCAGTGCCAGATCTATTCTGCAAAGGGAGTCTTCTTTTTATTAATTATCCAATTTATTAAACTTCTCTCAAAGTACAGACAGTGTGAAAACACTAAGACATTCCTAACTTTGCTGACAAGAGTCCTCTGCCTAACACACCAGTGTTTCTTTATGTTTGCCTTATTATTTCCCTAATGTAATTTCTAGCAAGCTTGTGTGTCCTACAGAGGTATGGAAAGCTGTTGTTAGGTGCTAGAAATTCCTCCACCACATGCAGTTATGATGGGGCCCAGACCACCTCTTTACACACGCTGGTGTTTTTACTTATCAGGCACTGCTGTTTTTACGATTTCTTCTTGCTCCAAAACAATCACTGCTGCTTTTGGAATCAATCTCCGAACAGATGGAGTTTCAGGAGGGTAATAAAGAGGAGGGGGCCTTGCTGAGTGTTAGTGGGGAAGTTGCTCCATCACTAATGAGTTGGGCGGGAGCGAGTGAGGTGAGGGACTGCAGCAGGAAGGGAGAGCAAGGGCAGTGGGAGGGAAAGCAGAGGAGGAACCGCAGAGGGACTTGAAATCCCAGGGGCTGATGTCAATGAAGACAGATCCGGGCTCAAAGAGTGGAGAAATTTGACAGAAGCATACTGAAATGACCATAAGGCAAGCACAGAGCTTCAAGAAAGAAAGGCCAGGAAGTTGTTGTCCACCTCAGGCTGCCCTTTCAATGTCACAGCTCTTTCTCATCTTCTGAGCAACAGTCTGATTTGCCGTGGCAACCAGCCAAATACAGTCAACCCAGCTGTTGGAGGTGGTTGTTTTGCCTTCCTCATTGTGCTGGTGCGTGGGACCACTTAGCAGACCAGTGAAGGGGAGTCAGCCCTGCCACGCTGGTCCTGATGGAAGGACCTGCGTCCCAGTCCAAGGGGAAAGCCTGCCATGAGACACAGAGCAGTGTAGGGAAGATGCCAGATGAATGAGACAGGCAATCCGTTTTCTTCCAGACCTAAATGCTCTTACATTGCCTCCACACCCTCCCTGTTCTTTTCTTCCTTTATCACCTGCCCTTTCCCTTCATCCTTTTTTTTCATTTAGTGTTTCTCCTCCTGTTAAATCTCTTTGTCCCATGTTCTAGACAGCACAAATGTGGAGAACCACCAAATATCGGCCACCTTTGACAGCAGTTTGTAACTCCATCTTGTATGGCTCTGGGTTACAAGACATCTTGTGAATCTCCTCCAGTTAAGGAGTGTGATGTCTCCTTCAGACCAGTTCTTCATACTCAGAAAATACTGAAATTTCATACAGGAATGAACTGAACTGGATCTCCTACCCTCCAGCTGACTGCAGCCTACCAGAGTTGACAGAGAGAGACGGTAGCAGAGATCCTTTTGGTTTCTCAAAATTAATTTGTCTTACACTGCTATTTAAATAATTTGCTAGTAATTTTAAACAAAAGAGAGGAAGGTTTGCTCTGCAAACAAGTGTATATCAGAGCGCTATAGAGCTCAGCAGAGTAGACAGTCTCCAATCATCGTGGGTCTGTTCTGGAGATCTGTAAGTTTCTTTTTGAAGTTCACTCTGTAGCTGCCATTGTAGTCTAGGCAGAGAGGCAGATGCGGCAGAAAAAAGAACTAGGAAGGCAATGAGAAAGAAAATCTTCTAATGATAGACAAAGTTAATGCCAGCTAAAACAGCATATTTATTCCTCTTTGCATTTTTGTTTCTCCCATAGCCATTTTCTCTGCATGTCTTCCCTTCCTTTACTCCTATTACCAATAAATGCTGCTGTCTCTTCTGTGCTATTAACTTTTTAAAATATCCTATTTTAAAAATTAATGTATTTTTAACAAAATCTTCCAGTCATTTATGCAAAGAAAATTTCAAAGTAAGGTATCCAGCATACACCAGCACAAAAAGCTGCCGCTCTCCAGCCTTCACTACTGGGCAGCAATATCTGGTTTAAAAATAATGTTTCCTCTGTCAGCTGCATTCTCACTTATTGATGTTGAAATGATTTATAGCAGAAATAAATACAATGGTGACATTGTTATGTTTAACTGCCTATTTTAGGTCTAAGCCATAGAGCTTTACATATTCTTATGTTAACAATATTGTTTGGTTTGCTTTTGCTTGGGTTTACTTGTTTTTGGGTGACTTCCTTTGCCTCCCCTCACTCTGTAATGAACACGTCTATTTTTAAAGCTAATCACTTAAGTCACTGTGCAATTTCTGCTGAGTAGGAATCCTGGACGTTCTGCTTTTCCTACAGTTTCTCATTTTCCTTCTGCAACTTAGCAACCCACCTTGTCCATTCTGGTCTCTCCTCTTTTTACCTTCTTTTGCACCTACTTGCTGAAATGAAGCTCGGAAGGTGATGATTTCTGTGGTAAGGCTGCGGCCCAAAAATCTCAACTTCCTCAAAAGAATTGAGAGGCAAAAATAACTCTTTGACCACAGAGCTGTGAGTCCAACCAGTTTATAAACCTCTCCCCAACAAATGCCTTTGTTCCACCAGTACTATATCAGACAAGCAGTACTTTCTAAACAAGACTGTCTCCTACCCTAAAATATCCCAGTGACTCCATTGCAAAGAGAAGAAAAAGTGGGAAGATCAAAAAAAAAATAGCACTGTGTTATATTAGAGGAGAATTTATGCATTGAAAAGGAATTGTAGGCAATGATTCAGAACATCCTCAGGGTTCCTCTGTCCCACCTGAATGGCAAAAGGCTCTCTGACACCAGTTTCCCTTTCTATTTTGTTCTTCTGATTAAAATCTGACTGCAGGATTTGCATTATTTTATAAAGGAGTTCATTTTTGTTCTTGCCATTCAGAAAACTAATTTCTCCTGCTTGTGAATTTTCCTCTAGACTGAACAAACTGAAATTCTCTCCAAGTAACCAATTTCGGAAATTAAAGAAGCCCCAGTTAAGCATTATTCCCAAACCTTCTTGAAGGGAAAAAAATGTTTTTATCTTTGCTTTAAGAAAAATGGGTGATGCATGAAATTGCAACTAGCTTTGTTGGATGAGATGATGAGTAAAGATGAAGCACTCTTTTGTCTTCTGAGAAGAGTAGCAAGCAGATCAGTAAGGCTGACCCTTTGGCCACCTGAGACTGCTAATGAAGGTGCCCTGCCAATATTTTGCTTTTGTGCGTGGAGCTTTCTCTGTCTGAGCTTGGATTCACATCCCTCCCCACATCACTGTGAAGCAGCAAAGTCTTGTTGATTGACTGTGCACTGGTTTGTGATTCTGGAGGCTGGGGTCTGATCCCAGCTCCTGTTATCACCTCACCAGGTCACTTACGTGCCATGCCAGCCTTTTGGGGTTTAGGAGAAAGTTCTTTGCTCTAGGGATTACCTTGCATTATGTGATAATACCATGCCAGGTGCTAGAAGGTATTAAACAGTTTTCAGCTGGAGGTCTCTTGATATTTACGGTGTAAATACTAATAAAGGATTCATATCAACTTCCACCTACACTCTTAAATATTAATAGCTTCTGACTGGATTGTCATCCGTTGTATAATGATGTTGCTGCACAGAACTGGAAGCTGCTCTGGAGATCCCTCCCTACTCAACCCAGCTAGATCTTTGTGGGGATTATTCTTTGGAGCTTGTTTTTTGTTGTCATTGGCAAAACTCCTTAAAACAGCACAAGCAAAATCACAGGCCCTGCAGTTTCCTGAAGAGGACAATTTCAGAAGCTCAGGAAAAAAGACTCTCAAGAAGTTGGGCAGGAGCCCACTTGTGAAATCCAGCTATGGACTTTCAAATTGGTCCTTCGTTACCTTGAAGACTAAAAGAAAAAACAACCTTATAGACACTTTCTGAGTTGTACTTATTTTTCCTTGGGGTCAAAAATAATCGATTTCAACAAGAAATAATAGAAGAAATTAGCTAAGACCAATAACACTAAAAATCCCTCCTACTGTTGTGTTCCCACATATATAACCAATGCTGTTGATACTCCCTTCCCCCTTCACTTTTCAAGTTCACAGTTTCCTCTGAAAAGTTTTATACCACAAAAGTTGAAAAATATATACTGTTTAATTTACTATTTATTTGCACTAGTGGTTCTAGCTGAAATCAAAGACTCCTTTGTGCTAAGACACTGTTCAGATATAGTAAGATTCAGTCCCTAACCTGAATACTTTATAAATTAAGGAAGCAAGATAGATGAAACAGGTAAAGTGTAAAGGTAAATAACTTAGGGGTGAAGTTTGAAGGAAAAATAACTTACCTGATATCATAAAGCAGGTCGGTGTCCGAGACAGGGAGAGAACTCACAGTCCTTCAGCCTCATTCTGCTACCCCATTCACTTTCCCCTTTCGCATAATCATCCAAATTCTGGATGAAAGGAAACTGTTAATTTAATTAGTTATTTTTATGCTAATACAATGGTAAAAATATAAAGTTAGCAAATCTCATTTAAACCTGAAAATTCAGCATTCCATACCAGCAGAAGACAGCAACAGACTATTTAATACAGAAACTCCCATTAGAGTGCTGGGGTGCATAAATAAATAAGTTTTATTTATAGCTCCTTTTTTACTTTTATTTGCAATTAAAAACTAATTTTAAGGTGGGTGCATACAATTCACAGTGCTTCCTCCAAGGACATACCAACAATGCCATTTTTTCTTCCTTCTCTCCAAATCCTGATCCCCTTTCTACATCCCCTTATTGAGCTGGTAAGTGCCTGCATTTCTGCTAATTGGCCATCTGACACACCCCTGACTGGCAAATTGGATGCTCCTCCTTGGAATGAATGAATAAAGAGCTGAATTGAAACTGTCTGTCCCTCAATATAGCACTAATCTGAGTTGCTGACGTCTAATCAAAAGCCAGCTTTCACAACCCTTGTAGGACACTCTGTCTATCTGACAAATTTGGTTGAAGGTGGCCTGATGTTACTAGGGGGAGGACTGGCAACACACTGTGGCCATGCAGACGTCTTTCATATAAAAGCCAATCCAAAAAAATGACTGCTGGGAAGACTAAAATGCATTTTATGGGAAGGCAAGAGAGAGTCTGCCCCACCTGAGGCATTGGAAGGAGAGTCATTGCCAATTCAAAGACCATGTGGTGGCATTTATTACACAGTTGAGTCTTAAGGAAAAGAGCACTGCTGAGAGGCATTACAAGTAAATGGGAGCCCTGCTAAACAGAGCTAGAAAGTGATCTAAGAAAACCAACATGTCATGCAGGTCACCAAACCACCATGTAAGTGCAAACAGAGCAGCACCAGTTTAGGTTTGATTTATCATCTTCTCCTTCCTTGTGCATTTGCTTTTTGCAAACACATTTTATTGTTTTTGTTCTTGGAAAATTAGTTTCAGGCCTGTCAATGACATTTGTTTCATGATGTAATTTAAAAAAAAAAAAAAGATTTGTGGCAGAGATGGGAGAATCTGTGCTGGAACTCATCCCAACCAATTTATCTGAAACAAGCAAGAACAAACAAAAATCCGTGCTATTTCTTAGAATTGCTCCAGAGTCTGCTATTGACAGAATTACCATGCTGGGCAGAGGGAGGGAAGGTATTCGCACTGTTGACTTGAGTCTGAACTAGGGGGTTAGACACCCTAAATTCCCTTATAAAGTCAGTGGAAAGAGAGACTTCTCCAAAGGCCAATTCAGAGCACTCCAGGGTTTGGCTTCAGAGGGTGCAGTGAGTCCAATGAACTGATGGTGGGGGCTGCAGCAGCAACGTGCACCTTGTCCTCCCCACTCCCAGCCACGCACCAGCACCAGCACTCAGGGAGTGCCTCACCACCAAGCCACCTCAGTCGGGAGGAAAGCTAACACAGAAGAAGAAGGCTGGGCTGCTTTCTGATGAGTCAATGAGCTAACTCGGTTCACCAAATGGCTTGGTGCCCTGCGCGCTTCCACACAAAAAACACGGAGATCCTCTACCAGCCCCTGACCTAAACTGGTAGCTTCCTTTACCTTGCTTAGAGGCATGGCCAGCTTAGGGCTGAGAGTTTGCTCAGTGGCAGTAACTAGCTGATGAGGTTGTACCATTTCCAAACCTGAACTGTCTTTGCACGACTTTCTTCAGCTCTTCCAGTTCCTGGCTCAGCTTTCACCACGGCATAGCCCTGACCAGTGCAGCACAGGGGATGTACAGGTTGTCTGTCTGAAGTGAAAGTTCCCTGCAAGTAAATCCATGCCTGTCTGTGAGGTGTAAGTCTGAGCTCAGCCCTGAAGTTTATATTACATGTTTTAAGCTGCTTAGAAAGAGAATTTCCTGTCCTAGAGGATCTTACTTTTATTTGTCGATATATTTGTATTGCACAAATAAAGGCATTTTATATACCAAGGGAAGGTTTATTCCCCCCTCCTCTTTTCATTTAATGGCTAATTCATACGCAAGTTAATTTGTTCTGGCTATTATCATAATTTATTTCTATTGCTACAGGGCAGCCAATAACTTTAATAAAGGAGGTTCCAGCTACCCAATCTTCCCAGTTAATAAACTGCATTGAAATACTCAGAATGAATCGGCTCCCACATGCTACAAACACAGAAAATTACCATGCCGTAGTGTTATCACTACAATACAGGTACAATTAAATGTGTGTTATGCATGGAGCTGCATAGAACATTACCAGTAATGTCAAATGCAATTAAAAAGGAACTATTGTGTAGCTCCATCTGAAAAATCAGCCTGTTTGTATGTACTTTGCACTGAATCACTCACTTGATAGGGCAATATTGAACCATTGGGTGCTTAGGATTCACATAAGAGAGCTAAGTAAACAAAAGAGCATAGCCTGCCAGAGATATAGTTAATAGTGAGGAGCTGAGGCCTTCCTCCTTGGGTGAAAGCATGAGACATTTATTTCCTGCATCACTGGAATGATATTTGTTCATTAAAGTTGACCTTATTGGGTACACGCACTGTTCAGAGGGTTGTAGGCTTCGTTCAGCCATGTGCACCATCCTTCTCCCATAGAAGTGACAGTTTTATACAAGACCACTGCTCCGTTTAATAGATCATCTTTCCGTCATGTTATGCTCTAGTTCTTCTCCTTTTATCTTTAAATCTTTAGGTCTCAACTTTCTTTTTATACTGCTATCAGCCCAAAGACACTCCCAATCCATGTAATTGCTACAGTAAAACTGTTGGTATCTTTCTATAATTCTGCTCTTTGAAATAAAATCCTCTCTTGAGACCTATTACTATGTTAAATAAATATGAGCTCAGTACTTTGATTATTTTTATCTGGTGGTTTCTTTTGCTTACAATGCAAAACTACAGTATTCTTGGACCAAATTCAGTGGTTACTGAAAGCTGAAGAAACTCTTACTTATTCAGGTCTCTATAAAGCTAAGTAGGTCTCTATACATTGCATGTATGCGAGAACCCTGGCTGTGATCCTTGTGGGTATGTCTCAGCGTCTCACTGCCAGTGGAGATGAGGCAGAGAGGTGCGGTGATTCCTTCCCTGGTGCTGTCTGAGCTATAAGTCTCCATGAAGGAGTTCAGTGCCACTGGGCTTGGATGCAGAAATCACAGGACTGCATCAGCATGAAATCAGACCTGAAAGTAACCACCCTTATTCCAACAGGTAAAGACTTACCAGGTCAGGACAGCATTAAGGAGGGAATCTCTGAACCATGGATGTCTTAAAAGAAAGAAGAATAAGAGACTTTTTTGATGTTGAATTGAGAATTTTATGCATGAAATTCACTATTCACCTAAATAAGACTAATAGTGGGAAAATATTTACATGCTTTGAGGTTAACAGGATGAGCACAGGAACACTGGTTTAGAAGAGAATTCTCGGGTCCCTGAGGGCCTGTTCACACAACCCCCTGTTTTCCTCGAACTATGAGAGTGTAGAGAAGTCAGCGACCCCCCTCAGCTGACAAGCAGTAATTGTCAGTAAGTCTCAGTAAGTCAGCAATTTGCATACCCTATATCTGGGTGCCTGTTGTCTTGCACAACCACATTACAAAATCCTCTGAATAAAGTCTTTAGATTTGAGGGTTAAAATAACAACAGTAAAAAATCCCTCCAATACTTTAAATCTATATGAATCTCATAGCTTGAGATCTGCATTATTATTTATCAGTCCAGAATGCATTTTTTCCCATTTTTGTCAACTATTTAATTAGGCTCTGAAATGAACACCACACTTTCTAAGAGGAAGGATGCATTAAAAGTGCAATATAAACTCATTACTGCCTTAAAATACCACATTGCACATTGGGCCTGGTGCTAGGCCTTGCAAAAGAAGAGCATAAAATGGAACATTTCAAAGAGCGTGTCCTTGGCTAGAATAAATCTACCCAGCTCCATGGAGACCACTAGAGCCACCCCGATTTACCCCCGTCAGTTTCTAGCCTGTATTTTTATTCTTTAATTACAAAGTTAACAATTGAAATGGTGGTCTAAATGTCAAAATAATAACTGTTCCATGAAATTATTCCCTTAAAGAAGACTGCCTTCAAATGCTGTCTCTGTTAGCACTGCTGTTGACTACGCTTCTTGTGCCTGTAGGCTTTATGGTGAGCGTTCCTGGAGTTAAGACCAGCACTTGCCGGATGTGGATGTGGATTTGAAAGTAGTTGTGAATCTCCTCATGTTGGAGCTGTCGACTGAAATTTAGACCAAGAGCTTGTTGCCCCATTCTCAGAACTGTGCGTTCATTATGTAGCTGTTTCAGCTGCTAGTAACCAATGCCATCTGTAAAGTAGATGTGCTCTGTACAGGGAAGAGGAGAATAAGGAGGGGTGTGGGGGCTGCCAGTTGCAAAGCACATACTGAAGTTGCTTAAAATGTCATGCTACTGTAGAGCTCCAGTCATAACGAATGCATTGCATGCCATAATATTGGGTGGGAACAATTACAGCATGCATAATTGCTGCCTTCCTCTCCCCCCTGCCTTTCTCCTTGGCCCAAGTTTCATGTGCACATGTTATCCTATGGGTGAAAGCTAATATAATATGAATTAAAGAAAATTGCATGAGTCCCTAATGTCCGCATCACACAGATTGATTTGCATTTACTTGTAACTGAAAACACATGGCTAGTCACGGTTTAAGAAAAATAAAAAGGATTACAGCAACCTCAGACCATGACTGAAAGGAGTTATTCAGCCCCTACATTGTATCATTCAGCTTCACAGTGGAGCAGATACCTAATCTAACATACAACAGGCCATCTATAATCAAAGAGTTTGTTGCTCCCCAGCTGCCCTGGAACAATCGCTTAAGAATTTGGCATGACGGATATCTGAGGCTCATTTTGCAAGGGTGAAGTAGCACCAAAGGGAAGACCCAGGTAGGAGAACCTTTAGGCGACTGATTGAAATTGCAGGTGACAAGGCGATTGACAGCGATGGCAATTAGGTTGCCTCCAGGAAGTAGATAACTGTTACAGATACAAAAGCTCGATGCAGTATGGGATGCCTCAATCCTCCTCTGGTCGAGAGAGTGACCCACTTGGCTCTCTGAGATGGTAGAGTGATTTCCAGTAGGGCTCCCGCTTTACACCTAATTGTAATTCCAGGAGGCCTAGCACCGAATATTTTCACTGTTCTCACACCCCAATGAGATTGTTCTGCCACAAACCAGTCAGTACAGTGTCTGAGAAAATTACTTTGTGAAACGCTGGGCTTCAAACCATTACCTTAAGTACAATCCTTAGACTGAATTTAAAGCTCTATTTGATATGTGGGAGCTTGTGTCCTTCCCTTTCCTTTTCTTTCTTGCTTGTGTCTGTTTTATTTTCTTTTTAGAAGTTTGTTCAGTCTCTGGATTGTTTGTTTTTCATAGTTCTGGGCTCATCAAATTGATGGATAACTCTAAGTAATGAATCCCTTGACTTCACTATTGAAATTATCTCAACCACCAAAATGTCTGTTTAATCTACATCAGAGTGGCTGTGCTCCTTTTGTGCCCAGATAAATCAGCTAAGCATAACAAAGTACCTCTAACATTCATTTCCAAAGATCTGAAAAGCAGTTGGCTTGTCTTAACGTAGTTCTATGGCTGGCAGCTGTCTGGCAGTGTTTCTGACAAAAAAAAGAAGGGGGGGAGGAAACTTCTTCCTCTAACAGAAAGAAAGATTTTATTAAAATCTGAGTTGTGGATTTTTTTGTTTTATTTTAATTTCTATAGCCAGTCAGTCAATATTCTCACTGAAGTAACTGAAGACACTTTTAGGAAAAACATGGCTATTTTTTTCTTCTTTAATTGTCCTTTCTTTTTAAGTGGACAGTGTATCTATTTGAAGCAGCCAAAACCCCACAGACGTGAGTGAAATTCCAGCCTTACACAAGTGAGGCCCCAACGTAAAAGGCAGAAGAAAAGCCATCAAAGCAGCAGCAGTCCCTTTACATCGTGCCTGTGTACATGGTCAGGGTAGGTCATGCTCCAGTCCCAAAGCAGCTGATTTCTGATGTCGAATTTGCTGCTGTGGCTGAAGGGAGAGGAGGCCGGCCAAGACTTGCTGCTCTCCAGAGTTTCTCAGGGTCCATCTCTTCCACGCCACAGAGACGCATGCTGGGATCACTATGGGCCCCGCACAAATTTTAATCACCCGGTGGTTCGGGCTCCCCAATGCCGTGCCGCTAGTTCTGCTCCACGGGCACTGGGCATCAAGAGTCAGTGCCATGGAGCTGTGGCTCTCCATGCTCTGCTGGACCCCCTGGATCATCCTGCATCCCCTCAAGCTGCCGAGGTATCAGGCATATATGAACTGGGGAGAGGTTTATAAGAGCCATGACATAAACCAAATGACCTTTCAATCCTTCCAGGGGTTTAAATGTAAATAATAACAATATTAAACTGGTTTCTACCAGAGTTAAGTTGTCTGGGTCTCCATTTCTAGATTCTATTACTAATCTTAAAGAAAAAAAAAATCCGAACAATGTTCTGCCTTTCATTCTTTGAGACAATGGAATAACATGTATTTGTCATTCATTAAACAAATCTCTCTGTGCAGGATATAAAGGAACCACAAAAACTGACATTCCTGAATGAAGAGATTCATTAATCACAGACACAATGAATAATAATTTTAAAAAGAGGAAGCACAAAAGACCTCAGAACATTTAACATACATGGTAGGACTTAGCAGCTGTGAGTGTTACAGCCTTGACAATGATGCCTGCTCCATTCAGAACAATCTTTTCTGGAATATGTCCTGTTGGGTTTTCTGTTTGTTTCAATATATTATTTGTTTGTTTGCCACTTAGACAGTCCAACTGGCTGTATTACTCAGTAGGATGCTAATAAAATTTAATAGCAAACCTTAAAAAATGTTTATTTAATTGTACTGTAGAAATGTTTGGTTAAAGAAAAATATTCCCCCCCACAGCCGTATGGTTTCTGTTTGAAGTGCTTTTGGATTGGACTCAAGGCATTTGAGAGTTTGCCAGGAAGGGGTGTAAACAAGAGAGGCGTGGAGCTTTTATTCTCGGAGAATATATGGCTGATCCAGGGTGCAGCAATGCCAGGATGTTTGTGCTTTAAATTCAAGTCAGACACCAAAAAAACTAACAAAACTCCATTAGTTTTATTTGAGAAAGAAATGTGCTGGGATCATCTTGTTGTAGAAGTCAGATAAAAAAAGGATTTATTAATTCATGTAATTCATCTGCTTGCCAGAACAAGGTCGTTCCTTGTACACCTTCAGTATTGTGCTCTGTGAAATAATCTGAAAAATTCCAAATTCCACCACATTCTCTGGGAGATTATTTTCTATCTTTATATATCTAAGAATATGAAGGATTTGATTATATATAGCCAAAATAATTCTACTTCTAATTTTATTCTATTCCCTTTAGTGATAGCTCCAATTCAAACAAATATGTGCTAAAGTCTGTCTTTTCTTTCAAGAAGATATGTCATACTGTCAGAAAAGAAGGGCTGGAAGGACCTGTTTGGGGTTGTCTAGTCTGTTCCTCTAACCCCAAACACATTCATCTCCATCTACTTCTTTTGTTTAACTTATTTTTGAAAATCTCAAATAATGGAAATTTCACAACCTTTCATGAAAATCTATTCCATTGCCTAGCTGTTTACCACCTGCTGTTTTTGCCTAATGTTTAGCCTAGATCTCCTTTCCTGCAAGTTAGGCAATGACTCACTAATCTAGTCCATAGAGGACTCACTAGTCCAAGCCATAGAGGACAAAGAGAAAAACTCACTCTCTCCTGGAAGCAACTTTTGGGGGATCTGTTATCTTCTCTTTTTTAGTTGAAGCTACCCAGTTCTTCCTAAAGGGACCCATTTTCTAGATAGTTGATCATTTTTGTTGCTTTCCATTGGATCCCCTTTCACTGGTCCACCTCTTTTAAAATACAATCCCAAGAATACCAGGTGAGAAGCACTGTCTTTGCTGATGTATGCGAGGATTATTTCACGTGACTTATGCACAGCTCCCCTGTTTATACAGCCCACTATAATATTTTTTTGCAGTCGTGTGACAATGTTGACTTAAGTTCAGTCTGTGAACCTTGGTAACCCTCAGATCCTGTTTCACAGAGCTGATGCCCAGCAGACGTTTTGCATCCGGTGTTTGTACAGTTCATTATCTTCACTTAGAAGTGTTCACTTTTCTCTGTTTTCATTGAATTGCATCCAGTTTTTCTCAGCTCATTTCACCCATTTGTCAAGAAGATTTTGAATTCTAATCCTGTTCCTCAAAATGATTGCGGTTCCTCTCACTTGATATTTTTGGCCTATTGAAGATCTGCCACCATGTCTCAAATTATGGGGTAATCTTCCTAACCCATAAGCTATTTAGCAAAGTCTTTATATGTCTAACAGCTGTAAGAGGCTTGTCACGTATCCTGGAAAGCTGAGAGGAAGACCAGCTTCAGATGTGGTTCACAGACCTCCTCAAGGAGTCCACTGCCTCATTAACAAGATGGTTCTGGCTGGGCATAGAGCGAAGTGGCAGCATGGTCCATGGCTTTCAGCATTTCAGCCAGAATTCAGGAATCCATATTACCCAGCAACCTCCATATCAGCACAGCCCTGTTGCTGGTCACATCACAAAGACCCAGAGTGAGAGTTGCGGGATGGGCTCATGAGCTGCTTGTAGCACTAGAGTGGTGAAACAACTGGCATGCGTATATTTATACCTATTCCTGTGTATAAGTCCTTAAGAATATGGACCCAAACACATGGTTAAAGACAACTATGTCTTTATATGTTACATGTTGTATATTTTTATATGCTATATATATGCATCTTATATGTTAGGAATAAAATAATTTTAAAAAAATCATTTGACTTAAAGATCATAGATACCATGCAATCTATAACTCCTGTAAGGGAATATATGGTATAAGGCACACTGCTTGTTCTAACACCAGCCAAACGCATATTGCATCTCCCTCTAGTGGCTTAATCTACATGTCCATCTTCCAATGATAATTCTGTGTATTGGTACTAACTCTACTTTCTTGACATGGACAGGAATGTAACTCATCCATGTGGGAGAGAGATCACTTACAAGCATATCTGTATTTTGAGATATCTTCTATGCCTTTAGTCCCTGTTAAATTTAAAGTTTGTCTGGATTTTCTATAGTAGCACGACCAAACTCTGGCCTTTGCATACAGAAAAACATGACCTACATAAGGAGCAAATTTTGGATTTCCAGTCTAAAATTAGTTTTGTATTAAGCTAATAGAAACAATGAGACAGAGGCCAAAATTCAAGTCTAGCAGACAGCTCCACATTATATTTTTCTGTAAAAGACTGGAAGCAGCACAGAGAACAAAATGTCATTGGGCTTTGGGCACCAGATATATACTGGGAAGATTCACAGAGATACAGCTAAAACAGTCTCTACACTGCATACACTATGTATGCACCAGATGCCATATTTTTGAGTGATGGTTTATGCTCCTATGTCAGATACTTGTCTAAATCCCTCACACTCAAGCTACTTGTTGTCAGACTTGCAGGTAAGTCATCTAGCTAATCAGCTATAAAACGAGGCAGTCATGACTCTCAGTAATTTTTCCCTTCCCTGCTCCTCACTGAAACATGCCATATGCCTCTGAGCAAAACATGACCACCTCAGCTGAAAACCTACAACTTAACTACCCTCTGTGTTCATTAGCCATTCTGTGCCACTCTCCAGCCCCGCGTCCTTCCTTCAGAAGACTCATAAAACCAAGGTCTTGGGCACTTGTGTTAATTAACATTCCTGTAGTCCTTTTTGCAAAAGTGGAGATAATAGCGCTGGTATGCTGGCCAACTTCCAGTGTGCAAATTGCATTCGGCTTACCTAGACCTCCCCTGGCAGCTGCAAGTGGCGCAGGTATTCGGATGCTCTCCGTCCTTCACTGTGTGCTGCATGCTCAGAATGAGCCTGGCTGGGAGCTGATCAGGAACAGATAGGGAAAAACTTCCATTTTAAAAAATAGACCGGCTAACGGTATAGTCAAAGATGAAAACGAATAAAAGGAAGTTATCCACTGCTCATATGAAAAGTATAGAATTTATTTACTTCCCACTGACCAGTCTCTAACAATAAACAAGCACACCTTCCCATTTTTCTTCATTTATCAGTACACAGCTGCTATTATAAATTACTCACCATAAATTTAAGAGAGTAGCCTGTAACAAAGCCATAATTAAGCCCTAAAATTTATGTGTCATTTTATTAGATTCTGGGTCTATATTCACCTTCTCCATGATCCTAGACAAGACAGTTTTCTTCCTATTCAAATGTCTGAAGTAAAGCTAGCTGAAATCTAAATGTGCTCACTAAAAACAAGTTTTAAAAAAAGATTGAGGCTCAAGTTCCTACAGTTTAAATGCCTCTTTAATAGTGACTCTCTTCTATCATCATAAATCTCTATTTCTACCTGGGGATGAAGAGAGGACCTGGCCGCTCTGGATGGACATTCCAGGGTCCTTCTCTTCCATAACTCACCCCATTTGGGGGGAAAGAGATATTCCTTTGATGCTGGCTTTATAACCCTCCTGGTTCCTTTGCCTGCTGCGGAGGCTTCCTGAATTTTCACCTCATTCCACACTGTTGAGGTTTAGGAATTTTGCACGGACCCCATTGCAAACCCAACACATACGTCTGGCAAAGATCTGCCAGGAGACAACCTGCAGACTCATTGTCAGCATGCTGTCTTTTGTCTAAGTGCAAAAAGAAGGAAACTGATTGCGGGCCAGCATTTCAAAGCGAGGCGAACACCTGTGATGGGTCAGATCAAATGCGTATCTAGCCTCTTCTCTTGTCTCTGACAGAGGCTATGCAGATGCTTTAGGAGGAGATAATAAGAACAAAGAAAGCATAAAGCAGTATTTTCTCAGGTTCCTCCCCCATCTTCACTCCTCAGCTGGAAGATTATATGGTTTGCACGGCTCCAACTTAGCAGAGGGTGAGAGGACATAATGCAGCAAAGGGGAAAGCAGAGTGCAAAGATGCTCATACCTCCATGAAGTCCTTGTCCAATGCAAAATTATTCTGAGGAGTCAGAGTTAATATTCCAAATTAAACCCTAAGCTATTCTGAGGCCAGGGGCTCTGTTAAAGTCCTGCAGTCATCTTGCTTCAAGGCAACTGGTTGACCCAGATATAAACCATCCTTGAAGACAAGTCTTAAGATTAAGAAGTGAAATTAAAGGACTTTAGAGGACAGAAAAGCTATTTCCTGCTCAAATCCAATACCCAAGACTTCTTTCCCTGGAGTCTTATCTTACATCTTTTTCTCAGAAGCTGGCAGGAAAGGAGGTCTGATAACTTGTTTTTGGCTTGCTTGTTGCGCCATCAATGAAGTTTGGGATTGCTTTGCTTGAAGTTTTAGATCACTGCTTATTTCAAACTAAAATGGAATTGTCAATCCCTGCTATTAACTTTTCGACAAATTAAGTGATATTTATGATGGTCTTCTGAATTTATCTGCAAGATGACTTTATTTGTCCCAGACTGTGGATCCCTGCTTGATCTTAGATTATTATGATTTGTTTGTTTTATCTATTTCTCAAAGATTTATATGCTGAAACTCCTCCAATGGTACTAACGAAGATTTGATAACCCAGGTGATAAAACAGTTCTGCTTGTAAGTTTCTTATAAAACTTCATTACAAATGAAATTAATCATTGTAGATTTTAATGTGAAGAGAAGACAGAGGTGGCTATTTGATGGACTGTGTTCAAAAAGCTGGGTAAGCTTTATATCACTCTATATGATAATAAATTACGGTGTAAGACCAAGGTCATATCATAACACATAAGCAACAGCGCAGCATGCTCATGATACACTGACAAAGGATGCTTGTTCAGCTTTATAACTCATACTGTAACCTTTCTGTACTTCATATGAGCTCCTTAAATATTCGCCGTTCAGCTACTACCTAAAAATAGACAATATGTTAGGAAAAGACAGCTACATTTAGTTCTATTTAACTCAGGCAAAGCCTGTTTTCCATGTCTATATGAATACGGGGTTTTCAAAACTACAGGGCCTGTCCTAGATGCACGTTCAACTAAAGAGATGATGCAGTTACTTGTATATATTACCATTTATATTCTTATTTATCATCTGTCTTGCTCAAACCTTTGAAATCCCTTGAAAGCTCCAGAAATAAAGCAGATTCTGTAGGGAGAAAAGAACAGCATGGTTTGTTATGTTCAGAAATCCTCTGTCAATGAGAAAGAGTAATCATATTGAAAAGCTGTTCTGCTCAGTATTGGAAATGAATATATCACTCATCTTTTTGTTAAATAAAATATTTCTAGCTAGTATCTATTGGCGCATGAAAGGCAGTAATACAGGCTTGTCTGGACTGAGTTGAAGGAAGAGTGTGTCCAACAGCAGCTCTAAGGCAGCAAAAGAGAATTGTTTAACAGTGCCCCTATTCCTGCTCACCCATGAAGCACTCAAGCAAAGAGAGTCACTTACACTTTCACATACTTACCCATCTACTTAATTCTACCCTGCAATCCTGGCAAATGAATATTGCACAGCTGAGACCTGAACTGAGGTTTCCTGGCCCAGTAAGTAGAAGCCATTGGACCATAAACATAAACAGATGTTTGCACATGTGTGTGATTCACTCAAAGTAGCTAGCTGGATTTGGAAATGTAGCCTGTAAATGCACAGAGGATGAAATGATGAAATTACAGTAGGAAATTAACTATCTCCAATTCCCTCAAAAGACATCCTGTTCTTTATTATTTTTAAGATCTAAGTTACCTCATTTTGATAATGCTAAATTGAGACTGTACTAAAAACCACCATTATTTCACTTGCTAAACAAGGGGATCGCCAAATAGAAATTGCAGTATTATAAGAATAGTCAACAAGCGCATTGTCTCTTTCTTCAGTCACTTTCCTCATTGCCACTAGGGCCAGATTCTGAGCAGCTGGGAAAGGATGAAGCTCTATAACTACACTATTTTACTATGGCAAAGCTTGACCACTTAATGCTAGGGAAGTACAGTAGGAAGCAGCATTCAGAAGGAAATAAAGTCGTGTTCAGTTGTCTGATGCAACAATATACTGTAGTTTATAAGTAGTAAGATCAGAACAGACCCAAATGTTTCAGTTGTAAAACAGGAATGTAAGTAAAGGAAATATTACAATGTGAGCAGCAACAAAGCAAGCCTATAAAGTTGCTTTGCAGAGTAATTTCATGCAGTCATGGGTGAATGCGATTTTTTTTTTCTGAACATGCAAGAGGAGATGACATATTTAAGTGCTTTATGTGATTAAGTAGACAAGGTGGCCATTTTTCTGCATTTATGCAGAAGCAATAAAAATGGATGGTCATGCACCAAATCCTAGGGTCAAAAAGGCAGTTACCACTCAGGCAAAACTCCCATTGACATCTGTATTTTTTATTGAATATGGGCAGCAAGCTTCTTTCATTCATTCTGCCTGTCCTCACATGTTCTTGAATAGCACCATCAGGTGGCTAAGTGGGGGCGGAAAAAAGGCAATGATTCACATAGTCATTTGAATGCCTAAAAACTGCAGCTACTCCTTTTTGCTCCCCCATATCCGTGAGGATTCAGCCCAGCAGACGAGGAAGCATTACTGCATTTTGACACCTGAATCAGTGCCTTGTAGCAGGATCTCTGCAGAGATAAACCAAACTGCTCTGGTTGAAGAGATGCAATACAGTTTTGGACCCTTTACCTTTCTGACCTTTTCCTGTCTTAAAACAGAGTGTACCTCCACACAGTGCAGCTGCACAGTGCATGCCTGGGTAAAAATTTGGCTGCTGCATCTGTGTTGCTAAAGTTTGAACCTTTAGAAGTCCGTGCTAAAAAGCAAGTGCACACTTTCTGTGGTTTCTTATGCTGGTCCACTGACTTTGCTGTAGGTAGGGCATGAGTAACAGAGGGCAGGGGGTAGCCCATTGTATTCTGTTTTATGATGAACTTTAAGTTTAATGAACTCTTATCTATTAAAAGTAATGTTAGAAATGGGAAATAATTGTCAGTTTTCTCACATCATACATGTTTTCGTAGGCTCAGTCCGCTGCGGGTTATTTTCCCTACAGCAGAGAGAGCAGAGAGAAGGGAATGTGCTCTCAGACAAATGTACTTTCTCCTCTCCAGAATGCAGCAATTTTAACCAACTCTTCAGCACGCAAAGAAGTCACGCACCAAATTACCGCACGGCAGCTTGAGCCTGCTGACGCTTGCGCTGGCTAATTTCTGACTTGAATAATAACAATGAAACATGATTGAACTGCTTGACATTTACAAAAAGGTGCTTGTTAAAAACAGTTCCTCCCAACTTAATTAACACTAAAACCCTTTAGGTGTTCTACCAAGTACATATTAAAACAGCTGTCCTTTTCCCTGAAATGGAAGTAAACTAGAAGTGAGCTTCAATAAAACCAATGGACTATGACTTCTTCCAAGCACAACTATAATGAAATGTTACTGCTGTAATATCCAGCTAAATAAAGACTGGTGAGCTGGCTAGGCCAGCTGCAGTGGCAGATGCAGACAGGATCATGGGCTTTAAACAATGCTATCACTGAATAAACACAGACGAGGAGATAACATTTCTACACCTCCCCAGTTTCCATGAAATTAGTTTTTGTTATTCTAAATCCAAAAGCTGATAATCTTCTCAGTATAAAATGAAAGGCAGTAATTGTTCCCTAAATGGTACCATAAGCTACCATTAGCCATTAATCAGGAACATTTAGGATTATGTGGCACCCAGCACCGAAAATTGCATTACATATTTGAGGAGCCTGGGTGTTTTGGTTGGTGACAGAGCTCGCCTGTTGCTATTGCAAGAAGTAAATATTCTTACCTGTATGCCAGGCTTTCCTTCATCAGACGATTAATACATGACCTAACAGCCACAGCCAGTCTGGAGTCCTTCCTTATGGAAATATCCCAGGAAATGCCAAATTAAGAACTGACTAAAGGAGTAAGTTAACTGATTCAATACAAATATGTTTTCTTGCTGTGTTAGATGTGGCCAGAAATAGAATCTACATCCTGTAGGATATACTGAGGTTTTGAAATTAAATTCCATCCCAAATTGAGGTCAAAGTTTAAAAATGTCGTTAAAAAAATAAATAATAAAAAATCGAGATGTTTGGCCTATTGCTCATGGTAACACCTGACAACATCAACATAAAAAAGTTAGAATGAACAAAATACGGCAACAATTTCTACGAAGGTTTTTGAGAAATTGCTGTGGTCTTGTGAACTGTTTAAATCTTATCAGCTTTTTGCAAAAGAAAACATTATTATTTAGTGCTGTCAGTCACTTGGCAAGGCAGATCCAACAGAACGTAACTGCCAAATAGGTACCAAGATTTATCTTATATCCCAGCCTAAGTGTTAAGATGCATCCTGGGTCCAAGCTCAGAAACTTCCGGTATTCTACAGTCCCATTGGTGTTCATGAACTGTTTAGATGCATATTTGATCCTTTCAGCATTTTGTTTCCTTTTATCTTCCTCAAAACTGAACCCTTTGTCATATTAAATTTGGCGTGGCATAGATACGAATCTATGTGGTTACAGGATATGAGTGTTTAATAATGATGGGGCTGAACTGGTTACCCTTGCTCATATTAGGTAACAGCGTTTTATCCCACAAGTTCCGCTGAAGTCAAAAGACCTCTTGAGTAATAAAGTGCTCATATGCCATAATGAAGATGGCTCAGTCTTACTCTTATGCTTTTTATTGTATATTGTTTGGCCAGCATCTGAGCAGATTAAGTACCACTACTGTGGAAGATAAATCATCACAAATTCACCCTGGCATCTAAGCTCATTTTTACAGTATTTGCAGAGAAGGAACTTTATACTCAGATAAATATCGAAGATGACACTTTTGCTGAAAATAACCAGTCACTGGGAAATAAATGAAATGTGCATGGATATTGCTTCTAAAGATAAACTTAGTTGCCAGGATTTTCCTGGTACACTGCAAACAAACCACTGAAAAGAAACTTGGTTTATCCTACAGGGAGTCACGTGGAGCCTGTCTCCAAGTGTCACCGCAGTCCTTGGTGCATGTCCCTGGGGCCTCAGGCTCCTGGCAGAAGCTGATGGCCAAGTCCCACAGGGAAAAGCAAGAGCAGGATCAGGCCACAAGAGTGAAGAAGGCTCTCTGAGGCCTCCTGTTGCTGTTTCATATCCTCATCTTCCCCCTCTTTGTTCATTTACTCCAAAGAGACTTTATCTCTGGACTGGAACGTGCCAGTCTTCTGCTGGGGGAATGCAAAAGTGTTAGCACTTATTAAGACCTTTTAATTTAAACAAACTGGAGAAAGCAGTGGAGGAGCAGAAGAGATCCCATCGTTTAACATAACTACTCTATAGCAATCAATTTGGGACAGACAACAGGCACAGACACCTGAAAGGTAAATAGATTTTATTATCCTTTGGGCCAGACTTGACAGTTTATCTTTTACGAACAAACTCAAGAGAACATTTCCTTCCCTCCCTAGCATCCTATTACTGTATTGGAAGAGGGGGGGTGATTGTTTACCATTGCTTATAACATATCACAAAACAATTAAACCTCTTTCAACTAACATGATGGATTTGTAATGAATTTGCTTAGCAAAGCAATTCATGCATAGATCCCTACCAGATATCAGTTACCTGTTTCACAAGATCCAGGGCATCCATCAATCAAAAGGGCCCAGATTGTTGTTAATTTAGAGACATATATTTTTACTTAAGCAAACTTTTTGTCAGAAGAATTTACAGACACCAAAACAATGTACAAAGCACCACACTTTTCTTACATTCCTGCATTATGAACACACTTAGCTCCTCGATCATATAATAAAATCATAATTCTCAGTGGCAACATCACAGTTTGTCACCATGGAAATGAATATGTGACTTCGCAAACTCTTCATCACAGGCTGAATGACAAGTGACATTTCCTTAACCTCCACTTTCCTAAAGAAATATTAGCTGTGTCAAGAACTGTGATTACGAACCACACAAATGGAATACACAGTTATTTCATTTTCATACACTATAATTTCTTAATCCACTTTTTCCAGGGAAAGATGATCTGGGATTGAAGAGGCTAGCCTAAATCTCAGGAGAGCCAAATTCAGTTCTTCACTCTTTCTCGGTTCCCTTTATCCAGATATCCTGATTCCAAGCTTTGTGCCTGATCTGCAGACCCTTTTTTTCCCCTTAATAAACCAACAGAACTGGTTCAAAATAAACAAAACAACTCTCAAAACTTGTGTTAATCAACACTAGTAGTACTGCAGCATCCAGCACCAAAACTGTTGCTTTCTCTCTATATTGCTGATACTGCCTGTTTCTAGTCAAACATAAGTACTAATAAACAGAATTATATCATTTCTTTCCATCAGTCATTCTAATCTAAGTTTGTGCAATTCTGGGCTGGTTTCATGTGTGCATTACCTGACAGGCCGGAGACTGATTTGCATCCACAGCTGTGCACATGCATATCCTCACGGCTCAGAAAAGACTGCATAATTGCAACCAGCACACACTGGTATGACCATGCGGGTACGCTAGGAAACCCTGAAGAGATTTGCTAACTGGAGAGAGTTTAGTAAATCATAGGTTATCCAGCTTCATCCAAATTACATCAAAGAATCATGCAGAATTGTCAGTATAGAGCCGACTGCGTACTGTTATTCTGTCCCTCCAATGCTGATAAAACCTGAAAAATACTGCTTTCTGGTTGGACCATAATAATGTTTTTTTTCATTCTTCAATTTTCATAATTATTTTCAGTAATTTATCAGGGTTGCAATTTTTTCTTCTTTGTCTTTATGCACAGATTGACTATTTGTTCATTCCAAGGACATTGCCCTTGCTGTCAGACAATAACAGAATCAAATAAGGGGGGCTTAGAACCTTTTGCATCTTTCCAATTAGCGAACAGACTGAAAATGGAAACAAAGCATCTTATTTATGCCTTTCTTTCCCCCATTACAGCATCCTTCAGACAAGCTAAACAAAGCATTTTTTAGCACTTCACATAATTATCGTTGTGCTTAATGAAATTATGGAAATTTGCTGAAGAGCTGCAGTCTCTGGCTACTGTACCTCACACTGCAAATGGTGAGTAGCCACAAACAAAGGAAGCCCATGCAAGGCTGCAGGTTTGTATTAGGCACCTTCGCACTGGGACCAATTTTCAAAAGGTGCTCTGGATAAATATTGCAAGTGTTCAGTAACTACAAGGAGGACGAAATATCTAAGTGCTTAATAGCTCCATTTATGTGCCTTCTGAGCAGATTTTCAAAAGATGTTGGTGTCTTGTGTGTTGTACTCTTCTGAAAATCTAACCTGTTAGTTCCAGCATGACATGAGCATTTCTGAGCAACACAGCCAGAAAAGCCATTTTCCAGAGATGTAGATGGTTGTGAGGTCAGAAAGCAACTATGGGATACTCTTTGCACTGACCCTGCAGTCCTCTGACATTTGGGATTGGTACTACATATTAAAGGAATACTACTGTCAAGTTAAAGCTAACAGCATGGCTGGGAAACTTGGGCTCAGCATGCCTGAGCATGTCCTTTGCCTTGCAGGGTGAGTAGACCCAGAAAAATTCCTGTTACAAAAATGAGAGCTGCTGAAACATCCTTTCTAGTCGGACATTCTTCACCTTATGCCCTCCCAGGTGTGTTACTTCAGCTAACAGGAGTAGCACATCAGAATATAACAGAAAGTGAATTTATTGCTGTGTGATGCTCCTGAGACAATATCAGTAATACTTCTCTTTCTTATTTATTGTACTGGTGTTGTATTTCTGCACACTGAACTTACCAACATCTGCCCAGAGAAGTATGGAAGAGCTCATCTCTCGTAAAATAAGTAAAATTATGGGTATGTTTTCCTTTTGCTGTCCCTCCCTAATGGGACCATTGCCATTTTGAGTAATGGTCTTCTACTTTAATTTCTCTCTCTTTTCTGCAACAACAAAAGAAGAAACTGGACTATAAATCACTCAGAAGAATAAACAACTTTTTGTCTGTTATGCCTGATTAAGTGTTCTTTATGCTTATGCCCTTCTCCGGAAAAAATAAAATAAAATGTGGATTAGGACTTGAGCTGAGTTCATTGTTTGTTTTGATTTGAAAAATCATGAAAAGAAAGGGTTATTAAAGAGGTTGCCAAATACCCTTGGAGAAGAGTCAGGCTTCAGGCTCTCCTTTCCATAATTCAGCTGAGCAGGACCAGAAGCTAGTCAAAAGTCAAGCAATCAAACAACAGTCCTAAAATATATTTTTGCACTTCAGCATGATCAATGGATATTATTACACAGCAAATATCTACCTTAAGAAACAAATGAACGAATAAACTCACAAAATATGGAAAACTGATCACTATGAAGGCAAAATATTATGGCTCTGCTTCAGCTCATCTGTGAAAAGTTGCATGCTGAAAAAAGAAGAGTGAATGTTTATAAAAGACCATTAGCAAGAAAGCTACATTCATCTATTTCAAATTCTCAGTCTTTAAAGGCAGGGATCACAATAAAAGGAAAAAGCACCTGATGGCTGCCTTAAACCAGCAGTTAGTTTCAGTTTTCAGGTAGGCCTGAAGCCTGTATTTTCAAGCACCCAGTTGTCCAAAAAGGTCTTTTCCACCTTATTACATTAATTTACTCCCTCAAATGTGAATTTTACCAGCTGAATGGAATTGCCCAGCATATGTTACGCTAGGGAAATACTACCATGGTGTTTATTGCACTAGGTCTGACAGCCCATGGCAGTGCGCCTTGGGGACAAGGCTAGGTGAGGTGTCCTGCAGGCTCAGACAGTTTGAAGGAGAGTGAGGATGCATTTGCTCTACATCGTTTAATAATAATGGATAAGGTTGAAAAAAAGACTATCCTAAATCAGGAGATGGTAAAGACCCTTGTGCAATCTCTTCTCCTTCCTCTCTTCTTTAACTGTCTTAATGCTCAGGTGATAACAGCCTTGTTCTGTGGCAACAAATGGATATGTCTGCAGTCAAATAACAACCCAAAACTGTTGCATGGTTGTGAGTTTAATGCTATCTAATTGATACGACTTGAACTCTGTCCTGCATGGAGCTTACTGGAATGGGAGAAAATTCTCAACATGCCATTGAAGTGGACCTTGCTAGGCTTGCTTGCATCACTAAAAGAACAGTCCAATGAGCACATGAATCCACATTGCACACAGGTGGCTGCGGCAAGCCCATCTTTCATGGTCAAACCTCGCTACCTTTCGCATGCCAAACATTCAAATACAAGCTCACACCTGGCTGGTCAAGCACCACCATCAGGACGCTCTGGGCCCCATGAGCCTGTATGTGCGCAGAGCATTGGTTTTTCAGAGCACCAGGCAAGGCAGGCCCAGACAGAACATCCACAAGGCAGCTGTCTTGGCAGGAGGCAGATCATGCAGAGCTTCCAGCAACTCTGGAGGCAACACTTTCAGAGCTGCGTAGTCACAGCCAGGGAGTTACTACTCTCTGCTGTTGGGGTTTCTGGGCTTTCTTCTTCCACATGCTTCCCCTGGAATGTGATCAGGCTTTAATACACTGGGAGAAGGCTTTCTGATTCTGATCACTTGCACAAAATAACAGCAAATAATACTATTCACTAATCTGTTAAAAAAAAAAAAAGAAGAACAAGGCATTAATTTGCAACTTGCAGTGTGCTGTCTTTCCTGAGCTGTTTCCCTTATGAGATACATGTCTGACTGGCCTGAACTTTGATAGAGCTTCAGCCCAACTGTGATCACTATTAAACTATAGTATGCAAATACAGCCTGGTTTTGACAGTCCCTGTCAGCTGCTGAGACAGATCCTTTCCTGATAAAACATGCTAGGAGCTTTGACAATCATGTAGTCAAATGTTTATCCACTTGTTCACATATCAGTGTGCTTCAGTATCTTTATGCTCACTCTATCTCCAGGCATGTTTGTTAAGTAGGATATACTGTTCAGTAAGATACGATGTACAGATGTGTCATTCTATCATCTGCAAAATATATTAAAGATGGAAGCTTCAAACCAGCCATAGGTTAATAAATAGCTGTGAATGCCAAGAGTCAATTCAAGAGCTTAGAAGGAAATTCTTGGCTCCATGGCTAAGTGTATGCCTAAAGGGAAAGGAAGTCAAGACCAAGCAAGCTTAAGAGCACATTAAAAGCCCTAGGGAAAGGGCATTGCTGATGTTTTCACTTAAAACTCTTCCAGGAGGGTGTTATTTTCCCCAAATTTCATAAGTATAATTTAGCAATTTGCCAGTGTGGCTAGAAGTTCATTTTCACTGCAGTTGCTGCACTGCTCATGTTAGGTGACTTGTAATTTTAGGCAGACCCTAAGTGCAAAAAGGATGCATTGGATCTAACTCCAGGTACAAACACCTAAAATGACTGAAAACAGAAAATAGCAAAAACTGTGTGGAAAGAGGATATTCCGGCAAAATTACTTAGTTTGATCTTGCTTCTGATATTTGCTGATGTTTGGGGGCTCATAATACCAGCTGGGAGATTTGTATGGCCTTTAGGACATATTCAAATTCATCATGGAATATGATGAAGTGCCAAAATACAAAGTGCAAATCCCTGTACTGAAAGAGAGATTAGAAGGATTTCTACTGAGAGTTGGGAGCTCCTTATCTAGAAACTGCAGAAGTGGAAGACAGACCTGGATGCATCAACAGCAGGTTTTCCTAAAGAGGTAATAGAAGGAAGGATTTGTAGGAAGAAGAAATACCAGGGAGTTGTGAAAAAAATAAGCAACTGTTGAGCACACAAATACTTGGTCTGAAATAGAAGCAGTAAGCATGCAGTAAGCAGTCTGTGTTAGCATTACTGAACAAAACTGTAGAAAAATGAATGTCTGGGAGTGAGAGATGGTATGAATCTCTCAAGCCAGCTCTGCCATCAGATCAGTTATAACATAGACCCACATCCATCTTATATCTCTCTTAGACATGTCAATCATTCATGAGCATGCAGGCCATCAATGTAATGCAACCGTGAAAAAATAAATACAGTGCATCTACTGTGTCTCAGGCAGGATACTTAAAGACTGGGGAGTGTTGTGATTTTACAAAACAATGTTAAAACTTCACCTGGAATAAAATCTATGATTTTTGATTGAGAGAGAAGTTTAATCTGAATTAGGTGATGAGAGGAACTGCTAAGGTGATATGGAGAAGCCTGTCTTAGAGAAAACTAAAGAGCTCAGCCTGTAGAGCCTACCGAAACAAAGACTGAGAAGTAGGTAGGCTTGTTCACTGTAAAAGTATTGGGGGAATAAATACTAGGAAAGAAAGGGAGTGATTAAAGGTGAAGGACAGTGTTTGCACAAGAAATATAACTATAAAATGAAAAGAAGAAGCCTAAATTCTACAGCTTAGAATTTCTCATCTATCCAAGAAAAGCAGATTTGAGAACAGCCTTATAGTAGGATGTGTAAGGGCAACTCCAACTATCAGTATTCAACATGACCCATTTCTGAAGGAGATTCACTGGCAAAATGCCTGAAAGATCAGAGGATAGACTGAGTGACCCAAGTGTCTTATACAGCTATGTTCCTAAATTTTTGTTCACCACACAAAGAGACAAAAGTACTAAGGCTGCCCGTGTTTGTGGGGAGAGGGGTGTTTGTGGAGAGGAATCTAATGAGAGAACAGAGACAACCAGCAATTATGTGATCAGTCCCACAGTGCCAATACTAAATGCTTGCACAAAGACTTGGAGGAAATGGTTCTCATATCGGCTCTCTGTGCAAATTCACCCGCACAAAAGATTCCACTGGCAGTGGCAAATAACTTACAGGTTATTTTAAAAAGTCACCTTAAAACTATAAATCTACTGAGTAAGTTATTCAGTATGGATTGTTCATGCAACTCTTCTCTGTGATGTATGAGAAGAATGAATTTAACTATTTTGAAACCGTATACGTGCTCCTTTTTTAATCAGGGAAGTTCCAAAGATAATAGAATTTATTCATGAAATTTACACTTCAGTGGTGTAGGAAAATGGTACAAAATCATAAATGCAAGATCACAGAAAATATTGAAGCGAGTACTGGCCTGTAATTCAGCTGAGGATTTTGTTTACATCATAAACCGTAAAAGCAGTAGCTGCTTCTCAGTATCACAGGGCAGGGCAGCATTTGGCAGGGGCTTCACAATGACATGTGGATATTTTACAGAATGCTTGGTGAAAGCACTATCTCTGGGATCCCTCTTTAAAAGGCTGACCCATAGTCCAGGGAAGCTGATGGAAGAACGCTTCTTAATTCCAGTGGGCTTTGAACAGTACCTTTAATATTATATGATAGTTGTAGCAATTTTATTGAATTTCAGAACTGGCATTCACTGTTGTAAAAAGATGGGCATGCAAGAACTGGTCTTATTTAATATTTGAAGAAAAAAATCATCTAATACCCTCCCAAGCAAACTTCATAGATTATAAATCAAAAGGTATCTTGTAGTCTAGCCCTGAGCAGAATGCTGGCCATGGGACTTCTTGTTTGACCTACTCTTTTAGAAAGACATGATTACATTTTTTCAGTGACAAAGAGTCAAGAACAACCTTTGCAAGTTGTTTCAGTGAATAATTCACCATCTCATCATACCCCTTAGTTCCAATCTGAATTTATCTAGTATCCACCTGATTCACAAAGATATATCTAATATTCCAGTAATCTCCAGTTACCCTATGTAGCCAGACAAGGACTGCTCTCCCCTTTGTCCTTAGCCTTTCCTGTCATCTTCAGATGGACATTTGTCATGATCATGGAGTCATTTTTAAAGACTTTACTTCCCACTGTTTAAGTATAACCTACATTCTTTGCTCCTAAATGTCTGGTTTCCTTGTTATCTGTATCAAAACACATAGTTTTTGCAGTAGTCCACCTACCACTCCCTATCACTAATTTGTCTTCTTCATTATTCATCATGTCCCCAGCCTACATGTCGTCTGCAAATGCTATCAGCCATGATTTTAAGTTTTCTTTCAAGTCTTCAGCAATGTTCAAGAGCTTAGGAACATGAACAGCTCTCAGCAGCCCCTCACCAGAAATTCATGGGCTTTCTGTTGATGCTTTCTGTTGATTTCTCATCCATAATCATATTGTTAGAAAGCTAGATTTTTATTCATTCTTAGGTGTACCAAGTGGATTTTAATCATTCTTTTCACTAATCAAGTAACATGAGCCCCTAACCAAATGCCATGCATCCACCTTAGGGATGGGGAGACTGCTGTGTTGTAACATATTCGGCTGTGTTACCAGGGGATCTACAGCCAAACTACGCTCCTTTTAACATCTAGACATGGTGTGTTACATCATATGCTGTGACCTTTATCAGCCAAGTTTACAGAGTCGTAAGCTTGTATTCAATTTGACAAGACTCATTTCCCTCTAACTCAGCCTTGTTATTTTAGCGTCCTTTCTTTCTAAGTTAATTGAAACACATACTAGCCAGCCATTATTTTGTTTGGGAGGAATGCTGGGCTCGTATCACCTACTCTATTCTAAATATTAGACCAACATTAGTTTTCCTTCAGCCTTCTGGATCTTATCAAACAACAATATAACAAGCTCCTCCGCCAGTTCTTTGAAGGCTTTTGCATGCAAGTTATCCAGATTCAGTATTCAACTTTAATTTATTTTCATGCCTTTTTTAGCTATTGTCAGGAAATTTCCTCTTCATTGGGTAAGACTACCAAATTATATGGTTTCTTTCCAAATATAGAAAGGAAAGATATATATTCTCTGTCATTTCTATCTAGTGAAGGACCAGTGCCATCATGAGTATTTCTTTTGTTCTTTTGTTATTATTAACCTTAATTCTGCAGGCTATACATACACCCTTTTCCTTCTCTTACCAGTTTTGTACAATCCCCAGTTTCTAATTTCTATTCTTTTCTCCTAAGTCCCACATTTCCAGTTGTTGCAAAAACAACTTAAAAACAATAGATATTTATTTTCCATCTAACAGACTGTTCATTGTTTTAAGTAGCAGGTCCACACTGTGCTATGAGTTGCACAAACACTCTGGAAAACACGGTTCCCACCTTAAAGCAGTGATTCTCAAACCTTTCTTTCAGGTCCCTGCCCAAGATGTGTTCAGTTCAGTTCCCCACTCTTTTCTCCCTACCCCCTCCCCGGTATCCTTGGGCATATGTTCTGGGCAACGTATCCAGAAAGCCCACTGGTAGAGGGCTGCTGGGAACAGAGTGAGTGGGGAATGAGGTTGAAGAAGATGGGGAGGCAGCGCTACATGGGGCAGCAGCGAGAAGCAGAAGTGGGAAAGCAGGAGTGTGATGAGCTGTCCTGCTCTTGGCTATGGGCCTGTATTTGCTTCTCCTTTACATGGTCCTGCCCCAGTGAGTTCCTCCTGGCCATACCCCTGCTCCACTCCCTGTAGCACATTTCTGTAGTTTCCTCAGATGGAGTCATTTTGCATTTGGCATGCTGGCTATGGTGCTCTATGAGGGAGAGGTTCTGCTGAGGTATTCTCTCTCAGTGTCAGGAATCATTAAAAACTAGTCATAGACCTAAACTCAGTTTAACTCCACTTGGCTTGAAATTCAAGAAAATGTTCGTACAAACTTCTGTAAAAGCAAACCCTGATGATTTGTATGTGACTTTTCCCACCTGCTCATAAGGGAACACATTTTATGACCAGCTTGGTTTTCCTTTGTGCAGGAGGAGGTTCCTCTCCCTTTCTGTTCCTCCAGATTGCCTCAGCAGAGAGAGACGGTGATTCTGTCTGGGGAAGAAGAGACCTTTGGGTACAAGGGCAGCTGGAGTGCAGATATGATGTCAGTTGTGTTTTAACACAGCTGGCGGAATGCTATAAAATGGGGCTTTTAGTATTTGATTGAAGAGGGGTTTGCATGAATTCCAGATGTTCACTATATGATCAATCTTGCTATGTACACAACAAGTGTGTCCCCATGCACATGTAAAACAAAGCTTGCCTAACCTAGCTAGTGAATAAGGGCATGCTTACTTTCCTGGAAGTCTTTTGTTTGCTTTTCCATTTAGATCTCATATGTCAGGTCATACACAGTTTCTGTCAGACTCATGAGATTAATACTGGACTTTATGGCCACTCTGCTGACCTAATTTCTTGATTTCACTGAAATTGAAGAATCTGAATGTAAGAAAACAAGGTTAGAATGACAATGACTAAGAAGTAACCTATCTGAGCCTTTAGAGATGGACACAGATGCTCATATTTCAAGGCATCAATCAACCTCTGAAATGGAGGTTAAGAAACAGTCTTTTGTATAGGCAGGTTGTGCTGTAATTGTTTCTTGTAGACTTTCTTGTCGTTTCCTCTCATGTAACTGCTACTGGCCAGGGTCACAGACAGCACTGCAAGAGCTGGATTCCTGGCCTGAAATGGTGCAGCAATTCCTGTGTTCCTGTCAGTCATTATTAATTTGCCTCATTATGAATAAGATTGGGATCAGGCCCTTCACATTTCACAGAGATCAACTTTCTCCAAAGGCATTAGCATTTTGGTGTTAAAAAGCCTAATGCCCCATGTAGTCTCAACAAAAGCTATACATGAGGCTTATTCTCTGTGGACTAAACCTTTTTTTCATTCTCCGCACGCAATATTACAGCTTAAAGCTACTTTAAAAAATGGAAAGGTGACTAATAAATGAAACAGAAACTAGGAGGTGGAAAATACTGGGATTAAAGCCATGCACAACCTGTCAGTTTTAGTTGGAAGGCTTCAGGGAACCAAAGCCAGTAGATTTGATTTGCTTGGACTCGCTGGCTCTGGGAGGGACAGAGATGAAGAGAGCACTGGGTTTGTGCTGAATCACCCCCCTCCCCCCAAGGGTTATTGCACTTACAATTTGGCTCCCTTGTTTCTTTGGGCCAAATATTCCGACTCTTGAAGGCTTAAAATTCAAAACTAGGTCCACTGGCTTCAGCTGTAGTTAGATTTTAAAATCACACCCCTGCCTCATCACATTATAGCAAGTACAATCACCCAAGACTGGAATCCATGGGCCTTCTTTGGGGACAGTTTCTGCTGTGCCACAGAAAACAGCAAGCCTTCACATGTGTTTTAAACCTGGAGTTGACGTGGAGACACTCATGCTGAGACTACTCTGGCTAACATTATTGGAACTTGAAAGCTCCTCTAAAGTGAAGCCCAGAAATCAAACAAGAAGTATCTGAGGTAGGAGGGGCAATGTTAGGGACAATATCCATGGTGAGCTGGGAATGGTATGTCTGCCTCAGTGTAGTACCGAATCCACGAGCCCTGCTGAGAGGCTGTGTTTACTTACTGATGGACAGCACTGCACTGGTACAGCTCAGTTGTTTCTCATGTAGCGGCCACAATACCATGTGGACAAACCTCCTCAAGTATCCAGTAGCTTGGGTCAGTTTGCTGTACTCCATTATATGCTGTAGGTATGGCCTCTGTTACATTTTCCCACAGGGGCCAGAAACCAGACAAGCCACCTATTAAAGAAGATAACCAGGAATTAGGATTCTTGCACTTATTTATGACTTGGTCATGACTTGGGGTAACTTACTTAACTAGCATGCCTCAGATTACTGACCTATAAAATGCAAATAACTGAGGAATGCACTGAGATGCCACTCACCCCTTTCTATTGCTTTGCAATCTCCCATTAAAGCATCTACTTCAGTGCAGGTACTTTCAGGGTGGCTATTGTTTAAATGAGATGTGAGCAAAATTTGTTTTGTTAAACATTCACTGTCAAACTATTTGAAAATCTCAGTCTCGTTTTACCAACTGGCTATTTTTTTTCTTCACGCAGGAAGAACCTCCTGAATACCAAGTAATCCATGAAGTGTGTTTAAGCACAGTATTACTGGAACAAGATTGCTGCATCATTTGTGAACTTTCCCATGGGGAAACAGAAAGGCAAAGCTGCAATAAATCTCCAGGTAAATCTTGCTTTAGTGGAGATCAGTCAGAGACATCCTTCATTCAGAGACAACTAATTTATTACTAAATCCAATAGAAAATATCGCTATCAGTGCCAGGATTTTGCAGAAGATGAAGAAATTGCTGTAGTTGAATGAATGTAATTTTTTAGCACTCTAATGACAAAATAAATATTATTGCACTATTGCACATGTTGGCTGTAAGCAGAACACTCAGCAAGAAAAAGACCCCATGGTGTTTCCATAAGGGCAAAGTAGGAGGGCATATGAGATTGCATGCGGTGAAGGAGGAGAATCCTACTGGGCAGAACTCATAGGGTGACGTCTATATGATCTCTTCTATAGGTGAGTAGTTGAAGAGAGGGGGTTAGCAACAAGAAAAAAAAATCACTTGTAATGAATTATGCCCTGAAGGGGCAAGATTTGTATTTAATGCCTTTTTTTGTTGTTTTTTACCATAAGATAATGTGAAAGACAGGTGAAAACTCCTGAGTCAAAAAACTATGCTTTCCAAATAAAAGCAAGATAGAAGGCACTACTGTACCTGGGACTCCTGTGAAGAGCTCTACCTTGTTTTCTACTGATTCTGGTAGCAGAGAGATTCAGCTCACCAAGATTTAGGTGTCTATAATACAGAAGTCTACATCACAAGTGGTTGGTTCAGCCAAAGAGTACAGGGAGTGATTCATCTCATTCCAAGGAAGACACCTATATTTCATTACAGGATTCATACCTTAACTCTCCTGACTATACTGACCAAGTCTTCATTGGCTGCAGTGAGAGTTCAGGGTGCCTAGCATAGGTCAGACACTATCACTGCAGGGACCTAAATTTCAACAACATTAATTGCATCCAAAATACCTGATAGTGGCAACAGCGATAGAGTAGCCCCTATGAGAGAGCAGGGAACCTGCCCCTTTCCTGCAGAAGCTACAAAGCTGAGCTGTCATGGGAGGGAACTGGGGCTAGCCCAAGGCTTCTCAAAATGTTGCACCCAGAGATGAAGTGCCAGTTTGTTCCAGCTGCAGAAACACTATGGGGAAAGCACAGACCTGAAGAGTCAGGAGGTTCAAGCCTGCAGCCTTGCCACCACATGTTGGATGTGCAGAGTGGGGGTGGTGGCTATCCCTGATGGGCACCAACATTTCCTCTCCTAGTTGCTGCAATGCTTTACACTCCCCAACTCATCTAGTACACAAAAGACAGTGGGGTCATGTTTGCAATCCCCATACATGCCTCAGTTCAATTCTCTATGTGCCTTCTTATCCTGCTTCTGCCAGTTCTTAGCATTGTGGAGAATACTTAACATGCTGTGGTAAAACAAGTTTCAGCAGCTGTTCCAACATATGTAGCTTAATGCCATGGGAAAAGGCATGCAAGAAGTACCGTATACTCTGGGAAAATACAAAAACCAACATGTTATGTATTTTTTCATGGGTGGGGGGGGTAAAGAAAAGAAAAACTTAAATAAAAGTTTAAAGCTTAAAAAATAAAAATCTAATGATGAATTGTTCCTGAAAATTTCCATGGGTTTATGTTGTTTTATGGAGAAATCTTCTAGCTTTCCCCTTTCTTGAGTGGAAAAAAAAAATTAAAGCAGCAGAATTACACATGAATCAGAAAATCCAGTCCCATTCCTTCATTAACTCTCTTGCTTTCCCATTGTTTAAGAAATGTCCATGACAAAGCCCCATATTGTCATAATCATATCCTTTCACATTATCATACTATTCAATTAATATTAAAGAACTAATCTGGAGAACAGTTACAACAGTGCATATCCAGTATAACTTCTCTGATGTCTCCAATGGCACTACAGTAGTATATAACCACAGTGACATCAGGATGAGCCCTGAAGTCTTCATTATTCTCTGAAAAATGTAATGCTGTTTCTTTCCCTCATTCTAAATTTCAATGAAGCCTTTAGTATTGTCTCTCAATTCCAATTTTAAGTATTGATAGTAACCTGCTGTGTAACATATATAATATCCAGTCTTGTCTCTTGCGTTATATGCATCAGTTTTCAATAGATAGGAATGAACCTGTGGTAATCTTTGAAAGAGTGTATCCATTTGGGCTAGAGGGCATTTTATGGTTAATGTCTGTAACTTTCAGAGACTTGGATTCAAATCTAGTTTAAATCATAAATGAAAATAAATTCTGCTTCATACCAACTGCTTTGGTAATGTACCTATATCATAAGACAGCAGTTTAACATGGATATATGACAGCGCTTAATGAGGAGAGACCAGAATTCTGGTGATTTATAAAAATGGTGAATTTAATAACTATCCAAACTTAATTCTAGCTTAGGGTTTTATATTGCCTCCCACTGCTGTAATACTGAGTGCTTGAGCTTCTCCTCTGCTCTTACGATTGTGCTTTCATGAAATAGGCAGCTGTGTGGGAGGTTTGGATGCACAGAGCATATGGGATCAAGCCTTGACTTGGTATGTAGCTGTTAAAAATGCTTAGGGCCATATTCAGATCAGCTTTTGAGAGTTGCAACTCCATTAGCATCACTTAAGGAAGTAGTTAAAAGTGGAAAGAATCATATCCTTGGATTGCCTTTTTGACCCAGTATCTTGATTTTAAGCAGCATTTTGAAGAACTGTAAATGAATCCACATCCTGAATTACATTGCCAGTAGCAACTCTGGGAAATGTCAGTAAAGATAACTTTGAATCTGACATATTGTTAAGTTAGGATCACTCCCATGTCAGTAAGACTGAACTTCTTTGCAAAGCCTCATTAGTTCATGTCTCATACTGTAGGTGGGAGCAGTAAGCATTTTATATTAAAAAAATAAAATAAAACAGCAATAATGACTAGAAACATTTGTAGAAAGAAACAGCCGGCTGTCTTTGCAATAAGGAACACAGTAACTCCTTTAGTAGCATATGCGATCCTTCAGAGACTTTTGCCCTCCACAGGCAAGGACATTACTGGAGACTGCAAGTGGAAATTTGGAGACTCTCTGTATCTTGGCATATCAGTTCTGATCCCCTTCTATTATGTTGATAAGAACTCCACAGATCAAAGAGAAAGGGGCAAAAATAGTGCTATGTAACCTCTATGAAAATGTCAACAGCATCATTAGGCCGGAGAGTAAAGGAAATACAGCATTGTCATCTCTCCAGAACAGAGAAAATTAGAAGAGAGGAAGGGACACAGGCAAGCAAGCAGAAAAAGATCTAGAAATAAACAAAGAGAAAACATCCTTCTACCTCTCTACAATATTAGCATTTTTAAATAGGGAAAATTCTTCAACCCAAATTTGTATCTTGTAATTACTCCTAGCCATATCTGCTCAGGTGAATATTATTCTAAATGCATAAGCATAAAGACTCTGATAGTCTTGGAAATAAGTGTGACTGAAAGAGGAATATCATTATCTGTTGATTTATATTTACCATTCCTTGCCTAGGTGCTTCCCTCCTCTGTTAAGTATACTGGAGATTATATGCAAAATTGAACAACTTAATGGGCTGAAGAAGTTTGATGACAATACTTACACTGCCACTATTATTCCAGGATTTCTCTTGGGGATGATCTGTTGCCATTCACAGAGGTGTTATCTAAGAAACTAATTTCAAAAGTTCTAAACTTTGCACATTCCTTTGCTACAAGGGTAATATTTCAGTTCTAGGGAAAATGATGAAGGAAAAAGAATATTGTTAATATTTTTACAGGGGAATTAAAGCCTAAGAACAAAAAGAAAGGAAGGTATCCTGGCAAGTTTCTGCATATTTCTATGTACTTGCTGCAAACAAATAACTGGAACACTAATATGCTTGTTTGAGGTATATGCAAACTCATCTTTAACTGTTTGGGACACATCCAGATCCCTGTGAGGTCAATAAAGAGAATTTCAGTTGAATCAGAGTCACACTGTACTGGGGCTGCAAATACCCAGCCAAATGTGATCTAGTTACAAAATTTAACAGGTTAACACTAATCTTTGACATGCCTCAGTGTCTGTACTTCTAACTTGCCCCAATCACAAGGGAAAATATGGCATGAGCCTCTTTCAATGAAATGCAAGGGAAATATATGAGAAAGTGCAGCAGCTCAGCTGATGGGTGGTAACTCATTACACATCTGCAATTCAATTGCATGCAACAGTGTGCTCATATCCTGGATCTTCTTCAGCCACTCTTTTGTACCCATTTTCTCTTGGTTGCCCAATGGCAGAGTAGAGCTCCATTTTCTCTCTTGTGCCTAATAGGCAGGACTAGTCCATAATTTTTGTCTAGTAAGCTGTTAAAGCACAATAGTAAGGCTGAATAGGAAGTTCAGCATGGCAACGGTTAAATTCAGAACCGTATTCTAGAGGAAACAAGGCAGGTCGACACCATCACTGAGTGGTTCAGTCTCTTGGAACCATCTGCAAACTTCTAATGGAAAAGAAATCAAAACTTCAAATCAGAACTCCTTTAAAAGAAGGGATCCAAATATAATTGCATTATCTCAGGTGTCTCTGTCTTTCTGGTGGCATGTCAGTGAGCAGTGATGTGTTACATCAGATTGCCACATCCCAGCTACTGGATGTCATATCAGATAAGTGCAATGCAGCCCAGCAAACGTCAGACTTAATATGATTCATCAGCCAGAACAATCGGTATGTTGTAACTCTCTGCAATCTGTGCTTAAAAAGATGCAAGTATGCTTTTTTTCCCCCTAATTTACAGTTGTAGAATAGAAACCAACATCTCAAATGTGAAATGTTGGAAATAAGTCAGATGATGAAGGGGAAAAGAGATTTTAAAAGAAATAGAATCACAGAGAGACTTGACTCTGGGAATAAAATCTAAATATCCTTCCAGGTGGAAGCATAAGCAGACATGACAGCTATGTCAATGGTGTGGGAGGAGTGAAACTGTGATCAGTCCCTGTCTTTTCCACAGACTTCCCATGTGATCTGAGAACATTTGATTTCTCTGTGCCTCAGTTTTTAACAAGTGGAGATAATAATTCTGTTTATCACAAGGGGACTAGGAAAATAAGTACATTAATGACTGTGAAGCACTTGGATCCTGTGCCAAAGAGTGCACAGATAAATGCATAGAAATTCAGGTGGAAGACTGAATTTTTGTGTCTTGGATTGTGTCTTAATCCAGTGCAGATGAAAATAAATAAACGAACAAAAAACTACTGAGCTGACAGTGTGCTGATATGCTATCTGACAAGCTGCTTTGAGCTTGACAAGGCAGCAGTATCTCTGTCTTCATTCCCAGACCAAACTAGTTGTTTTTGAGTGCCTCAACAGTAACATCAGTTCAGGGCAGAAAACCAAGATGTTTCCTCTTCCAGAGGCTGCAGAGTGTGTGAAAACTCAGTATTAACTAGAAAACATTCTTATGGCAAGGAGGGCTTTGGCTGGAGTTAAAAAGCTTACAATGCTAGTCATTTGCCAAGCAACCTGGTCCATAGTGATAGAATTACAATGGAAGTTACTAAGGACTTATCTACCTCATGATATCACTTTAGTCTAGTACTATGACATGTTTATGGGACTACAGAGATGGGATGCAGAGATGTTCTTATTTCTTGAATACATTGTTTCAATGATCTGATGGAATACACTTTTGCAACAGTGCCATGATATGCGCTGATATCTGTGATCATTATTGTATTTTCATACTAGCTTGGATTAATAATTCATTAAGATCTCAAATTAATTTCTTAATAATTTGGTATACTTACTAATCCTGCATATTAGAAAAACAGAAAAAAAGAATAAGCTTAATTAAGGATATGGAATCACCTGGTATAAAGCTAAATTAAGGTGTGTGCTAAAGAGCATTTCAACCATGATTTGAAGTCGGAATGGAAAAGGAGGAAACCAGATATCATTTCTTGAGTCTGTCTTGCAATAGATCAGCCTATAAACTACCAAGACTAGCTAATATATTTTAATTAACAGTACTCTCAAAGAACTATGAGTACTGAGCTTCTCATAGCCTTTTCCCAGTTTCTACAATGTGTGAGAAAGTATTATATGCAATTGCCCTTGTTGTCTCATACAGTATATGTTAAAAAGGTGCTCAGTATAACAACTGACAGTCTTTCCCCTTGGAAAGGATGCTCTGTGTCACCTCAGCACAGCCTGGAGAAACATACAGGACTGGAAGGGGGAATTACCCTTTGAGACCGGTTACAAAGCTTTTTTACAGATGTAGGGATGGGTTATAGGTTTGGTACAAATGACAGCACATGACAGAAGCAAACACCTCTCTGTTTCATGATTGGTAGAGAGACTGTCACAGGTTTCTACTGTGAATGAGCCCTTTTGCTCTAGACAAGATGGACCTGGCCTCATGTGAAGTACAGCTCAGGGGAAGAGCCTTGTGAATGACCACCACTGCACAGTCCTTGGAGACACAAGTGCCAGTACAGCTGGGTGACCACGGCAAGGCGTTCATCCCAGACTGACAGTAGTGCAGAGAGTCACAAAACAAGGAATTTTTCCTCCTGCTCTGACTGGGTCTACATGTGTACTGCAAAATAACAACTTGAGTCCACTTAGCAAACCAGGGATAGATACCAAACAACACCAACAGGTACATAAAGGGGCTGAATAGTGAAAGAAATGAACAGTAAGTCCAGAAGACCCATTAGCATTTGGGACGCATTCAGGTGAACTCCTGGAGGTCTTCTGTTTTAGTTTCCTCTGAAGGAAGTTTGGTTTGAGTGCTGCAAGACTGATTTGTAATGTGAACCAGAGCACAAGTAAGTACAGATGATGATAATTTTCTCTCCAAAAGCACTCTCTGGATCAGAAGTGAAATGCTATTGTAGAGGCACTCAAAGTGTATCTCCAGTCCAAGAATATAAAATAAGAGGAGCAGAAGGATCTTCCCATTCTGTTAGGTCTAGACACAGTTGTTTGACACCGGACATCCAGGTTCATATTTTCATCTCACAAAAGAAGAAAATGTGCTTTGGAGGCTCATCCAATAGGTTCTAATCTGTCTGCCTTTAGAGTCCTGTTTAAGTCTTCCACACTAAACAAGAAGATGTAAAAGACATTCAAGTCTATTGTTCATATAGTACAACTGTTTTGGCTTCTGGGAACCAGTGTAAAATGTATCTTACCAATTTTACTTGCTGATTTGGGTCAATAGCTGGGTAGGTGTTTGTTATTGCAGGCTGGGAAATGGTAATAAATTAGAAATGCTTTTTTTATGTCGTTGATTTGTTTTTAATGCTCATACATGGGGTTGTATCTTGTCCTGATAGACATGTCACAGCACATATTAAATATCACTGCTCTTCGCAATGTGATGTCTGCAAACATAAAATGTCATTCATCTAAATTACCTACTTTTCATTAAAACGATGATCTCTAAATATTGCTTGGAACTTGAATCGCACTCCTGTTGTCGGAATTTATTGTGTATCACTGTAGTCTCCACTGAACGAAACACTGTAATAAAAAATAACGCAATGCATCAAAGCTGTGATATAAAGGACACACTTTTTATGATCAGATACTGTACCCGTTATAGAGAATATCTGTTCAGAATAGATGTGACAGACCCTAGAGACAGGATCGGTGAATCACTGAGCTTTGCACTTCTTCCTCATCTCTCTCCCGGATGAAACTTAGTGCAGTGCTAAGATACGCCTGTATACACTTGTAAATTACTCTGACACTAGCTCTGTTCATCTTGAGGATGGGGAGAAAGAAAGTAAGGACAGATGTCAGGAAACTGCAGTTATTACTGGGGAACTACTGAGGCAGGGAAAAGATTGCTCTAATTTCCTTTCTAGAAATGGATGAATAGATTTGCCACCAACAGTGTGCGATTCTCTCAGATGTTTTCATTCCACTAGACACAAAATAATGTCTGTGAATAATCCTTGTTCAGTCAGGAGGAGTTCACTGTTTTGGCTCTTCTAGCCTTGCTGTGTCGCGCATGGGTCAGATACTGCCTTTCTGTCCCCTGGCCTCTCCAAAAGCCTTCCCCCTGCAAATGTCGCCCACTGGTGAGAACGTACATTGTGTTCCAGGCTGCTTCCACTTGATTTACAGCGGATACTGAATTGGTTGCAAATCCTGTCTACCGAGATCAGTCTTCTACCTGCAAATGATTAGAGGTCCTTCAGCTTTAGCTGTGGAGATTCCTGGCAGTTGACGGGGTTTCTATGATGTTCCTTTTAGCTGAGCAGTGTTGTTCACTGCCTCTGTCCCCTTTTCCATCATCCCATGGATAAATGCCTTCTGGCTGGGGGATGCCAAGCAGCTGTCCTACCTGCGTGACACCCAGTTTTACCCCCACCCCCAATTCATTTGGCAGGTATAGCCCAAAGTAGTGTCTGTATAATCCATATGGATGTCTCTGAGCTGCACCTTCTGTGGTGGTGTGTAACGCGTGGGTTTAAGATACTGTTTCTCTGAGTGGATGGTACAGCAGATTTTGAAAGCCAGACAGCATTATAGTCTAGAAATCATATAACAAAGGGAATGATTGTGTTTCATAAAGTTAAAAAAGCAATAATGCAAAGACATCAAACTAGGAACAAGTCCAAATAAAAAACCTGCATTTGAACAGACACTCTTTGGGCTTAACTGTTGGCCAGCTTCCCCGACCTTAATAGCTTTCTTTTTCTATTGTGTAAACTACTGAATGTATTGCAGTAGTTTCTGTAGCTGTCACAGGAACGGCAGGTGTTTTACTCCTCAGAGATGATATTCATCCTTCTGTCTATCTCTTAATGTACTGTTATAGATCCATTCATACTGCACCTTGTAATCTTTAGTATAGTTCTCCTTACAACATCCCTGAGAGGTAAGCAAGTACTGAGAGGTGAGGAAGCAGGTTCCCCTTTTTATAGAAGTGAGACAGGAAAGAGATACAGGACAGCTGGGTCTTTTACAGCATGTAAGCATCTACTGTTCATTTAGAAGAAAAATAAAACCTCTTCAGAATCTTTTCGGATTCATGCATGAAGAGTGTGGTAGATCAAGGAGGTGAACAATAGTGTGCCACCTTCAACTTTCAAAGCAGGCTTCCCTTCGGGAGGCCAAATGCTCACTCTCCAGACAGAGGGGTTTGCAGCTCTAACAACTAATGATATTGGTGGTTTTTCATTTTGGCTTGGCAGACATCCTCTATAACCAACCTGTAATATACAAAGATTTCCTCCTGCTGGTTTCAGTTACATATCACTTTCCCTTCCAAATAAATCAACACTGATTTTTAGGCAGGACTGGCTTCTCTAGCTAAAACTTGTTAGGGAGCAAAATAACTGAAAAGAAGAGAGAAAAAGTATAAGAAATACATGTGTGAAATCAGCTCAGAAGAAATCAAGAGCATTCAATGCTCAAGTGAAGGGCAACCTCTATTCAAATGCTGTCATGCACTATAAATGATGAATCCATGAATTGAAAACAGGAAAACGAAAAATTAGATGAAAATGAAATGCACGAATCCTGTATTTCAACTCTGCCAATTTCGTATTCTGGTGTAGATTTTGACTAAGGCATGAACAAATTTTAAAGTGAAAACATTTTCCAGTGAATAACAGGACCTTGGCTTGCAACAGCCAATAGCAAGAGAGAAGGGTTTTCTCCTTCTATGCTGATTCTCAGATCATGAAAGGATGCCTTTGAGGATGTTATTTAAATTTAAGGAAACCCTAAAGAATAACCTCTTTAGAACACTCAACTGTATTTTAAATAAAATTCTACTTAGAGGACAGTTTCAAGTTTCCATGCAAAGAGTGGTTTTACATTTCAACCTTTTTTATAATTGACTCAGATCAAGTTAGGCCTCTAATCATATAGCAATAGCTCTCCCAGGTTTTCTTTTGAATCTCTCCCTCAAAGTGACCATCAGCTTATAGCTACTATCTGTTCTCTACACGTTGACTCTGGCATAAAAGGTACCTTGGAAATAACTAACAGATAGGATAGAAAGCCCGCTCTTCTCATGCCCCTACTGTTTCATTCGGATGACTTGAGAGCTATGCTGGAGACGCTCACATTGTTTTCAATTACACCATAGCTTATCTGAAGTATTTCGGTTAATGGAGGGTCATTAAAACCTTGCATAGTTTCGTATAGAGCACAGTTTCCCTGGGATATTTCCAGTTCTGTATATACATGGTGCCACTGCTGAATACATTTACCTTGTTTATACTAATAACATAGTGTCACTACTCAACAAATGCATGACCACATTCCAATCACAAAGAAATAATGATGCAATATTCCTCATTTTTGCATTCCATTATAACCGGGTTATACTGGCATATGAAGATACCAGTTAAAATCTATTTACAGTTCAAGGTGAGGAGTAGAGCTGTGTAAATGTTCCTGCCCAGAAAGCTACTGAATTCTTGATTTTTGAACCCAGTTGAGGTGTTTTGTTTATCTACATTTCTGTAACAGCTGGTGACTCTACTATTCTATGCATTATACAGGAAACAACATATGACAATTAATTTCCCAGAAACTTTCCACTCTGAATAGATAAAAGCAAGGAGGAAAGGAAAGATGATTTTCCATAGTTTCCTAGAGGAAAACTGATCTTTGCATTAAGTGGCTTTTCCAGATTCATGAAGGTGGGCTGGGAAGCTACTTTTGTAAATAGAATTGAACCCAGATCCAGCTCTGTACCTTAATTCCTGTGTCAATTATCCTTGAACACTTTAGCAATTACTTTGCTGAGGCATAGGACACCAGAACAGTGCATACTGTTGGGGCCCTTGCGGTGCTTCAGAACAATAATCTATATGAGATATAGAGTATGGAACTAACACTGTTTAGGATTAATTGCTTAGCACAACTTGCTTAGCATTAGTAGCTAAATTTGCTGAAGCCTTAGGCCTCAGGCTATAGCCACTGCTACGTGCTTTGAAGTAGTCCACCAAGGACACTGGTGCAGCTGGAAATGATACATCCTGAGAAAGTACAGATAAACTAGCAGAAGCCAGTGGGAACCAAGGTTAAGGGTAAGATAGCTTTGCTAAATAAGTAGCAAGGTACAAGGCATGATGGCTGCGTGCGTGATCGGTGCCATGATTGGCTACCTGTGACATAATCTGCATGGTGATTGGCCTAGCAAAGTGTACGACTGCACAAACATATATAAGATGGGCAAATTGCCGAATAAAGTTGGAATTGAATCTGCATTCTGTGAGTGCGTATGATTCTTTCCCGTCACTCCCGCGGACCGCGACAGCATACTAAGTGTATATTGGATGATAACTGAAGTAAATGAACTTCAAGTGATTTCTGTGTGTTTGGATTGTCACTGTCTATAGT